>NC_059135.1:3572928-3875958 GCF_020740605.2 Lemur catta
AAATATAAATCGAAAATCTTGGAGGCAGCCAGAGAAAAAGGACATATAACATATAGAAAAACAAGGATAAGGATTACAGCCAACTTCTCAACAAAAACTATGCGAGCCAGAAGTCAATGGAGCAATATTTTTAAAGTATTGAAAGAAGCAAAACTGTTAACCCAGAGCTCTATATCCAATGAAAATATTTCTTTTTTCAAAAATAAAGATGAAAAGAAAACTTTTTCAGAAAAACAAAAGCTGAGAGGATTTATTACCGGCAGACGTTTACCACATGGAATGCGAAAGGAGTTTTCCAGGCAGAGGGAATATGATACCCAACAAACACCAGGATATGTACAAGAAAGGAAAAGCCACACAAATGGTAAAAATGAAGAAAACCAATAATGCCTGTATAACAAGTCCTTAGGTTTGACACTGTGTATGTTCCACTGTATGCATCTTGTCAAATACCCAAACAAGGCAAGTGATATAAGAGAAGTATGGGTGGCCCCAGACACATACAAAGCACCCAAAGATTACAAATCTCAGGCCTTCCCTGGATCCTGTAACGTCACAGAAAGTCTAGACCATGCACACTAAACTGGACCTTGTTGGAGTTGTCTTTTCTGCCAAAACTGTTTCATCCCACCCATACAGGTTTTGCCTTTTGTTTGAGAAATCATTGTCAGTATTCAGACTCAGGGCCAAGACAATTGTCTCTCATTCACAATAATGTAGTATTAGAATTAAAAGGGCCTTGTTTTTATTTTCCACCCCTCTGATGTGACGAGGTGTGGAGCAGCTGAGACGGCACAGGTGTGCAGCCACTCCACCTGGAGTCCCCCCACTGGCTGCAAGACCTTTGGTTTCTGTGTGTGATTTGACTACTGCTGACCGGTTGGTTTCCTCAGCTGTAAACAGAGCAATACGCATCGTAATTCCTAATAGCATAGCTGGGATAGTTTTAAAAGATAGATATTATGATAAAAATGAAATGAAAAATATTTTTATGGCTCTGTGATCTATCTTTATTAGCCATGCTGCCTGGGAAAGCCACTCACCCACTCTGTGCTTCTGAAAATAACAGTTCTGCCTGAGGTTATTTTGGAGTTAAGCAAGTTAAGGGTTGTAACATGCTTAACAGAGTATTTGACCTATAGTGCCTTTTGTTATTATTGTCATTTCAGGGATATAAATTTTAGCAGCAATTTAAATTAGAGATTTTTTGGGCTGAAGATTTGCAAGTTGGCAATATATGTGCGGCAATATCTCAACAACTTAAGAACATTAGCTGCTCTTTTGGTAACTTAATTTAATAGTCCTACTATACTTTATGCTGATCTTGGTAAGGTTCATGTTTTTGATAAACCTATAACCCCTATTTTAAACAATAACGAAAGAATTGTGAACTGAGAATTGTCTGCCCCTAAGTACAAAGAAGTAAGAAATAACTTGAACATCAGAATGATGTCCCTTGAAAATAAACACAAAAACAAATGGATACAGAACACAATGTTTGGCTAAATGAGAATAAACAAAGTAATTAAATAACCACACACGCACAAATACACCATACAAAGAAAAAGAAAAAAGAAAACAAGTGGCATGGAGCGGGAAACAATGCTGTCGCCTGCCACTCACTTTTTATGTTCTTATCCTAAAATAAACTAAATGACAAAGAAAGACAGGAAAAAAACAATTTTGAAATACTTGTGGCCAAACCAATTTTAGTCTCTATTTCCAAAAGGCTTAATTTAAAACTGAGCCATACAATACAGAATGGTCTCATGGCTAAATGCAGCCCTGTCATTTGAAAGCATAAACGGAAACCAACACCCACCAATGAGTGAGCGTCTCATTCTGCAGAAAGCATTTAGTGCCGACTACCCAAAATACCCATTCAACATTGCAGGGCAAAATTACATTTTTTTTTTTTTTTGAAACTCAAATGCTTCTATGTGTGAATAATGATGTTGTCATTCTTAGGAAGTAAAATGTTCAAGGTGATCAACATTAGACTCCACGGGGGCGCACAGACATGCCACACAGGCATCGCCACTGTTCTCCCAGCGCTGTGAGGTGTGCGCCAGTGCCAGGAAACACCGGGACACAAAGATGCTCCCACCGGTGTGCTCTGCTGGAAGGGGCTGCGGGGAGTGGCCTGCAGGAGCCCAGACCGGGCAGCCAGAGCGTCTGGATTCACACTGAGCCCTTCGTGCTTGCTGGCTGCTGTTGGGCAAGTTATTTAAACTGTGTGCCCAGGAGCCCTTACCTTTAAAATAGTGATGACGCAGATGAGGATGGTAGAACCATGATGATAATGGTGGTGCTGACGAGGATGTCTACTTCAGGGAGCTGAGGGGAGGACTACATGAGTTAATGCATGCAGCATACTTAGAACAGTCCTTGTTCGATATTCTATGTGAGGGCTAGCTATTATCATCATCAAAATATGTCCACATTCACACGGTTTCAATGTGTGCTGTTTTAAGTGAGAATTACCTGTCGGCTCGGGTAGTAGTCTGTGGGGATTCAAGAATTACTCTCTCCTTTAGATTAATAAAGATTTGGCTTTGGGTGATCCTGGCCTTCCTATCCAATTTATAAATCTAATTTACATAAACATCATTACAATGAAAACCTATGAATGATCCAATCCCTAACTTTACATAAATGTACACACATCACAGCTCAAGACCAAGTATAGCAAAAAAACTGTGTTCTCCTTTTGACTGAAAATATTTTTATACATAATTTACTCTTTCTTACAGTAAGGACAAAACAGGGATTCAAATTAGGCCTTTTATATCCAAATTCAAACTTACAATGCAAACCTGGTGAATGTTTTATAAGACAAATGGTTATTAGCATTGGAATAATTGATATAGTCTTCTTTCAGTGGGCGAGCTTAATGCACATTGTAAAATTTTTAGAAACTAAAGCAACCCCTGCACTTGCTAATCTTATTTATTAACTATCAAAATGCCTCTAGGCAGTACAGTCATATATTCCAAATTAACAACAGGTGATTGCTAAATATATTACTTTTCCAATTTTAATATTTTCCCCTAATTGTCTACACTTCTTTTAATTAAATATGCATTCCATTAAATAGTTTATCAACTATATTTAAAGTTCCTCATACTGAGATGCCATAAATTTATTTTACGTATTTTATGGTACATTGTCATGTACACACGTACAACAGATTTTTTGCCAAAATAAGAAGGTTAAGTTTGTTAGAACACTACTCATTAGAGAAGGATTAGTTATGGAATTATTGATTGTATGTAGAAAATATAGTTGGGAGAACTATATCACTCTGAACCAATGAAAATCTGATAAAGGGTTTTTTTAAAAAAATATGATTACTAAAATAGAACAAAAATACAGCACACTAAATAAATAAAATAGCAATAATAGGATGCAATAAATTGCTGGCCATTGGTACAGTTATGTTGACTTCCATCTAACTTTGATATGAAATTGTCTCCCTGACATGAGGATGAGGATGATGATAACAGAAAGAGGAGGAAGGAAGTGAAATGGTCACTACTGCAGAGAAACCTATCCTGGGACTTTTCCCCAGAGATGCACAAACCTTTCCTTAATTTTATTCCAAATGTTCAATTTGTACTTAAATCTGTAGTGACCTTATGGCTGTCTGGGAAGTTTGAACAAACCAAGCTTTTCCGGAGCCTTCTCCCCACGCACTGAAGCCGGTGCAAGCGAGGGATCCTCCTTTGAAGGCATCTGTGCCCTTCCTGCAGATGTGGCCAACCAGCGCCGCTCTGTCTGAAGTTCACGCTTTATTCATGAAAGACGTTAGTTTTTTCCTTCTGGGTGAGTTCTTACTAGTGAAATTTTCTCCAAGTTTGGAACCAAATACAAATTATTTGATGATACATTGAACTTTCTAGGGTCCTCCTCAGGTAACCCCAAGCCCAGGTAATTTTTATAAATGGAGGGAGAGTTAGAGGGGTCAAAGCTAATTTTGACTACTTTTTGGTCGGGCTGAAGAAATAGCTTCCATGCCCTATAGCAGTCAAATGTCCTCTGACCAGGTATCTTCACAGGGACTCTCGAGGCACAAAGGTGGGGCTGACATGTGATGTGGCAGAGGAGAAAGTCTCTCCCACCCTCCTTCCCATCCACGACAAAGAAAACCAGTCATGTTGCTTTGGAGGCAGTGGGATGCCAAGGCCACCCTTGACGGCCGCCGGTAGCGCCAGGTTGAAAGCAGGGCTTTTGGCAGCAACTTGGAAACTTGCGGAAAAGAAGAGTGAGAGGCTGCAGAGACCCGACTGGAGGAGAACCCTGGCTGCAAGGCTCTCTGGGGGAGGCGGGTGATGCCGCGTGGCAGGTGTCAGAACCCAAGGCCGGTGAGGTGACCTCCAGACCTGAGCAAGTTCCGGGCCAGCAAGGAACCTCCTTCCAGTGCCCTTGAGAAATTATTCACTCAGGGCCTTACTGAGCTCTTCACCCCCAAGCAGGTGCTACCTGTGCAGGTGAAGGCTGCACTGGCCATCCATGCGAAATAGAAACTGCCGCTTTTCTTGCCCACTCCATACAAGTCTTAAACAAAGGCCAAATAAGTGTGTATCTAAATAGGTACATTTAACAAGCTTTGTGACTTCATAAATGCTCATCTTTATGATTTCTTGTGTGAGTTTAATGCCACTTAGAGAGTTTTTTGTTTGTTTAAATCATAGCTTGGAGATCATTAAAGGCAGAAGACAAAAGTCATCCACTAAATTCAAGAGGAAAGTTTATCATCAACATGGCATTCGAGAAAGATTTTCCCTCCTTTGCTGAACTCTGGTTTATTAAATTAGGTGCCCAGATCTCACGGTTCAAGCTCTGCCAAGGAAGATGTTCCTTGGCTTTCCCAGCCAGATGTCATGCATGAGCTGCGGCCCTGATGTGCCGCCTGGCACCCTCAGCGTCAGCATCCACTCGTGGATTTCTGCCTATACTTCAGGTAATCAGTGTCTCCTAAGGGTCATTGCACATGGACAGCAGCAGTTACAGCTGAGGACACAACATGCAATGTTGAAGGACAGAGCAAACACTTACTGAGCTTCCACTCTGGGCCACGCACTGTGCTGAGAACTTTGCTTTTGTATAAAATATCTCATCGTCCAAGCCAATGATAACAACATGCTCTTCCTAGTGAAGGCGTTAGCAGACCAAGACTCTCCATATGAGAGCTCTAATAGTAAGAAGATTCAAGCCCCCCTGAAATGCCAGGTTGTGACTCTCAACAAATACCTAGCAGTGCAACTGAAAGCCGGTTGCCAGTATTTATTGGATGCTCACCTGGCAGGTACATACAATTCTCACAAAACCCCACGGACAAAGGGCTCTTGTCTCACTTGACAGATGAAGAAACCGAGCCCGGAGAAATTTGGTAAATCATCTGCAGTCTCGCAGCTGGGAAGAAGCAGAGCTTGGGCTTGAACTTGGACCTTTTAACTCCAAAAGCCCTTTTGTGATGACCACTACAAAGCTACATGGGCTCCTAGAGGGTGTGTCTGTGTGTCATTTAACCACCAGAGACTGTAGAAATTACAAAATCCTACGTGAAACTGAGGGTCTTTTGATAAAACTGGGAAATAAGATGTTTTTCCCTGTCTTCCGTGAGCTTTCCTGCCAGCCCTTGCCTGGCACTGTCTATGTCCCCTCCCCACCCCCAAACAGAGCAAAACAAAACAAAACGCTTCCTTGGGCAGCCCCTTATCCCTTGGTGGTCTCTTGAACTCTCTTCCCACTTGGACTTCTCTCCTCTAACAAGAAATTCATAAACACTGATCAGTGAATCATCTATCCCTCCCCAATAACATTTCTCACAGTGGTTTTCTGGAGACATAAGGCCTTAACCCAAAGATGTCATGTGAACAGCAGATATGTCCTGGGGTGTGGCACACATTTCGGTTAGACTGGCCATGCAGTCTGCAATTCGCTGTGAACTGCTGTCTCCCCAACCTCAGCTGGTGGAGTAGCTCACATCTCTAGGGCAATGGCGGCTCACTAACTCTTCCCACTGTCTTCTAGGAGAATTCAGAGGGAAAAACATATTTTATTTATTACAAGGCTCCTAGACTTGTAACAATTTGTGCAGAAAACATCCCACATTTCTCCAAGTGAACCTTAGGAAGTCAGCATGTAGGAGGCTCCCTTTGATGCATAAAACCCCCGTGATACTTTGACTTTCTCTGACCCTATAAATCCTACAGCTGTGGCAGATAAGCCACGTAGCCCTGGGAAAGCTCTCGAGGGCTTCATCTGAAGCTCAGACAGGACGTGGCGCGGCCCAACCTCCTTTCCTAACGCAATCATGCTCCCGGAGCTCTCCTGTTGGTATCTGCCACCACAAACAAGCTGAGTTGTCCTGGAAAAAAGTGTCAATTGTTCCGTACGGAGGAGGTCTGAAGCAAGGTTCTTTATTGTATTATCTTTCTACATACTGTTTGGTTTTTCTTCTAGAATAACATGACTTTAAGAGGAAAGGACAGTGAGAGACCATGACTAAAGAATTACTCCATGAGCAGCTCAAGAGGACCAGCTAGGATTTCACTCTCATTTGAGACACAGAAATCATATTTCTTTCAGCTGCTGGTCATAAAATATTTGTGGATGTGTGTCCAATGTTCATGCTGTAACGGACTCTCTACCGGGAGGGAATTGTTGACACACCATGTGTGGTGGCTTTTCAAAATCCCCCTGGGGGCAGAGAGCAGGGGATCGACTACGCCGTCCCCCGCTTTTCACATCAAGGGGCGCTTGGAGTATATGTGAAAGTTCCTTCTCTGGTTAAGACCTGTTGCTATGAGTCTAACAGCAAGAAAGAACATCACTATTTTCTAAAAACTTTACTAGGCAGCCTTCAAAGTATGATCTAAAGTTTGTAAAGCATAACTCATGCAAATATATAGTGAACATGTTTTGAAGATATATTCAACTCATTAATGAGGGACCAGGAAGATGAAATCTGGTTCAAAGCAAGAGACTGGTGTAGACAACCATTCGGAAAAAGAACCGTGAACAGAACTGCCGATGGCCTGTGGGTCAAACACTAATTAATTAGCTTGATTATCCTTTCTACTGGACACCTATAATTTGCAGCTTATCCTTTATCTACATTGTTTGATCCCCACATCAATTTTAAGTATTAAATCAAATTTAAACAAAGTTCTTACAGAGCTTCAGATGCTCCTGATGGGCTTGCCAGGTTGCTGGACACTGTTTTAGTGTGAACTTAGCACATAGTACGTTTTTTGCCTTATTTCTAAGCTTTTTGTTTTTTTCTTACCCCTTCTTTTCTGTGATAACTATGTAAGAAAATCATTGATAAAATGGGGTTTTCTGGGTGGTGATTCCCTGTACTTCACTGAAACCTCTTTCTGTAGTTCTTGGTCTTTCAGATGAAATTCTGTTAGTTGACTCACGACAACTGAGCATTGCTGGAGAGTGGCTTCCGTAGTCCTCAGTGTGGACAACATAACAGCAACATCCAACGTCACCAGAGAGCATCCGCAGTGCCTTTTATACGACGAACTTTTGCAAGTCTTGGTTTATGTGTTCCCCCTGTGACATACCTATAGAACAGGTGTTCTTATCCCAGTTACCTATCATAAATATTAATAAGCAGGCTAATGGTTTGAAATTCTATCTCTCTCTTTGGGTGAAATAAAAGACAAAATTCTTTCTAAAAAGAGGGAGACGTTAACATACCAAAAGAAACTGAAACAAGAGTATTAAAATGACCAATGTCCCCCAGAAACACCTGCCAACAATGGGGCAGCGAGTCCAGCTGCCGAGACAGTGTGTGCAGGGGCGGGGCCTTTCCTGTGCACAATGGCCTTGCCTGAAAAGGGCAGTTAAAATGCAAATGGGGGACCCAGAGTGTATCAACCCCTCACATCTCTAAGTCTAAAAGACACCCTTTCAGTGGCTTCTGTTCAAATTGCAAATGCTCTTCCTTTGTTCTTCAAGGCCTGGGAGAGACAGTTCTGAATAATTCCTCCGGACAAATTGGCTTTCCTCTCCCCAGCCACAAAAGCCCATTGCAGTTGTAAAGTGCAAAGCACGAATTTTGTTCAAAGGTCTTAGGGAAGGTTAAGGTTAGCAAACATTACGAAGGAAATTCCAGGGGCTCCGCCTACTCCTGCAGTCCTTGCGAGAGGCCGCGGCCTGTTCTTACCCTGTTTCCGCAGAGGCCTGAGAGTCCCATAAATCTCTCTGCTTTAGCCTTGTGAGCACTGTTACCGAGAGTTTCCAAGAATTCGGACATTTCCAAGAAATTGCCCAACAGATCGCAAGAATGACGTCTGATGGTGACGGGCCATCGTAACATCTAGGCGTGGTGTTTCTGCTTGTTCCTGAGTGTTCCACTTCCACTCTGGGGGTCTGAGAATGTCACCCCAGATACAGTGTCAAGGGCCCCAGCTGCTTGTCATCATTGCCAAGTCCTGAGACTCAAACCCCAGCCCTTCTTTGTCCCAAGGTGGGGGAGCCAGGGCTGGGCAGGCCCGACAGGGCAGGTCACGGTGACAGGTGCGGAGCCGGAGCAGGGACACCGTGTGGGGATAACGACTCCCGGGGACTTTGGGTCCTGTACTGGCCCTTGGGTCACCTTCCGAGAAAAGTGCTGCCCAGCTGCACGGCCAAGACCCTTCCAGGAAACTCAGAAGGAAACTGGCTTCGGTGGAAAACCAGTCTGTGACCCGGAAGGCATTTATTTAGGAAATGTCAGCTGACAACACTCCTTTTCTCTGGAAGCAGCACTCAAATTCCCCGCACAGCCTTTTCTTTTCGGAAGGCTGCTTCTTTGGCAGTAGTACAGCTTTGATTTGCAGGGCAAGAAACTCATGTTATCTGAGCTTGCTGAACTGAATAAAAGAAGACACAGACAGGGAGACGGTCCTGTGGGCTAAAGTTAGTTGTGGGAAGAAATGGTTAGAAGAAAAGAGTGTTTCCTCGATGTTTCAGCGATCCCGGGTGTCTGTTCCCCCCGGGCAGGGCTGGCCCAAGTACCAATAGCGTGAGGGGCATCAGCCCAGCTCACCCGTGACCTCCTGTGATCGGACAAGGCCCTCACTTCTTCTGTCCCCACCTCACCACTCTCTCGGCTGCAGTCCTCCCTTGGGTAAGAGGAGTTGTGCAGGACGGGCCCCTTCCTAGTTTTGCGTTGCACATACACCTGGCCAAGGGGGTGGTCTGCCCTTTGCTCAGGGTCTGCTGGAGTGTTCCATCATCCTCTGGCCGTGGAGACTCACACAGGGCCCTCACATTGGCAGGGACTGGGGGATCGACCTCGTGCCGAACCCTCATGCAAAATGAGGCATCATGTGGCAGCTGAAAGTTTCTGTCCACATGCTCAGATGTGCAAGAAATAGCAAGTCTTCATTTTCTTCAAATTAATCTGGATCTGACTCCACGTGTCCAACTGGCCAGGCAGGAGAGAATCCAGCCCCACTGCTGCGGCCCCTGCCCGGCTTCCGAGGCCTGCCTGCAGCCTCCCTCTGACCTGACACTGGTCTGTCACATGCGTGCCTGGCAGCTCTGCCCTGTGATCCCACGGAGCTGGAAGCCTTGGCCAACAGGGAGTGTTTGATGCTGGGGCCTCGGTCTCTTAAACACGCCCATCTGCCTCTCCTGGGAGCGCAGAGAGGGAGGGCCCTGTCCACAGGCCCCGTGACTTCAGGTCTGCTCTCAACTCAAGAACAAAATTTGCATTTTTCCCCCTCTCTCACTCTGGGATGCTTTGCACTATCTTTTCAATTAACTTAAAAGAGAGACCAAAAAATTATCTTCAGACAATTTTAAACAATTTTAAAACAAAAAAATAATTCCAGGGACTTCCTAGATGCTAGAAGAGCTCCAGGTAGCCGTGTCACTGGAGCTGGGAAGTACGAAGAGGGTGCCTGTTCTCGGGATGGGAGGAACATGCACAAATTCATGTCTCATGTGAAATCCAACAGTCAACTACAGCGTGACATGAGTGGGCAAGACGACCCCTGGGCGAGCCTGTGCCTGGTGGTCTCAGAGGCACCCCCGCCCCCATCCTCCGCGCTCTGCCCTGCAGGTCCAAGCTCTGTGTCTCGCCCACAGGAGCCTGGCAGGAGATGGCATGCAGGCCGCTGGCTCTTCTCCAGGCAGCGTCGGCCAGAGCTGTCGAGTCTCCTTCCTCCCGTGTCCAACTCCTGCCGCCTAGGCCCAGCCTGGTCCTGGGCACAGTAGCTGCCCCCGTCCTTGTCCCCCCAGAGGGGGTAGCTGCTTCCTGATGCTGTTGACACGAGGGCTTCTCCATGTCCCTTGTCAGCTCTTCTAACATCGAGGATGTCCTTGTAATTGAATTTTCTCTGTTTTGGAACTTAGAATGACAGCTGTTTGTCCTCGTTGGGTCCTGACTTGGCCACGTCCCACTGTGTGGTCCTGGGCACTACTGTATCCTGCTACGCCTCAGTTTTCTCATCTGGAAAGTGGGGACTAATCGTCTCTTCCTTGGAGAATGTTTGAGTGGCTTAAATGAGACAATACTTAGAACTTGTTACTTGGGAATCACACGGTAAATGGTGGCTACTGGAGTCTGTCCCTGAGGGTCCTGAAGTGTGGGCAGAAGAGTGATTTCGGGGGTACCCAGACGTTGGAATCAACAGTTGTCAATCACAGAGTGAGGGCGGTCCTCCCTTGTCAGTTCTTTTTCAATCCTCTGGACACAGGAGTTCTGGCTCCTCCCCGTGTGTCTTTCCCATTTCACCCACACTCAGAGCCTTCGCGTCCTCGTGAGATGGGGCAGCTCTCGGACGTGCGGCGGAACCTGATAGCTGTGCTCTGTCCACACGGGATTGGTTTCCACAGCCGACTTCCACCGATGGCAGATGATACAGTTTCCCTTTCTGGAGATGATGAAAAGTTCCTCTAACAATGAATTCATTTAAGCTGAAAGAGACAGAGAGAGAGAGAGAGAGATCGACCTGGAAGAACAGAAGTAAAACAGCACACAGGTCGGGCAGTACTCGATGACCTGCATTTGGGTCCTTCCTGCAGTTCTCTGCGTCCGGGGTAGGAATCAGGACACAGAGCAGCAGAGACAGCTTCTGCCTTCAAGGAGTGCACGGTTCTGAGCCAAGTTCAACAGGAATAATGTGACAGAACATAATTAAATAGCAAGTAATTTGTTACAGATGCAAATTCTGTAAAAGTTCAAAGATACGTGGGCCAAGGGGCGTCAGGAGAGGAGGGTGGAGGCAGAGACTGGCGGGATTCCCATGCGGGACACAGGTGCTGAGCAGTGGGGACGGGGACCCGGGGGGGGGGGGAGGGGCGAAGGGGAGCGGTGTGACGGGTGGCAAAGATGGGTTTTGAGGGTCTGGGGTAGAGATCTGGGTCAGAGTCGGGGGTCCTGGTGGGGCTGAGAGCGTGATGACAAGTTGAGGCGGGAAGTGGGGAGTTCCGCATCATTAAGCCTCAGCTTCGCAGGATGCGGCCGTCCTGACAGCATCGGTTTCTGGCAGCAGCGCACAGGCGAGGTCTGAGGCTGAGCCCCTGCAGGGGGAGGACAGGCCGGCTGGGAGGCAGACGCTGTCATCCAGTGTGAGCCCACCCCTCAGGAGGGAGCACCAGGGAAGGGACGGGTGCGCAGGGCGCAAGAGCATGAAGCTTTCCGGCCACGGCACTCGGGTGAAAACCTCGTCCGGGAAGGACGAGGTTAAATGGTTCATGTCAGACCGTGAAGATGAATCTGAGATCCAACCCTTCCTACGGTTTCCCACCGAGGAAGGAGGCCGTGGCCAGGGCTGTGTTCCTCAGGGGGACATTTGTGCGGGGGGCTCGCTCCCAAGGGCGCCTGTATCAGGCGGAGGCCCTGTCTGTGCAGGCCCCAGTGTCTGACCTCCTGTCTGCAGGAGCCCTTGTCCTTCGCATCTGGAGGGGCAACTATGAGTGAAAGCAAGAATGCAAAATGCTGGTTCCCCGGCCACACTGGAAAGGCAGGCGAGTGTCACGCAGAGCGGCCCCCACCCTCAGGCCGCTGTCAGCAGGAGGAATAGGGGAAGGGGGCAGGGAACGTTCCTACTCAACACTCACAGCGATCCTATCTTAATGAAAACATTTTCCCTTTCTGGTTTTAAATTTGGTCATCAGGATTTTACATGTTACTGCAAATGGCATGAGAAGATCCTAAGACTAACATAAGATCCCGCCCCTTCCTGTTGCTGTCAGTGCCATCGCTCGGTGGCACAGATTTTCGGTGACGACTGTAATTAAACGCCCCGCGCCCTTCAGTGGTGCTGACACCTGCAAGGCAGTGGCATCGTGCAATGTAAATACGCAATATTTACAGAACAAATTTTCTTTGTTCTGGAAACTGAACATAAAATGAATGTTAGGGCCCACAAAACCTATAATTACATTCCTCATAAACTGCAACCCATTTTCCTCCTGCAGACACAGATTAAACCACACGGTGGGGGCTGAACGGGGATCAGGGGGACCAGTGAGTGCTCGTAGGTTAATGGCAACTGCGTCCGCCATAACAGAATCACGCCGTCGCCGCACTGTAAACGTGGCTCAGAAACCGTTTCCCCAGGTGTTCCATAAAGGAAATTTAAATAAGACATTTACCATCTGGTTAATAGCACAGTGCTCAGCAGCGCTTGGTAACAATATCACCAGACTTAAGCTTTTAAAATCAGTTCTTTTCCCTGAGCATAAACTACTTCTCCATCTGCCCTATGAAAACAGGAGACAAATAAATGTTTATTTAACCTCATCCCTGTCAGAGTTATTGTTCTTTAGGAAAAAAATTATAAACTGTCTCGACTGTGGGTTCAACAAAACTATCCGTAACACATGAAGTTACTGGGCTTTGCATATGGGAAACCGGAAGTCAGACCTGCCAACCGCTTCCCACCTTGTTAATTTTATCAGAGCCACTGAGCATCTGAACACAAGACGGGGGCTGCCAGTCACTTCTGTTTGCTGACTCATTTTGCAGGCAGTTCTACCGGCCTCCACCAGCCAGAATGCGAGGGGGCGGGGGCTCGAGACGTCTCTGAATCCCTCTTTTCTTTTATGTTCTAGGTCCTCGTCCTGTGGGGGCGCTTGCCGCTCTCCCTGCAGCCCACCCCGTGGGCTGAGATGGCACTGAGTCCCCGCGGGGGGCTGGGCTCACCCTGGGGCCGTTACACACCCAGGGTCTGCAGCCTCAAGAGGGTCCTCGCCGCCATTCGCTGACCTTTCCCGCTTGGCACAGGCCGCAGCACGGACGGCTTAGAGTCGCCGTGCAGGGCGACACTGAACGTGTCTGTGAAGGGCGGAGAGCGGCGCCCAGCACACAGCAGACCTCGGGCAGAGTGCGCTCCGGGACGAGAGGAGAGGACGGGGCACTCCCGGTGAGGACCCTGGCGAGGCAGGCACAGGCAGCGTGGGCTCTGCCAACAGGACCTGTGGTCACTCTCCGTGTATGCGTCAGCTGTTGTTACAACCATCATCGTTGTCATCGTCACCATTCCCGCAAGCCTCCCAGCCAGGCCAGCCCCATGACATCTCGCGAGGAGCAAGCAGTATTGTCCTGACCTTCTGCAAAAAACAGAAGCCACCGGACTGGAAGGTCCTCACGTCCGCGTGCAGCCAGCCTGCCCTCCCCGCTGCCCTGTGCAGGCAGCTTCTCCACCCACAGTCCGCAGTGCCCCCTGGCCATCCCCGTCACCCGTGCAGGTCACTGCTGGCCTTGTCTAGCTTAGGGCTCGGGGGGCGGAAGGGTATAGGGCCACAGGAAGACCCCGCCAATCACAGGATGGTGGCCTTGCCTCTTAGCCTCTGTCTGTGTCTGTTCCCTAGAGTGTAGGGTGGGGATCACAGTGGGAACTGCCTTGTGCAGTGATAGGAGGGTCTGATTGAATTCCACGTATTTGAAAGAGCGCCTGGCTGTAAAAAATACTCAGTAAACACGAGCTGCCATCGGCACAATTTCCTGCCAACGAGCCTCTCTGGGTCTCTCAGCCCCCAAGTCCTCTGCTGATATTATTTTATTTATTTCTCTCCATCACCCCATGTGGTAAGTTCTGCTAATTATCGAGGTAACAGTCCTGGGTGGCTTCCACAGCCTCGATTCTTGGCGTGGTGCTGGGGATCCACGCGGACTGGATCACCCACCGTTCCTGACCTTGAGGCAGTCCGTGTGGCATGTGGGAGACATGGGGAGGGGAAGTCAAGGATGGTGGCTGCAGAGACAACTTTTGGGGGACTGTGATCCACTGCAAGGCAAACAGCATCAGGAAGCAGCTACCCTCTCTGGGGGGACAAGGACGGGGGCAGCTACTGTGCCCAGCACCAGGCTGGGCCTAGGCGGCAGGAGTTGGACACGGGAGGAAGGAGACTCGACAGCTCTGGCCGACGCTGCCCGGAGAAGAGCCACCGGCCTGCACACCGTCTCCTGCCAGGCTCCCACGGGCAAGACACGGAGCCTGGGCCTGCAGGGCAGAGCGCGGAGGATGGGGGCGGGGGTGCCTCTGAGACCACCAGGCACAGGCTCGCCCAGGGGTCATCTCGCCCACTCATGTCAGGTGGTAGTTGACTGTTGGATTTCACATGAGACATGAATTTGTGCGTGTTCCTCCCGTCCCGAGAACAGGCGGCCTCTTTGTACTTCCCAGCTCCAGCGACACGGCTACCTGGAGCTCAGCTCTCAGTGATGAGCTTAGGTCACAAGAAAGAAAACACAAACCCTGGCCAGTTAAAAGTGCTGGGGTAATTGGAAGCGGGATGTTTGTTTTCTTGTCAAGCAAATGATGGTTTTTGATGAATTTCCTGAGCTGATGACCGGATCCAGCAAATATTTACAGAATATTTATTTATGTTCCAGGGACAAAAATGAAGGAGACTTGCCTCTTACCTTAGAGTTCTGACTGATCTGAGGTGAAAGGATGGGAAGGAAATAGAAATGGAATTGCTTTAGCATCTCTTAGTGGAAAGCCGTTTATGCTTCTCGGGGGGCCACCCCGGGCCACACTGGATTTTCTGAGACTGGTTGTGGCAGCCAGGGCAGAGGTTGTCTCCACTTTTCAGAGAACAACCAGGCTTATGGGGGTCCCAGGGCTGGTAAATCACCCAGCTGGTGCTGACCCCAGGCCCCCGGTCACCAATGCTGGTGCTCGGGCCACGGCTCCCTCCCACTTGGACTGGAGTGAAGAACTGGGAGAAGAAAAGCCATTGTGGAGGGGGACGGAGAGGTGAAGCGGCCGTCTGGTTGATTACACAAACTGAATCTGATATTCAAGACTGGCTGCATGATGCCAAAACAACCAGTCATTTTATCTGATTTCAACAGTCGGCCTGTCCTGGGAAAATAGTCATTAAACCGTTATCTGGTGGTGAGCGCTGCAGGCTGGCTCTGAACTGCACTTCCCCCATTTTCATCTGGTTGTTCCGATGCTTGAAGTCACTGGGCTGGAAGTCAGACTCACAGGGTGGACCTAGCACGGTGGCGCATCTTCCGCACAGGACCAAGCTCCGATTTCTGTTTGCTGTGCTCTCCCCTGTGGGAAAGGCAAGTGTACTTTAGCAAGGAAGAACCGCGCTGCTAAAATGATGGCGCATCTGGAGAAAGCGGTGAAGCCAGAGCGTCAGAGAGCAGAGACGCAGTTCTGAAATCCTGACCGAGAGCTCTTACCACCCCAAGTCTCTCAAACTGATGCCGAATGGGTTTTCCTCCAGACACTCTGGGATCCGCGTCAGATTCTGTTTCAAATGCGCCTGAGTATGTTATGGCTTTTTTTCTGTTGTTAGCAAGCTTACTGGGCAGACCACACGGCTTCACCAGGGGCCCTGGAGTGGCTCCCTGGGATTTCCAGGTCGGTCCGAAGTCACCGATGGCAGACGACAGATAAACTCTAGGTTATACCTCTCACTACCATTTCTCTATATCCAGTCTTCCTAACGGGGGTGGGGAGGGAAGAGGAGCAGGAAACAGTGACTGGGGGGCGGCTGGCAGAGGGAGCTGGGGAGCAGAGGTGTTGGGAGGGGAGAGAGTCTCCAAAGAATGGTGGTTTAAAACCAGGCACCGCTTGCCTTTAAAATGGGGCTGACAGCACCAGGTTCCATAAAGATCCAGATGGTCACCTGTTCCCATTTCAGAGATACTTGAACAGTGTTTGTTTTCTTCACCACTTGATCCACGAAGACCACCACCCTCAAATTCACACTCTCCAGACGGCTGTGAAAGGACCGATTTTGACGTGGGGACGATGTGTGCAGTTTATGACTTGTCGCCATGTTCACCTAAAGAACCAGTGTGGCTCTTGCTTTGCCTGAACAAAATTGAGAGAAATCAGCCGGTCCACAGACACCATACCAACGGCCTCCAAGACGTGGGGACCTCGGACAGTCAGACAGCGGGAATGAACATCGGTCCCTGCAGCTCCCTGCAGAAGGGCAGGCTGTGGGGCTCCCGAGCCGGCAGGGTCTGCTCTGGGCAGGTGTGGGAGCCAGGTGGGGTCCTGTGGCCTCTCTCTTGCCTGTAGCACTCCCCGAGATCCTGAAGAGCTTGGCCTGCATAAACTTCCCCCCAGTCGATTAGGTGATAAATTAGGTGATCTACCATGTGCACTCAAGACGGGGGTATTTTAAAAGGCACTTTAACATAAAATGATGAATGTACTAATTGTGGGTTTGTAAAAATTAGATACGCATAGGAACAAAGACAAGAAGGAAGTAACACATACAAAAAGTTGTTCTGCTGTTAGGGTGATGAGCTGATTCTGAAACTCTGGGCACGTGCATTGAATGTCTACCTGAACTGAGCAGGTGCCGGGCACCCAGGAAGTGTGGTTTCCGACCTCCAGGAGAGAGCATGAAGTGGGTGAGTCCACAGGTAACTGTGGAGTCACTCACGGTGACACAGGGCAGAAAGAAGTCCCGGCTTCTGTGGGAGCACACGGGACCAGCTACCAGGCCTCCCTGGGCAGGAGCCCAGAATGCTCCCTTCGAAGCAGCAACACAGAGCTGAGGTCTGAGGAATATGCCGGGGCAGGGGCGGGGAAGCTGGCACCAGGGCGGGGCCTGGCGGGGCCTGGCAGGCCTGGTGGAGGCAGAGCCATGTGCTGCACCTGGGGAAGGCGCCGGAGGCACCGTCAGGCCTTGAAGTCTGATCTTATTGCAGAGCAAAGTCATGGAAGGTTTTGCTTCTTTGTTCATTTGTTAATACTTTGGTTTTTAGAGCAATTTAGGTTCAAGGCAATACTGGGCAGAAAGCACAGTGATTTCTCATATATCCTCTGCCCCCGCATGTGCATTGCCATTCCCCCTGTCCCCATGCCCCGCCAGAGTGGAACATCTGTCACAATGAGTGAAACTTCATTGGCACGCTATTTTCACCCAGCACCCATAGCTCATATTGGGGGTCACGCTTGGTGTTGCACATCCTATGGGTTGGGACGAAGGTACAACATGCATCCACCATCACAGTATCACACAGGGGACATTCCCTACCCTGAAACCCTCTGTGCTCTGCCCATTCAACCCTCTCTCCCTCTAACCCCTGGCAAACTCAATCTTTTTACTGTCTCTGTAGTTTCGCCTTTGCCAGAGTGTCATATAATTGCAGTCACACAGGATGTGGCCCTTTCGCGTTGGCTTCTTTCACTTGGTGATCTGCATTTAAGCCTCCCGGTGTCTCTAAATGGCTTGAAAGCTCATTTCTTCTCAGCGATTAATAATATTCCATTGTCTGGATGGACGACAGTTCATGCATTCGCTCATCCACTGCAGGACTTCTTGGCTGCTTCTGCTGGAGGTTTTCAGGTAGGGGGTGAGATGCTCAAAGATGTCTCTGGATGATTTATTTGTAGTGTCTTCAAAAATTCTTGTAAAATTTTTAATAATGCTATTAAAGACTTTTATAATGCTATTCTCTCTTTATATTTAGAATAATTATGAATTCTATATGACCACCATAGAATTATATATGATTTAGTGTTCTGTAAAAGCAGACCCCAAATCATATGCCCACACCGGTGACTAGCATGAACTCTAGCAGGAGGGGAAGCCCGCAGGGTTCACGGAACGTAAGTGACCGAGTGTGGGGTTACAGGCTCGCAGGGGGTCATATTTGCCTTTCAGAGTGTTTTTACATTCTCCTGCACACACAGCGTGGATGGATATAAGCAAATGAGAAGAACCTACGTCTCTAAAGGTTGAGATCTCCGTCTGTAAGATCATCCAGCCCTGTAAGATTATCTCCCTGCAGAGCGAGAGCTTCCTACGGCACCAAATAGCAAGCACTCACCCCCTTTTCTTTATCTGAAAAATATTATCCAAGAAATCTGCGTCGTATATTTGGGAAACGGAAACAGGACCCTGAATTTGCACAACTGGTTGAAAATAGCTGATGGGAGAATTTAGATGTCACCACAGCAACCGGCACAGAAAGGCCTTCTGATGCCCGTGCCCACACCCCACGCTTGGCTCCCAGCTCTCCCTCGCAGACCGAGTTTGGGTCTGGAAACACCATCATCAAAGAGACGCGGCGGACGTTAAAGGCCAACTGTAGTGGGAAGAGGCAGAACCGCACAGCACAAGCCCCACCTCTCTCTGGAGCCTGATTTGAACTTGCCCATCTGGGTAGACACCTGTGGTCGCCAGGGGTCCCTCATGCACACTGGGCGACGCGACCTTCACACAACTTCAGCGGGATGCAGCGTGACTCTGTTGGGTAGAGGAGGACATTGGATGAGTAGGAAACGTGAGGTGCTTTGCCAAGGTCCTCAGAGCCAGTGAGGAGAGCTGGGGCGGGACCCTGGCTCTGAGTCCCAGCTCCCTGCCCCTTCCTGCCCACCGGACGCACCGCACCTTCCCGCCCCGTGCACGGCGGAGCCTAAGTACCCAGAGGAGCCTCTGCTGGGGAAATGCCAGTGAGGGTGTCTCGCTCTGCGCACGAAGTCATAGATCCAACGAAAAGCAAGACATCTACAGCTATAAAAAGCTAAACAATGGTTTTAGAGAGTGTCTAATTGGAATAAATTTTCTATTTCAAGTTCAAAATTGTTTTGAAGGATTAATTGTAATAAACTTCTTAATTGCAGCATAAAATTACTGAACAAATCAGAAGCACACAGTTTGATGAGTTTTCACATAGTGAACACGCTTCTACCCACCCCCAGATGAAAAAGCAAAACAAGACCACCTTCTGCCCCTCAGAACCCACTCCTTTCCTCTCCCCAGAGCGGCCACCGTCCATCCTGGCTTCCTATGTCCTAGATATTTTTGTTGTTTTATGTTTGGGGCTGGGGGTGTTGGTTTGTTTGGGGTTTGGTGCCTAATTTAACCTGTGTTTAAAGGGACACACAGTCTGTTTTCTACTCCTGATCTCTGGCTCAGCCTGATGTCTGTGACGTTCACGCATGCTGTTGCAAACATTCAAACATCACAGTGTGTTTCTTCTCACGGCTGTGTAGCGTCCCATCGTGTGTATGTGCGTGTGTGTTCGTGTGTGTGTATGTGCATGTGTGTTTGTGTGTGTTTGTGTGTACTGAAAGGTACTTGCTTATGCTACCAAGAGTGGACGCTCAGGTTTCTAGTTTTTGAATACCACGAGTAGTGCCATGAGCCAACCTGTGTGTGCCCGTCTGCACACACGTGTTCCCAGTTGTTGGGTGGATTGGGTAGGAGAAGAGAGATGGCTGTGGTCGACACGCCGTGCTGACCCAGCAGTCTGGGGGAGACAGGAGTCCCCCACAGAGCAGGCGAGGACCCAGGGCGGTGTGGTCAGGGACAAGGCAATCGGCCTGGCAGCTTCTAGCCTCCACTTCCACTGGTCCTGCTTACCCTGCACTCCTGCCCTGGGCTAAGCCCGCCCGTGGCAGCCCATGTGCCACTCCTGCAGCAATCAGCAGGGCCGAGCTGTCCCGCAGTGACAGACAGCCCCCAGGTCTCAAGGACGTGCCCACAACAGCTCGCTCCTTCACTCCTGTGACACGGGCAGCACGGGCAGCAGTGGGACTCGGCTCGTGTTAATCCCTCAGGAATGGAGACTCCAGGAGGATCCCCCCAACCACCACTGCAAGGCAAGTCACATGTCCACCCCAACCCACTGGGAGGGAGCAGAGACGTGTAACCCTACCATGTCCTCTGGAGGCGGAGAATATTCATGAATAACACCGATAATCACCGCGCTCCTAACACTTGAGGGCAGAATTAACATGCTCCTTGGGTACTCTGTAGGCACGGCTGCTCTGGACACACCGTAAGGAACTGTCTTTTTGGACACACCCCTAGGCGCTAACCTTGAAGGCGGGAGCTGAGCATTAACTGTCTCTGACTGCAGGTCCCAGGGCAGAGGCATGGAGCGGGCACTCAAATGTGCTGAAAAATAAACTATTTTTTAACCTACTCCATCTTTTCCTTATCTGATATTTTAACAATGTATATTTATAGTCTCAAATAAAGTAGTCATTCCTCTCCTGAATTTCCTGGAAAAAAAAAAACCAAAACAGACATCTTTTTGGAAATTATTGACTCAAAAAATCCCAGAGCAGCTAAGGAAGACTCGTCATGTGTAACTGCACAGGTGACCAATAGAGTCAGGAGGTAAAGATGTCGCCATCCGCAAACGGGCCACCTGCTTGCTGACCGGAGAACGTGAGAACATGCTGAGCAGGTGAGCAAGAAGCCTGCCGGCTTGTCGCGGTTCAGCATCTTTTGCACTATATTTCCAGAAACCCTTTGTGTGTGCCGTCCTCGGTTATTGGTATAGATACTTGCCTAGGTATTTACACAAACATACACTGAACTTGGTATTTGAATAAACCTTTGCTTTTGCTAAATGTAAAAGCTAAATATCCGTATTCCTTAAAAAGTATAAGAACACTCTGGAAGTGTGAGACCTCCATAATTCTCCTTCTTGGTTTGCTATTTTTATAGCCAGAACTAGCAGATGGGAGTGATTAATGAATTCCATTAACAATGGTAAATTTTTAACAAGGAAACCTCCCTTCCCCTCAATCCACTCCCTTAATCTGCTTATCAAATTAGTACCTTTATTTTCACAACAAAAGTGGTATTCCTCCCCAGTGGTTCATTTGCAGTTCAGGCCCTGGTGGGATTCTAATTTACTTCTGACGGTTGGTCACGCAGAATCTGCACATCACGTGGTGCACGCACAGTCATTCATCTGGACCATGTGTGTTCGTGGGGATGAAGAGTTGACAATTGTGTTACCCAACAATGTTTCTGATTCCTTGATTTGCTCGCAAATATACGTCCTACAATAACATTTCTTTTCCTCTGTTCTTTTAAATCGCTGTGCAGTACAAAGGCTGGATTCAGAGGGGTGAATTCTAAATTACTTCTGCCATATGGCGTCAGAGTAAATGAAAAGAAACTGGACCAGAAGGAATCTGATCCCACCAGCCACGGGCCCCACGGTTCTAAGCAGGGCTCTGGCTGCACACACCGGACAGGGCTCCCAGGGCAACAGAGGCATCACTGTCTCACCCCAAATATTTTGCCTTTCGTGGAAAAACCACTATCAAAGTAATATAGATACACTGTACAAAGACGGAAAATACAGACACTATTGTAAACACCCAGAAGTTAGTGCATTTAACATTGTGGGGTCTATTTCCTTCTATTCATTTGTTTTTGTTCCCCTCTCTACCCCCCCTTTTCTTTCCCTCTTTTCCATTATATGCTTGTATATGTTTTCACACACACAAAAATAGATGCTGATCAATAATTCTGTTTTGAAATTTTTAAGCTTAATAATATATACCACAATATATACCAAATTTTTATTTTCCTACAAAATTGAATATTTTTGAAAATTTTACTTTACCATTTGAGTCGTATTCCATCATGATGTAGATATTTTATTTAAATATATTACTATCACGGAGCATACAGAGATCTCCTATATTTTACTTTTATAGCTTAAGAAACAATGTACCTCTTTGTGTATAAATATTTTTGCACATCTCTGACCTCTGCTGAGAAGAGTTTACATGAAGTAGAAATACACTTTCAAGGGTATATTTTCCAGGGTTCAGGTGCCCTTCAGATAATCCGCGCTATTTTGTATTCTGCCAGCAGTAAAGAGAGTGTCAGTTTCCCTGAACTCTCTCCAATAAGGGATCTTGTCATTCTAGTTAAACCTTTGACAGTTTAGCTTGTATAACGTGGTATTTCATTGTAATGTGCATTTCTTTGATTCCTACTATAGGTGAAAACGTCTTAATAACTATTTGTTTTTAATTACAAAAGTAATACATGATTATTGTAAAATGTGCAAACATTGAAGTCTTTGAACTGGAATATTCAACTTTTAAGTAAACATTTCTTGTGACCTCATACTCCTACATTAATCAAAGTTTAATAGCATGGGGCACCCTCTTTGAGAAGTCTTTTTCTCCAAAATATATTGTCTGGGTTTTCCTTTGTGAATCTGAGTTTATTAATTCCTTTTTCCCCGAAATAGAGACAAATTTCTCCCCAAGAGGGATGCAGATGCCAGTTGTCAACATATTAATTTACGTCACTCAACTGCATTTTCTACTTTCGCTTTAGATATTATTTCTTTTCAAAGCAGTGAGGTCATTCATATAATTGAGGCTTCTGTCCCCTTCCTGTTCCCCATATAGGCATATTTAGATTTAAATTTTCATAATAACTACTGTGTAGTATTCTATTGTATAAATATGGCATAATTTATCCATTTTCCACGTATGGGAATTTAGGGTTTTTTTTCCCTAATATTCGCTTTTACAAATGATGCTATAATGAGCATCAGTGTATGTGAGACTTTCTGTGGGATATGTCCTGAGTTAGTGGTGTGGCGTACCCGTCACCAACTTCGCTGGAAGAGGCAAACTGTCTTCCACAGACATTGTCCCCTTTACACCCCTCTCCCGGCTCCACCCCCCAAATACACACCACAGGGAAGAAGGGTCATTTTTCTCCACATCTTTGCCAACATTGGCCATTGTCCTATTTTTTCTTCCACAAAGCTTAAAGTTGTGCTTCTTAACCTCCCTGGAATTTATCATGGGATAAGGTGTCAGGTATATATTTAACTTTATTTTTCCTAGATGGTGGTTGATTGTTCTAGTGTTAATATTGCATTGCCTATTCTGGCCACCATGGTTTTGACATGGGGCTTTGGTAGAATTCTGGTGGAATAAATATACAGGGATCAGCTTCTGCGCCCTGGGCTCTGTGTTCTTGCTCTCTTTGTTCATCTTGTGTGCTGATGTCATCCTGTTCTAATTACTACAATCTTATAAAGCCGGGATAAATGGTCAGGCCATTTCCCCCTCCCCCTTTCTTCTGCAAGACACGTCTTTGCTGTTCTTAGGCTTTACTCTTCCATATGGATTTTACAATAAAAGCTAATGTCAAGTTTCACTGACAGCCCCGTGGGATTTTGATTGGAATTAACAGATTTGATATCTCTACGAGGTTGTCTTCCCACTTGTAAATCCAGAACACATTTCTACTAATTTAGTGACTTTTAAATTGTCATACTTGTATTTCATTAGATTTATTTCCATATTGTAAGTTTTGCTGTATTGTTGGCAGAAACTTTTATAATTACATTTTCTAATTCATCATTGCTGGAAATAATATCTGTGTTTCTTTCTCTCCAATTCTTCACTCTGAATATTTTATTTAGTTTGGAATTTTTGGGTAAAGCCAGAGGGGGTTCTTTTTCTTTGGCTTGTGCTTGCTAGGGTCTTAGTACAATATTAATTGAAACAATGATACTAGACATTTTCTTGCTCAAAGAACAAAATAATGCTTCTAATGTTTCACCACAGAAACACGATGATTTCTGTTTTGTCAAGGTCTTTTATCAAGTTAAGACTGTTCTCTTTTCTTATTAGCTTGCGAAGAGTTGTTATTTGATCACATATGAGTGTTAAATTTAATTGAATTTTTTTCTGCATCTACTGGGATGACCATATGGTTTCTTCATAAATCTAGCAACACAATGGATTATGCTAATAGATTTTCACATAGCAAGTTGTCCATGCCCCCCGCCATTTTTGCTCAGGATGAAATACTTTCTATTCCTTTCTTTTATATAATATCTTTTGTTTTATGTTCAGTATTTTTTCATAGTTTTTGATAGTTTAGGACCTATATGATTTGTCGTTAGTTATCATAGTGACTAATTTTATAGGTTTAACAATGGATAGATAGCATTAAATTTTTTTCAACCTCAGGAAGAAAATTTTAAAAATGAAATAGTTCCACCAAATCTCTATGCCAAAACAGTGGAGCACAGACTAGGTTATTCAACATAGGTACTTCCCCTTTCTTTTACTAACAAGGACAAGAATTTTATTTCTCTACATTATAGATTATTTTAAAATTTTACTTTATAATCTCTTTTTTCAAATGCTTGACTTCACAGCGCTGCATAAACGTAATTACATAGGTGCTCACTCTAGTCTATGTTTCAGTGCCAACCGCCAGCCCTTTCACCACCTTCCCTGTGTCTGAGTTCTTTATTTTCAATTATTTCAAATTTGGATACTAGTTTTTATCAGAGGGGTTCATTGCATTTTTGATCATGAGGTTTTACTGAATTTATGCATAAAGAACAACTTCACTGGGTACAAAAATTAGGGCTCACATTTCTTCCCTAAAAGTGCCATGAAACATGCTTCTGTGACAGAGTTGTGTCGTGGAGAAGTTTGAATACAGATGCTGCCTAATGTCCTCTTTTAGGCCATTTGCATTTCTTTTTTCTGCCTGAAGTCTTGTAGCCTTCTTTCCCCATCCTTGGAGTTAAATCATTTCACCAAGACAGATCTCAGGATTTGTTTTCTCTATTAAAAATTTCCAGGAACATGATGTGGTCTCTGGAGCAGCAGACTGAGCTCTTCCGCGACCTCTCTGACCCCTCTGAACAGGCTTTGCTCTTTCACTCGTTCCGTTCCCAATGGCACAGGGACCCGCCGTGCACACGTCAGACTTCTGCTGCCCGCTTTCTTCTTTTAGCATCTCCTTTTTAACTTCATTCATCTCCTTTCTATTTCTTCACTCTGGGGGGATATTAGCCTCACGAAGAAGGCCGTGGAGTGTGGGATCTGACAACAGATAAGCAAGGGCCCCGTTCTGGCTGTGTACTTACTTTCTCTTGATTTTAGACAAGATGCTTAAACTTCAGAGCACAGGCACCTCTCTGTATCCAGAGAATGACCTCATAAAACTGTGCTGAAGGACAGGTTAGATAATGTTTTTATAATACTTGGACCACTCCTTGTCAAAGAGTAGGCAATTTTATTAGATTGACACATATAAAATTACCAATGTTCAACTATTTTTTAGCCTACAGAAAGACATTTTCAGATGGTTCAACCTAATGCATTTTAGTTATTAGAATATTATTGTCGTTATTGTATTTTAATGTCTGATCTCTACACTAGTATTCACTTTTCTGCTCTGCTATTTCTGTTCCTTGACAGTCTAATGTATTTATTATTTACCTTTAACAATGTTTTGGTCTTAACTTTCCCCTAAGTTACCTATTATTCATACGCTGTTACATGTCTTTAATAGATCACTTATTCCTAACCAGACACTGATTTTCTTTGGGCCCCTCTCACTGGACTGGGCCCTGTTTCATCCCCTCATGCAACTTGAGTTGAAGGCCTATGTGCTGACGGTTTATATCCTGCAGCACAGGGTCTCTCAACTGCAAAACCACTGACACTGGGGCCGGATAATTCTTTGTTGTGGGCCGGCCATGCGCGCTGTAGGGTGTTCGCCAGCATCTGGCCTCTACCCACGGGGTGTCAGTAGGTCCCCTCTCCCCCAGGCTGTGACAGTAAAGCATGTGACATTTGAATTAGAATTCCACTTCAAAAATTTTATCCCAGATATTCTTGCACATGGGTGAAAACATGGTTGTATTAAATAGCATTTTAAGAACAAAATATGAAAAGCAGAAAAATGAAAAAACTTAAATGTTCATAAGTAAATTCTAGTATTTATATCCAAAAAAAATGTAACCATGAAAATAATAAATTATATTAATAAGTGTTAACATGATTTTTTAAAATTGTTATAGTACACTTTTCTCTGTGTAGATGATGCTGCCATTTGTGGACACAATTTCCAGAAGAACACACAGAAACTCGTGCCGACGGCCAGAGGGCTCAGGTAGCTACGGTAAGACAGAAACTTAACCTTTCTGTCTGTGCCTTGGTATTAATTGGCTTTGGTTTTATTATGTGTATCTATTATATGCATAATTCCTTCAAATTAAAGAAGTAATTAAGACTAATTAAAAGTCGTCCTAGAAGAAATACGGAAGAGAAAAGTCACTGAAGGTGCTGTCAAGGACACGGCAGACAGGCTTGAGGATTTGCACAAAATAAAATAGAAAAGAACAAGGATAATTATAATAAAAGATTAGAACAAATGTTAAAAGATTCAAAGATGGTTTTTAAAGAACTCACCTGAAATAAAAATACTCCCAAATCTGCATGTCAGATGGGCTCATCATGTTTCAGGAAAAGTTGATGCTGAGAGATCAATAGACATATCCCACTGAAGTCACTACATTTCAAGAACAAAGGAAATAAAGCTCACAATAGCTGCATTATGTAACGTGCTTCTAGACAGGATTCTGTGTGTGTGTGTGTGTGTGTGTGTGTGTGTGTGTGTGTGTTTAATGCATTTCGTGTAATAACCGAGAGCCACAGGGGAATCTCGTAAGTGTCCCTGGCCACAGAGGTGCTGTTCCCAGGCAGGTATTCTCGGGGCTTCCTGAGTCCGCACCAGAACGCTCCCACGCTGGGGCAGCCCACGGGATTGTCAAGGAAAAGGGAAGCACCACCAATTCTTTCTGTGTAATCACGTCGCTTTCCAACAATAAAGGCAACACGCAAGCACCCGCAACCGTAATCAAACCCAGGAGCAGCGGCACCCAGGAGCTACTCCTGACAAACCTTGCTCAACAAACAACAAATCCAGATAATCAACTCAAGAATGGAAAAGTTATGGAATATCAGCTCTTGGCAAATAGCACATATAGAATATTTCATTCAGAGTCAGGACTAAGCAGTTCTGGGAATTACTGCTACAGAACAGATTGTAGATACCATAAAACTTTAAAACGAGCCAATACTGACACAGCTACTAAACCCCGGTGGGTAGGCAAGAGTTGGGGTGGCGGGAGGGCAGGCACCCTCATCTCACGTCTTCTCCGGCAGTGAGTTAACAGGCGCTGTGAGAATTTCAACCACACAACTGCAGTGATGCAGCAGTTCTAGCTTATGGATTGTTTATCATCCTATTTTTTTTTTTATTTTTAACTGTTCAGGGGTTGTTTAGAAACCAGTTGGTTTTCACGTAGAGGAAAAGCAGAGAAGCACTTGTTTGACATTCAGCAGTTCCTTAAAATTAAACTTAATGAATTTTTGATAAATAACATTTATCATGTGGTCCAATTTTTATACAACTATTTCTATCCACCTGTCTATTAGTATATTGATGCCTATCAGGACACTTCTAGAATTATGCTCAACACCTCATATTTTTTTTTCCTTTTATAATTGTTTGGGTCGTCTATATGAAGATGTGTAACTTTTTGTTTTCAAAACACTAAGGTCATTTTTCCCCAAACTTAGTGAAGCGAAAACCACCTTCCCTCTCCCTGCTGCTAACTCCCAGCCTCCCCAGCGCAGATCAGCACTCGCCATCCTTCCGAGCTCTCCTCCTGGAGAAATGCCAGCCGCAGCTGCTCTCCTGCACGGCGGTGTCGCACTCTCCACGCTGCTGCATAACCCGCTGCCCCCCAAAGACTGTAACTTGTGGGTTTTCCAGCGCTTTCCCTCTGCCTTCATATGGCAGCTTTCTTGCGCAGAAAGCACCGACGTCCCCCAGGTATTCCAGCCTATTTCTGGCCTAGGTACTCAGCCCGACTCCGTCTGTCCAGGCTCCGGTGCAAAGTGTTCAACTTTCTGCAATAACTCCACATTTCAGTACCTGGAGGCACAGCCATCAGCACTCTTCTTTTTTGGCAGTTCCTCCCCCCCCCATCATTCTCATACTCTTGTTTTCCCACCTGTGACTTAATATCATCTCGTGAAATTCCAAAGTATTCTGTTGGTGCTTTACTTAATATGTCATGAATTATATAGCCTAATTGAGGGTAATTTATTTCTTTACACAACTGAGTCTCCCCCTCCGAGGATAAGAAGTTATCTCATTTACTCACACAAAATATCCCTCAGTAGCATTTATGACTGTCAGCAGAATAAAACGGTTCCCTCAGATGGGTCCTGCAGTGGTCTTATAAAATGCCGTTCTTGCTATCCAAATGCTATTGCCATTCAAATGAATATGCTCCTTCCGTTATACGTTCTAAATGTTTATTTTTCAAATACAGGAAAGCTATTGATTTTTGCCTATTAAATTTAAGATCACACAACTTGCTGAATTCTCCTAACAATTCTAATAATTTCTTCTGTTGATTATTTTGTTTTTTTAGGTACACAATTATACCACTTTCTAATTATCTCTTACCTAATTGCATTGGCCTGTATTTCCAAAACATTAAATAACAATAGCGAACATAGTCCCCCTGTTCATTGTCTCTTCTTTGACTTGAATGGCTTTATCGTGTCGCCATTAAGAATGGCAATGATTTTTGTCTTGAAATTTTAAAAAGCATATTGAAGTGCTAACAATGGATTCTTATATAGTGTAGGTTGTATGTTTAGTATGTGTGTGTATGAAATTAATTAAGATATATTGGATTTCAGCAGATGAGTTCTTAGGCATTTATTTAATTGATCACATTATTTTCTTCTTTTGACTTATTAAATGCTGGATTAATTAACAGATTCACATGCCTACTTAGTTGCGATTGAAGGGCTTGTTTGTAAATCCTTGGAGAGGGAAGTCGGTGCCTGCCCAGCACGGTGGTGGAGACGGATTCTGAAGTTAGCCTTTAGGTTTCAGCCAGTTCTCTGAAGGTCCAGACGGCGGGAAGGGGGGAATTTTAAATTGCTGGTAGCTTTTCCCGCTCAGCCTGTCACCGGGACACAGGCGGGGCGTTTAGGACGTGGGGGCTGCGGTGCGGAAGTGCAGCCAAGGGATCAGGGGCCGCTGGGCGCCCGGCGCTGCCTCGCTGGACCTTCAGGCCTCGACAGCCCATCTGTTTGCTGGTTTGCTGGTCCCGGTAGGTGTCGCAGAGGACTCTCCGCTTGGCGTGGCCCCTGCACCGACACCAGCCTGCCTCACGCCCTCGGTCGCCAGGTTGGATGCTGGTCGCTGGGGCCCCGGGTGTCTGCCCTTCTTCCCCTGGCGGCCTGGCCGACGTGGGGAGGTCACCGGTGGGAGTCCCTGCTGCCCGCACTCCCTCTCCGTCTGCACCTCATCGCACAGCCGCCCCCGCCAGGGTTCCCCGGCCACCGTGTGCTACTCCGCGTCCCGCCCCGGTGGCCACGCCACGCCCGTCCCCGAGGGGGGCAGCAGGCAAGGTAGCCCCAATTGGTGGCCTGCAGAGATTCCCAGTCCTTTGAAACGACACCCCCGACGCGCACGCGCACACCCCGTACACAGTACATTTATACAGGAAAACGTCTTGGCCAAAGCTTGAGACTTAGAAGCGGCAACACAGAGACCCAGGGGGAGTGAAAGGCGGAAACGTGGGGCTCGGGCAGCCGCTGGGGCACAGACCTGGCTCCCGGCTGCTCCCCGAGAAAGAAGGCTGGGCCTGGGCGGGGTCGCTGCGGCCCTTCCTCGCAGCCAGAGCCGGGCCAGGAGCTCGGAGCCTGACCGGGCCCCGTGGCGCCTCACCCCGCGTCCTGCTCAGACGGAGGATCCCTTTCTGCCATTTAATTGTTTCAGAGTCAGACACGGGGTCTCCCGCACTGACAGTCAGGGAACCTGGTCAGTAAGAGATCGGGCTAACTTAGCCCAGTTCCCCTGTCTCCGGCGCGCTGCGGAGGCAAACGGCGACAGTGCGCACGACCAAGATCACGCCTTATTTTTGTTGTTGTTGTTTTTAAAAGCACTTTCCCATAAATTATTATTGTAGTTTGTCTCCACCTGTGCACGTGGTTGAAACGCTATCGCTCCAGTTTTTCAGGCAAACTCCGGAGCCGCAAAGAGGTCGGGAGACTTTCCCAGTCCCCTCGTGCGGGCGGCGGAGCCGGGTTATCCAGGGGCCACCAGACTTCCCAACCCGCATGGACTCAAGAGGAGAAGCCACCGCGGGCTGCTCCATGTCTGTTTTAAAATCTTCAATATTCCTGCAGACTGACCCTCGTTACCCCCAGGTGGAAATGAGTAACAGACATCTCCCCGCCCCGCCGCCTCTCCCCCTCTGCGGCGTGGCTCTCCGGAAACGGGCGGGGGCTCGAGGAAGGCAGATCTAAAGAAACGCCAAGAGTCCATAAAGAATAATTATAACCATCCGCCACGGGGATGAGGAAATGGACTCAGGAGTCTGATAAGTAGGATTTTATTAACTTATTAACCTCACTGGCCTATCTAGGAAGCTGAAAGCCAGACCTTTCGGCTCAGCAGTGACCGCTGCAGGCTGGGACCCGACAGTCAGATGGAGCCCGGAGGGACGAGTTTGCCAAAGAAGGAAAGAGCAGTGACAAGAGTGTGCGTGCGTGTCTTTACTCCTGGGGGAGCGTTTGCTGGAAGAGGAATTATCTTGAAACACGAAGCTAGTGATATTTCATCCACAGCCATCCTAGAGATGAAAGACCTAATGCTTTAAAAAAATACATACATTACTATGAAAATAAAATACGTATTTCTTCCTTTCGTAGGAAGATTAACTCATGTTTGGAGAATATAATTTTGAACCTGGAAATTGGCGATGTCTGGATATTTCTACCCACCCTTGGTGGCCACCAAAGCGCAGAAGGGGGCAGGGACCACAGGGTGAGCTTCTGGACCAGTGACCACCCAGCTGTCCCCTCCCCACAAACCCAGCGCCTGTTTGCAGCGGCCACACAGCCATGGGGAAGCAGGGCCCTCGGCTTTGTGCTCAGAGACTTGGGCAAGGCTGAGATTGTTTGAAACCCGACAGTTCCTTGAATCATGTCACCTTCGCTGATCCGGCAGGCGGAACACAGGCCCAGGAGAGGGTCCGGGGTCTCTGGCTCCGGTTCCAGCAGCCAGGACTCAGACACGCTGAGCTTTACCCGCTGGGGCCCACTAGAGCCGGCAGCTCCCTGCAGTTGCCGGTCCGGGCTGTGGAAATGGCCTCGTGTGTCATTTGGGCTCAAAAACCTCCCCATGGCCACCCATGTCTCAGAGTAAATTCAAAGTCCTTGACTGTCCCCAGCATCCTAAGACCCGTCTCACCTTGTGGCCTACAACAGCCCCTCCCTCGCTGCTCCACGCTGGGCAGGGTGCTCCCCTGTGGCGGGGCCTCCGCGAAGAATTCTCTTCTCCAACAGCCACTCGGGGACTCCCTCACCACCTTCGAATCTTGTTCCACTACCTCTGCCATGAGCATGCCGGGCAGGCTGGGCTGGCCGGGCTGGCCCGATTTTCTTCACTCTGGGCTCCATTTCTTTCTTTCCTGGCACATGTCCCCTTGTGGCTTATGAGCAGGGACTTCCACTTCATTTGTTTCATATATATATTGTTCCTTTCCCCATAGAACATAAGCACCATGGGGGCCGGGGCTCCATCTGTTCTCCCAGCACCCAGAGAAACGAATGGCCCACTAGAGCCACAGGCACGAGTGTGTTCCCATCAGGCGAGGCCTCGTGAGCGTGTGGCACCCCTCTGCCCCTCGTTCTGAAGACAGTAACACACGGGCAGGCAGTGTATATGAAAAACACACCTTAAAATAAGGAATTTAAAGGTCTGTTTTTATTGCACTATTCCTGAAGGAGTTCCAGGCTCTCGCAGAAACAGGTGTGCATCCCTGCACTGAAGTTCGCCGTCAGGGGCCTCTAAACAGTAGGTGACCATCCTCGATTTACAGCGATGGCACCAGGCCCGACAAGAGAGAGCCCAAAGCAGCGTTCCCACTGCCTTAACTCTAAATTTTCTGGCTCAAGTCAAGTCACAGCCGACTGTGGCCGTTATTCTAACACGGTTACCAGCATATAAATATTTGTAAAGTGTTTTATTCAACTGCCTCTTCCAGAAAAGCAGGGAGGGGTGGCCACGTGCCATTGGATCTTAGGGAAAGGTGGTTCCAGCCTTTTCTATCGTTAATCAGCAGCCTTCTCTGAGGGTGTAAACGTCATTTTCTCTACTTGTCTTTCTCTTTTTCCTCACATGGGGATTGCATTTATTTATTTTGTTTTAGTTAACAGGGAAGTTACATAAAGACATAGGAATGTCCAGACCAAAAGAGAAAACCTATTCGATGGAAGCTAACAAGTTCACTGCTGACGGCACGGTCTGATTTATCTGAAAGATTGGACCAAAGGGGAAATCACAGCCCTGCAGAGTCAGTGATAACCTCAGGTTAACATAATATAAACCACACAATTATTTTACCCATTGCAGTTTGAATGAACCTTTGTATGCCCAGTGCTGGAAACCGAATCCGTTTACAGCAAAGGCTCTCAGAAGTTGTGTGCTGTCCAGATGTCTGAGTGGCCCTGCGCTAGGAAGAGACTTGCCTAAGTGCTTAGAAGGCCGAAGCTCCTTTAAATCACTTTCATGCAGTGCAGTCTAGCACTGTGCAGTTTGGCAAATTGAAAAATGTTGTTTCATAAAATATTATAGAAAACATAAGAAAGGATGAATCTTTTATGTTTTATATATATTTTTAGAATTTCACTTCATGTCTATTTCAAGCCAACATTGGGTTGAAAGTTTTAAAGGAACACAAATCAAAAGACCAGGATCCGAAGGTGTGCACAATAAGCCTGATTATTTTTCTTGGTAAATTAACACACTGGCTGGGCACCGTGTAGACATATTTTTAGCAGTATGTATTAAGATCCCTGAAAGAGTTAATGTTCTTTGATCCTCATAGCCTTCCCTCTAGAATATGCCCTGAAAAAAAAAACCAAAACAATAAAAAATGTGGCCTGAGATTTGTGTGCAAGGATGTTTAATGCAATCTTATTTATAACAGTGAAAAAAGTAAAAAGAACTTAAATAACCAATGGCAGAAGAATGCCAAAAAGTTTACGGCACGACCATAATATGAAGTATTATGAATCCATAAAAATTACATTCTCATGGAATATTAAAGGTCATGGGGAAAGGTTAATAAAATACAAAAGAAAAATATCAAAATATTCCCAGAAGCTATATATGAATTGTATGCTTATAGATGATTTTATTTTCATTTTTATACTTTTTTATTTTCTAATTTTTTTACAGGATTCTTATATTGCTTTTATTCTCTGGAGAAATAATGAATGCCATCTGAAAATAAAATGAACACAACCTCAAGTAGTAAGCTGTAATGAATTATCTACACAATTTTGTTAAATTTGGTATTTGGGAATAATACGAACAAGTAACTACCAGTGTCTTGGGCACCTGGTTGGACATTGCCAGCCCTTATGCACGATGTCCTCGTGTTCTGAGCCCGGGTGGAGCTCCATGAGCTCTGCAGGGGTGCTGAGTGCTCAGAAGTTAAACCTCCCCTTCTCGGTGGAAGGAAGCGCCTGGGGCCTGGACGAGGCTTGGAGGTCACTTTTTTCTTCCACGTTCTTGACCTTAGAGACCCAGAATTTTGTCCTCTCTTGTCTGACATTTCCACAAGTTCCTCTCCTCCTACTTCGTCACGAGACCAACTATAAATCCAGAGGGGGTGAGAATTTGTCTTCAGGGCTTGGCGATGAAATCAAACCAATGGCATTTCACTTTCTGGCTCAGAGTGTACTTTCAGAGAGCACAAACAGTGCCCACGGAGCCCTCCACGGTTCCAGCAAACATAAACGATGTCTCGCAGAAACAACCGTTTGATTAATGCAGCCAATTCCGGCAAACAACTTAAAAATTCCATAGAAAAAAAAAGCTAGTAAAAATGCCTGTCTGCCTGAATAGCCCAAGCCAGATGCTGGGGCCAGGGACACTGCAGGGTCCCTCCTGCTGGCGTTCTGCTCACGATGGCCTCTGGATGCCTCCAGGCACAGTCGTTACAGACAGGTGGACTGTTCAGCTCACAAGGTAAAGACTCCACTGCCTCATTTAGTTTTATTCATTGCTTTGGAAAATGTTTTCTGGCCAGGAAAATGGGTGCCCAGTAACGATGAAGCCCTGTAGCATAAAATACAACCATGTGCCTTACAAAATCGCTACAGATCTATCAAAATGATGAGAGAGCTCCAAGCACACGAGCATCAAGTGAGGACAACATGAACCAGCAGGCACACCTGCCTCACCTGCCCACCTGTATTCTCCAACAGGCCTAGACTTTCCTCCAGGACGCCACCACCCTCCGGGGCATGGGAGAAGCAGGTAAGGAGACGGGGGTCTTGTTCACAGACCTCCCCAGTGACCTGATCCGGAGGAGAGGCTGTGTCATGGGCTGGTCCTCTCCAGTTAAGAAATGTCACTGTCAATTTCTGAACTGCTGCCTGGATGCTGGTTTGCTTATTGCTACGTTTGCTGAGCACCTTTCACCGTTAGGCTTATTCACCCAAGTGATTTAAAACAGCACAAACGGTGAGGACGGTAAGAGAGGCAAAGACGGGACTGTGAAGGGGATACCATAAAGACGCCACTCCCCACTGGCGGGAACCCCCGGCCACGTTCAGGCACGGCCACTGCAAAGGGGTGGGTTGTTCACGCTGCCAGGTACCATCTGTTTATTGATTTGCTTTTATTCATTAAGTTGGAAAACATCATTATGCAGGAAGTAGAAGCGCTGAGTGAATTTTAAACCTCAGAAAGGCCACCACGGAAGAGATCGTCAAAGGCAGCATCCAACAGGTGACAATAGGAAGACAGCATTCCCAGCACCGGGAATGGCAGTGGCTACAGTGGAAAGACAGGAAAACATAGTGCTTTGACGAGCCGCAAATAGTCCACTCAGGCCCAGACACAGGATGTCTAGAGGAACAGAATGGGTTGTAGGATGGATGTGGTACTGAGTTTTTCTCGAAAATTCTCAAATCATTTGCTTTCTTCACGTCTGCACTGACTTAGCTCTGGCCTCGCCAGATCTCTTCAGGGTCATCGGAACAGCCTCGTTCACCTCCCTGCCTGAGTCTCTCTGTCCTCCGGACACCCCCACATGGGACAAGAGCAGCCTCCTGTGGTCCGAATGTGGAGGGTGACCACATGTCCCAGTTGGCTTGGGACAGCTGTGCTAGGGGTCCCACAGGCCTACAATTCCCACTGACCAGACTCACATCTTCTCTTTGGGTGGATACAAAGCCCCAGGAGGCAACTCTGTCTTTGGGGTGAACCCGTCTTTACCCCGGCCCTCCAGCCGTGTGACAGGGGCCAGACACTGTATGGAGACAGGCTGTGAGTGGAAGGTGTCTCCACGCTGGGGTATCAGAACCACCAGACTCTCACACGGCCGTCCTCTCTGGGCCCGTCCAGCAGCAGAACTGTGTGGCATGGAGGGAACATGCCACCTGCCTCCGTGCCAGCTGCCAGCACTGGGTGGGCCTGGGCTCTGCTCTCCTATAGGACCTGCTGCCTGGAATCGGGCACCACAAACCGCCCTGCATCTGGCCTCTCACCACACTTCCCTTCAGCCAGCCTATCCCTCAGGATGGGGACATAGAGGTGTCCAGAGAACTGAGGCTGCCACAGAGGGGACTTGGGAGACCAGAGTCTGCATCCTTTGGGGTTGTCCCCCATAGTCCAGTGTATCAGGCTGAGACTCTGGGCCTCAAGCTTCACACTCCCCGATCCCACCACAACCTTTCCTAGGATCTGTGGGAAACAAAGACTCGGAGAAGTCCCATGGCATTGTGTTTCCTAGCAAGCCTACTTCTTGGGGGCCCTGGAGCCTCCGTGGGATATGGCTGCTGAACCTCCTCCCAGGACCCTTCGCTCAGGCACCTACCAGCCCTGGGCCCTGCCCCTGGAATGGCCGCTCTCTCCCCTGCACTCTCACTTCCAGCCCTTTTGGGGCTGGAGTACCTGATGGGTGGGCAGCAGTGGCGGGGCCCCAGGCCTTGATGGAAGAGCACGTGCTTCTGGCCCTACTGTTTGACACTGAAAATTGCCTGCTTCGGGTGTTGTTTGACAAAATAATAATAAAAGTTATATACAACGTTCCAAAATATTAAGGTAACAACAAAAACATAATTATGGTTTCTTTATGCAAAATTACTTAAAAGTTAACAAGTTAGGGTGCATTAAGACTCCTAAGAGGATGTAGCATGTGGTATTTCCCAAACTTGCTCTATCATGAGCTCTTTTCTTAGGGAGCGTCTCAGGTAGGCTCCATTGTTGCAGAATCTACATCAGGAAAAGACAGAGTGAGCTGTTAGATAAGGTGGCGACAAAGACATCAGGAGGACAGCCAAGCCCCAAGTGTTTATCATAAGTCTGCAAAAGATGGAAACAATCTTTATGTCCTATAGACAAACACATGAAGTTACATTAAAACACCAGTCAGTCAAATCATAACTTGATAAGAGAGAGAGAAAGAAAGATGCTGATCAGGCAGCCGAAGTAGCATGTAATCAATATAAAAGATTATGTAAGTTTTAAAAACCAGGTACAAAATTGTGTAAATGATTTTAATTATATATTAAAAATCAAATACTGCATCTGGCTAAAGGGAGTCAAAAAGTTGAGACTTGTTCTATTTTAAACTGGACAAACTATGTGAAACAACCATTTGCAGAGACTGGAAAATATGACGTTCAAGACTATCATCCTTCAAAGAAAGGAAACAAACAAGGCGAGTCCAAGAGCTCCTCATCTTGCTTCTGGGAAGCAAACTGCAGACGGACGTGCAGGGAGAGCGAGGCAGCATCCCTGAGGTGAGGAGACAGAAGTCAGAGTCTGGACGACGGAAGGCCTTGCAGGGCAGAGCGCCGGGCAGCAGTGAGCTGTGCAAAGGAAGAGCTTGAGAAATCTCCCCAGGCGCCCCCTCGAGTAACTGGATAAATGGTAGTCTGCACATGCACAGAGTGGATCTTCATGATGTTAGATGACAAAGAGCTTCCAGGTGTAGAAAAGGTGTAACAGCTCTAGGCCAAATAATCCCCGGGGTTACTCAGACAGAGCAGGAACACTTTTGACTTCCAGCAGTAAGAGGAGAGAAAACCTGCGGAATACACAGGGTGTTCAGTAGAGACCAAGGAAGGACCATGCCATAGCAGTGGTACTAAGCTGATCCTAAAAGAAAACCCACAAAAGATTAAAAATATGCCTCAAAAATATCAAATTAGCCCACAAATAACTTAAGTACCTGCCAGAACAAAGCTTAACACTCTTTTAAAAAAATCTAGCACTAAAAAGTCAAAAGTACGAGATATCTAACTGAAAATCACTAGACACATTAAGAAACAGGAAGATACAACAGATACAAGGAGAAATCTCAATCAATAAAAGCAGAACTAGATAGGATTCAGGCAGTAAAGTTAGCAGAAAGGGACTTTAAAACAGCCTTGGTAAATATTCTTATTATGGTCAATGGTTGAAGGAAGAACATAAATATAATAAGAGAAAGAAAAAAATATAAAAAAGAACTAAATAAAATTCCCAGAGATAAATATCTCTAAAATATAAACTTTTACTGAATTGGGTTAAGAAAATATTAGACACTGCAAAAGATCAGTGTACATAAAAGCATGGCAAGAGAAACTATCCAAAATAAGTCATAGAGAGAAAAATGAGTGAACTGAGTGAACGTTGTAACAACTAGATTCTGAATTACTCGTTAGACAGCATCAAGCTGCCTAACATATGTGTAACTGAAGTTATAAAAAGAAAGAAGAGAGAAGAGGGCAAGAAATAATATTTGAAGAAATGCCCAAAGTACTTTAAATTTGATGGAAACTATAATTCACAGATCCATTTAGCCCAATAAACTCTAATCTGAATAAACATCAAGAAAACCACACCAAGGCACAACCTAATAAAATTACTCAAAACTAGTGATAAAAAGCAAATCTTCAAAGCAGCCAGAGGAAAAAAGGCACATTCCAAACAGAAGGACAGACATTTGTCAAAAACTATGCAAGCCACAAGAAAACTGAATTATAATACATCTTTAAAGCGATCAAAGAGAAAAAAAAACTTGTCAATTTAGAGTTTTATAGATTTTATATTAAAGCTAAACAAATAAAAACAGATGTTATCACCAGCACACCTTCACTAAAAGAAATGTTAAAGAAAAAAATTCTGCCTCAGATTTAGCTTTTGCAGAACCCAGCCAGTAGCAAGTATCTCCCTGTTCCAAACTGTTCTTCATGTTGCTACTATACTTACTATTCTTAACATAGATCACAATTCAACTTTCTCACTATAAAGGTATTGCTAAAAGAAATACATGACTTCCATGACATAAGACCTCTTCTAGAGCATAGAAACAAATGGAATATTCCTTGGAATCATTTTATGAAGCTTGAGTAATCTCGATTCTCAAACCTGTAAACAAAAATGGGACAAGATAAATATATAGAATAGATAGACATTTATCTTGCTTACATGCACTATTAAATTACAAACAATAGCAATGAAAGGAAGCACTGTGTTGGAGGACAAAAACAAGACTTAAGAGGGCTCATTTTAATTATTCAGAAATTAAATATCAGGGAATCTCCTTTCTCTATCTAACAAAGAAAGTGAACACTTTCTTTTAAGCAGTTCATAGGTATTTTTAAAATCGCCCAGTGAATCTGTGTCATTGCAAATGTCCCCCAACTGACAGGCCAGGCCCCAACCCAGCAAGTTGATAGCTTGGGTCTCTGCTAACTTTTCTGTTCTTACCTGAACAGTCTGTTTATTTAAGTAGCCTTAGTGGTTCTTAACCCATTAAAAGTTTGTTAGTTTAACAAAGAATACCAAACAATTAACCTCTGGTGGAAAAAAGGAAAGGATTAAAATAAGCAAAATTTATCACTTTGTCAGTTTCTGCAAACACCATCCTGATGAGCTAAAAGCCCCTAATAAAACAGCAGTCACACTCTGCCTAGAAAACAGGTATCTCCATTATTGTACTATGTGAATTTCTACCAAAATAGATCAGTGCGTTGGGTGGTTGGTCTGCATGGAGCAAAATGATGGATATGATTGATTTCTTTCCCATGGAACTAGCAGAGTGTGTGAGTTGGCTGTCACAAGAGCACAGTGAAGAGCTCTCTGCACAAACCTGACTTTATGCAGAGCTGGGGCTAAAGAGGAGCTTGATGTCCCCAGTGGGCCTGTGAGGTCCTTGGATGGACAAGCAAGTTGGTGCCAAGAGCCACCCGGACCATGCGCCGGCCAGGAGGTCTGGAGGGTAAACAGAAAGACTTACAGTGCAGAGGAGGAAACAGGAAACTCAGAGGGCACCGTGTCCACGGCAGCTTTGCTCAGCTCGGGCCACTCACTGGACACGCAAGGCTCTCCTTTTCTGGCGGGCACATCAAGGAAGCCAGACAGGCAGCCGCCTTCCTCTAGCCAGAGACTCCTCACACCTGTCCAGACAGCAGGTGAAGGTCCCTCTCAAGATGCGTCATCCCTCTCCCCTAACCAGGGGACAAGAGGACAGGATGAGATGCCCTCGGGTGGCTGGGGACCTCCTTGATGGAGTGCAGATGCCTGCCAGCCCCCACCCAGGCTGTCCCCACCCACTACCCTGCTGCCCTCCTGTGACAGCTGGGCTGGGCATTCGCTGCAGTTGCTCTGCGTATCTGGAAGCATTCGGCAGGGGAGGCAGAAAGAGAAGGGACCACCGGATCCTAAGGCTTACTCTGCTCTGTGTTCTGCAACCCTTGTAGAATGTTCATTCTGACCTACAAGCTTTCAGGGAATATTATGCTATAATATTCCTTCCTGAAAACAGCCTCTAAAATACAATTGTAGGAAGCGCTTTGTGTAACCCTTAGCTGGCCTGGAGCCGGAAGCCGTGCAGGGAATCTCTGTGATGAGAAGTCTTGCTCTTAGTGTTGCACACACACGATTTGCCTTCTCTTGCTTAGTCCCGGGCCTTCTGCCAGGTGGATCCTGGGGTTCTGTCTGCGCAGGGCTCCCAGGGCCTTTCCTGTCTCTCTGCTGCCCCAGGCACGGGCTCCGCCTTGGAGGGTGATGGCATATTCTTGAGGCTTTAGCTTCTCCGGCTTCTTCATAAGGCAGCATCCGTAGGGTGAATGACACTATCACTCGCTATTATTAGACACTTTTCATAGCTTACTAAAGTCAATCAATACCTTGTTACTTCAGTGAAGGCTCTGGCTGTTAACGCAGTATTACCAAACAAGTGGTGCAGAAGGAAAGCAGGGGTGTGGGGCAGGCCAAGCTGCCTTCTCGCCCCCCTACAGAATGCACACGAATGGCCCCGCAGGGATACCTGCAGCCTCCCAAGCCAGCAGGCATGGATGTGACTTTGGGTCCCCTTCGCAGTGAGCACTCTTGTATCGTCTTCAGTTCAAGGACAGCAGGCTCCACGCTTCTCCTGCTTTGTCTAGCAGACAGTCCTAATGTTTGAACTTTTTATCATAAAAGGAAAAGCCAATGCATACCAGGGAAATTTGAAACCTGGCCTGACATCCTCTGGGGCAAAAGTGCATGGTGGCAGGTTCAAAGGACAGGACAGGAGACGTGGGCCGATTACAGTGGGAAGAACTTGTTTGTTTGAAGAGGCAGGAGAGTGGCAGGAAGGGTCACCTTTCATTAGCTGTAAATACATTCCTAGGGCAGCTCCTCCAGGTACTCAGCAAGTTCCCAGAAAGGGGGGTGGGAGTGAACTTCACTAATTGAAGGGTCCATCGCCAGTGGCTGTCACCAGTCTTCGTCCAAGCGTGTTTATATAACCAGTCCTTTCAATTTCTCTTTGGCCACATGTGACCCCAGTTGCTGAGCACAGACTCGGGGTTAGATCCCCTAGGTGGGGCTGGAAGGAACAACACAGAGAGTCTTATTTCCATTTGACAGATTTCAGAGGAAAGTGAAGTTGGTACAAAAATATAGAGGGGCCATGACCTGAGGTTAAGAGAGAGGAGGAAAAAGAAGCCTGCAAAAGTTCCCTATTTGTAGCAAAGTGGCCTTTGATGTGAAGCAGCGCGGTATACCCCATAGACTTCTCATAAGTCTCACTGGTTATGATCAAGACTTTCTGGAGCATTTAGGGCAAATAGCAAAACACCTGAAACTGACTCATAAGATCTGTGCTGGGTCTGCTACCCACAATTCCTGCACCAGTGACAGCTGCGGGTACAAAGGCACGGCTCAAACCATTTGGAGACTTTATGTACACACGTATCTATGAAGAGAGGCTAGAAGGAAAATTCCTGCCTCATCAGGTAAACCTGTGACACAAGAATAAATAGTCAAGAATAGAAATTAGTGCTCTGTCTCCATACTTGAGAAACACACAGTATAATCCTTCACTTTACGAGGAATGAAAAACCAGCCTGTAGTCAAGAATTTCTTCTTGGTTTTTTGTTGACTATAATACCATATTTATTATCAGCCTCAATCTATGAGACCTTTTATGTTTGCTCTGAACCAAACAAAAATATCTTTCCCCTTTCAATGTCTCATTCCAACTAAGTGAGTTCTTCTCTCTGCTCGTCACTCACAGACACACACATGCACACACACACATGCACACATGCACAGCTATTTTTAGAAACCTGTAATATCCTCACCAATTCTAGCCAGAGAGAATGTATAAAATTGCTCTTCACTGCCCAGGAAGTGTAGTAGGGGCTCAAGGACATTCTCCAAATCAACGGTCCCCCACCTTTTTGGCACCATGGGCCATTTTCATGGAAGGCAATTTTTACACTGAACAGGGGGTGGGGGTGAGGTAGGTGGAGGTGGAGCTCGGGGGCGATGCGAGCGTTGGGGAGCAGCTGTAAATGCAGGTGAAGCTTCCCTTGCTCACCTGCCGCTTACCTCCTGCTGTGTGGCCCAGTTCCTAGCAGGCCAGTGCCTGGTACTTGTCCACGGCCCAGGGGGTTGGGGACCGCAGCTCTAAATGACACAGTGAATAGATGTATGGAATGAATGTGTGAAAGAGAAAAGAATAGAAAACATGAAGAAAGGAAGGAAGGGAGAGAGAGAAGGAGGGAGGGAGAATTGGTGACTGTACGGATTAACAAATTGATTTCAGAGAGCGCCAGAGTAATTTCATCTGTTAGACCACCTAGTCACTGGGATTATGCGTCCCTCACAAGATGTGGTTACCATGTGCTGTGTGGGCACCTGTTCCCCGAACTGCTCTGGGTCTTGGATCTGATTTCGCCGTGGTCCAGCAGCAGCTGCCAAGTGCCAAATGCTCATGGACACCTCTGGCCACAGTCAGCCACCCACGCGAGCAGGAGGTGAAAGGTCCCATGTGTCTCGACTAATCTCAGGATGCGTGACTGGTCCAGTGTTTTCTTTTCATGTCCAGATCCTTATTTTGAAAAAAATAAAAAGTTTCACAACTGTGCTCACATACTCCTTTTTAATGACTTTACTTCCTGCACATGGCTTGTAGCATAACTTTATGGGCAGTGAGTAAGGCTTGCTAACTTCAAAATGTTGATTCAGGAAGGAATTTCCTGCACTTGTGTGACCGTTGCTGATCCAGCATCATTTACTTCAGTCTTATATTATTAAAAATCAAAACAGCAGCAACAGTAACAGCATTAACAAAAATCCTCCATCTAATTAATCCGGATTCAATAAGCCGGGGAAAGTGATGTTCATGAATTCACTGACACAGGCCTCCTGTGTTTCCTAAAGCCACAAGTCCACTGTGCTAACACTGGCCCCTTTGTACACATAACTGGCAATTTAGCTACCTAGTTCTTGTTCAATGTTTGGTGTAATAATTATAACAACCAATTATAAAAGTGTCATTTTGTGCAGAATATTTATTCCAGATTAAATAAGTAAAGGGTTTTATTTTTGATATGCTTTGTTTTCAGTAATAAGAGTCACAAAAACTCAGGCAATTTTTTTCTGCATGTGATTGTACTATGTCATATAAAACATCACACTTCAGAACTCTACGGAAGGAGTGCATTTTTAGCGCTCCATTTTACAGTTTGGAAGGGTAAGTAACTTGCCCAAGTTTAGTAAGCTGCTAAGTGCCACAGCCAGGCCTGCTGGCTCCTCTGTTCCTGCTCAGTCTGCTATCACTGGCTGCCTCCCTAGAGCTCACCTGTATTCCTGTCCAGGTAGCATGAGACCAGATGCTCCATCCCTTGTGAAAATCTCTTCAAGATGCATCTGCTTCCCCTGCGAGGGTCAGTGGAAGGTGCTGGCAAGGGGCTTGCTGGGTGAGCTGCTGACCTCAAACTTCTCAAAGCAGGGTGTGCGGCGTGCCTCGAAACAGCACAGCACTCCACACACAGGAGGAGTTTGCTATCGTGTGCTGAAGGAAGGAAGGAAGGAAGAAGTGAGCGAATAGACACGCATGGCAAAGCATAACACGGGCAAGGGTGGGCTCTGCTCTGGCTAGACAGGCTGTTTCGCTCCCACCATCCAAAGCCCACAATATTAAACTTCCCAGCTCACGACAACAGTAAACTGAAAGCTATTAGAAGGAAGAAGTGTACTGCTAACCTCACCCTGTACAATCCAACTCTACTTACACAGACCCATGGGAAGTTCCTGGCCTGTCAGGAGGTGACCTGGGAGAGGAGACAGAATGAGTCAGTGGAACAGCCAGGTCTGTCCCCTTCCCGTCACCCCATGCTGTGGCCGATGCCAGCTCCACGGTATTTTCCTAAGTCCTCTTGACAGCTCCTCTCAGTTTCCTGAGGACACCAGGATTACCACACTTAAGGCCACAACTCTGTGCACATCCTGCCTGCAGCAGCATCTAAATAAATATCAAAAGAAGGAGGAAATGGTTTTGTCCAGACTGTTCTGTGGCTGCTGTCTTGCAAACAGGAAGTAATGCAAGAGGGATACGGGGATAGTATGAGTCACTCGGATGGTAAATAACAAATAGGGATCAAGAGACGAGAAATGTCAAACATCCTCGTCCCTGAGGAAGACACGGTGCTAGTTCCTGACCAGCAATGAAGTGTGAGTTCTTAATGGAAAGTGCTAGGGACAGAGGCAATAAGATGTCACCATATACTAACGTGAAGACAATTTACAATGACAGTATCAAAGATTACAAAGTGGGTTAAGTAAGGGAGGATTCGTGCTACCACGATTATCATAATCTACAAGTTGCCTCTTAATGACTGGGACAGTGGAGGACGGTTAAGCAATTTGACGTTCACGGTTAAAAGAGTCAAAATACTGATTGCTACAAAAACAGAACATATCACCTATCTCCAGATTTTAAGTCATTTCTAAAGAGAAAATACCTATCTGCTAAATTAGTCATTTAACTGGAAATTGAAGGAGGCTGGAAGGAGCTGGGACACAGCACATTTTGCTTCCCAGGGAGTCTTTTCCATGGCTTGTCCTGGAGGGAGCACGAGGCCTGTTTTCTTTTACTGTGGCTGTTTTGACTGCTCAGCCCCGAGTGTAATCCGTACCAGGGCTCGTGCATAGGACCTCATTCTTCATTCCAAGCAGATAACAGAGGAAGTTACAATAACTGCTTACTTTCATTATTATTATTTGTAATTTAATAGTGCATGTAAGCAAGATAAATGTCTATATATTTATCTTGTCCCATTTTTATTTACAGGTTTGAGAATCAAGATTATTCAAGCTTCATAAAATGATTCCAAGGAATATTCCATTTGTTTCTATGCTCTAGAAGAGGTCTTATATCATGGAAGTCATGTATTTCTTTTAGCAATACCTTTATAGTGAGAAAGTTGAACTGTGATCTATGTTAAGAATAGTTAGCACAGCAGCAATGATCGACTAGGCCATCATCATAAAACCACGTCCAGCTTAGTCTCCACAATTGAAGGGCATCATCAAAAAGCTACTTCACGAGGAGGCTAAAAAAATGGCCAAATGCTTGGAAAACAAGATAAATGGAGTAACTGTGTTTTTCCTCATTGAATGAGTAAAGGACTTAGGGCTTTTCTGTTTGGAGAAAAGAATGTTGTAGGACAATTATAAATCATTGTTTCCTCATTCTTTAGGGAACATAAATTGAAAAATGAACTTAGATTTCTGGTACTTAGGTCATGCTTTAGACATTAATTGTTAGTAGCCTGTGTTCAACGTTTTTACATATTTAACCAGAAGAGGTTTAGGAATCCCATGAAAGTCCTCAGTATCATCTCCCTCGGCACGCCCGACACGGGGTCCTCCTTCAGGGCCTGTCTCTCTGCGCAAGACCACGATGTTCTCATGCGATTGCTGTCTCCTGCTCACGTCTGCCCACAGTCGTGCGATAACCCTGACCAAGCATCTCTGGCACTCGACTAGGCCCTAGGAGGGCTTCAGAGGTATAAAAGCCGTCCCGCCATAAATGGCATCAGATACACCATTGGGAACATACACTCAAATGACAGCCCAAAGCCACGTGTGGCCGCTGGAAGGAGACCAGACGGACGCACAGGTGTGGATTCTAGTTCTGTCTCATCTTATCAGCTGTGTGGGCTTGGACAAGACACTGCTTTTCACTGAGCTTTGCTTCTTCCTGTGCAAAGTCAGAAAAATCGACTGCTTGTAGGCAGGGTGATGGCTCGGTGGTGACAGCAGGGGATGAGAGATGAACTTGGAAAAGACTTCACAGTGGTGAGGAGACTGGAACGAGCCCTCAGGACCAGATGGGTACTTAAGGCAGTGGCCAGGGGGTCTACCCTCACGTGTCATTTTCTTTACCAGGACGTGAGGCAGAAATGTCCAGACCCTTCAGATTCAATGCCAACTAGAGGTGACCAAGTACGCAACACAGTATCAAAGATTACAAAGTGGGTTAAGGAAGGGAGGATTTGTGCTACCGCGATTATCATAATCTACAAGTTGGCTTTTAATGACTGGGACAGTGGAGGACGGTTAAGAAATTTGACATTTATGGTTAAAGGAGTCAAAATACTCATTGTTACAAAAACAGAACATATCACCTATCTGCAGATTTTAAGTCATTTCTAAAGAGAAAATACCTATCTGCTAGGTATTTGTCATTTAACTGGAAATTGAAGGAGGCTGGACGGAGCTGGAACACAGCACATTTGCTTCCCAGGGAGTCTTTTCCATGGCTTGTCCTGGAGGGAGCACGAGGCCTGTTTTCTTTTACTGCGGCTGTTTTGACTGCTCAGCCCCGAGTGTAATCCGTACCAGGGCTCGCGCGTAGGACCTCATTCTTCATTCCAAGCAGATAGCAGAGAAAGTTAGAGGTCACGAAGGGGGGCATGTGTCTCATAAGACATAAGCAGAAAACTGAAAATGACAGATACGTGCAGCCCTGAGGCTGCAGGATGGCCGTTTCCGTGGAGGAGGCAGAGTTCTCCTTTGCCAGCGAGCAGAGAGCTGCTCCCGGGAAAGAGCAACAGAGGTGGGAACGTGGCCCCCTCAGAGCCCCGCAGATGGGGTATTTCCAGCAGCTTCTTACCGAGGAAGAGCAGCCAGCACTGCCTGGATCATCTCCCATCTCTAAGATGAGCAGCCCCTACAGAGGCACAAGCCCTCCTGGGCTGTGTTGGGGGAGCACTCACGTCACAGGGAGAGCCCCCGAGCACGGTGCGCCCACGCACGAGACGCCGCTCAGAGTTCCCCAGAGCCTTCAGGAAACAAAAGTCACTCCATTTTCAAATCTGAGGTTTGAGAGCTTATTCTTGCAAACCCTGGTCATGGTTCTCAGTTGCCCTAGAACCGTCTGATTCTGCTGTCGCCATCGACAGTTGCCTTGAGTCACAGCCCTCAAACCCGTCAGAATTGCTTCTGTTTTCTTCAGCGATAAAGTCTCTTCCTGTCCCCAGAAAGCAGCTCCTAGGAACTGCTTGCAAGGAGGGGGACAGAGGGATGGGAGAAGGCTGGAGAGTGCCCCAGTTTTTCCTTGACTCCGATCGTAAAGTTCAAGTGGTGTCATTCCACACTCGCCAGAATAATGAGGTCAGAAAATGAAGAGGAAATGGCTTCATTCTGAGTGCCCATTATCTGATGCCCATTGACAAAGAAACGCTTAGGAAATTGGAAGTGTATGCAGCAGTCACAGGATGGGGGACCGAAGTCAATATGGTCATTGTTAGCCACGCCAATGTCAAGGTTTCACGGGGAGGGGGTTTTCAGACACAAATTACAGTCCTTATTAGTGAGTGTTGAAAATGACTGTGGAAACGAGTCTTTGTGTAATGCTTCCAGGGGTGGGCAGGCCAGTGTTTTCATAGTATTAACCACAGTTTGTAAAATTAAGACCAAATGCCAGTAAACAATGCACATTCTTTTCTCTGTGTGAATTATTCTTTCTAATACTGCAGTGGGTTTGAGATTGAATTTCAAGTCTACCTAGAGAGCTATATGAAAAATGAACAACTTGATTTTCGAAGGATTCAGTTTCATCCAAGATACTCTGAAATTTTCTTTGTCTACATACGGTCTCTTTGTCAATTTAATACGGCTAATGGCCAGGAATGTCGGAAGCGACGTGAGACTGGCAGGCGCATTTTCACTTCATCTGCCTTCCTGACACGTTTAGTTTAACTTAATCAGGAGGTTGATGATAATTTCCTGAAGCAGTTTCCAGGGTCCTTGTGCAAAAAGGGAAAACCGTTCCCATTCCTGAAGGACATATGGTTGCTATTATGTGAAAATTCTCCTGTGCCATTCTGACACCTCCACCCACCACCGCCACTTCCACGGATTGGGCTGTGTTTCAGACGCCTTCACTTTCCAAGGCTTTCTGGGGCAAGTGTCAGCCCAGCACTCCCAAAACCCAGAGCATGTCCCTTCACGGGCTCCGCGTCCAGCCCTTGCCCACTCAGAGGGGTTTGGAACGGGTCACTGTGCTGCCACCAGGCACCCTGGCAGCCCAGGAAACTGATCTGATCGCCTGCTACGCAAAGTGGAACCCTTTGTGGAAGACGCCATGGTCACCTCAGAGAGCCCAGTAGAGCAGAATCACTGGGTGGGACCAGGGACGGGGGGTGCCTTTGGTAGAAAGAAGCCCACCTGGGTCTTGGGGTGGCTACAGGGGGCACTGTGGAGCCAGACTGCCTGAGGTTGCATCCTCTGGCTCTAATGCTGATGAACTCTGTGGCTTGGGCAAGTCACTTACCCTCTTCCCAGCTTCCAGTTTTCCCATCCGTGCAATGGGCACCCATCCTACAGAGCTAATGTGGGGGTAAAGTGAGATAACATACCCAATGCCCTTAGCGCAGTAGCTGGCATAGAGGAGAGAACTAACAAATACTGACTCTCACCACTGCTTGGCCGTCCAATGGCAGTAAGTCTAGTACCAGCTTCAAAGGCTGTTGCGGAGGTGAAAGGAGTTAAGGCACGTGACATCGTAGCACATCTTGGGGTACAGCAAGCACACAGCAAATGTTGACGGTGGTGGTTGCTGCTATCCCCGTTATCTGTGTATAACCTTATATAATAATATAGACAGAGAGGCCTTGGCCCTAGTGACCAGGCTCCTCATCTCACAGGTGTGACCCTGTGGAGGCCTTGGATGCCCAGGAGGGGACAGTAGGCCCTGTCGCGGCCATCAGGTATGAGCAGAGCCTTAGGGAAGGAGTCAAGTTCTGGGTCCAGCAGACACGGCAAAGACAGACCATGCCGGGTTGGCCTTGGCAACTCCTGATGGGCCGAGGGAAACCAGACAGGGCTGAGCATCCAGCAGTTGCAGGTGCTTCTTTGCTAATTACGGGAATCAGACGCCATCTCTAATTCTCCCTTGCCTTCTGTCAGCGCCTGATCAAACTGGGTGATCCATAGTAGGTGCTTAACAGAAAAGGAAGGAGAGGCTGATGGGAGACTGTTGAAGGAAGCGACACCAATTGCCCACGTGAATCAGCTTTCTCCAGAGAAACGGAACCAATAGACATGCGCAGATCTAAGAGGGGATTTATTATGAGGACTGGCTCAGAGATTTGAGAGGCCGAGAAGTCCCGCAATTGCGTCTGCAAACTGGAAAAGCGGGAAAGCTGCAGGTGTAGCTCAAGCTAAGTCCAAAGAACTGAGAACCCGGGAGTTAGGAATCTGAAGGCCCAGGAGCTCCGATGACCGGGGGCAGGAGAAGGCGATGGCCCAGCCCAGGAGGGGAGAGCATTCCCCCCGCCTGTGCCTCTGTGTTCTGTCGGGCCCGCGGTGGACTGATGCCACCCGCCCCCACTGGTGAGCGTGCATCTTCTTTGCTCAGTCTACTGACTCAAAGGCTAATGTCTTACAGAAACGCTCTCACAGACACACCCAGAGGTACTGTTTTACCAGCTACCTGGGCATCCCTGGGGCACGTCAAGCTGACACATAAAATTAACCATCACACCACACGTTATCTCCTTTCGTGACGAATGTGGCTGGACGAGGCTCAGGGCTCAGGCTCCATCCGGACCCTGGTTTGACCAAGGTCCAGGGCCCTGCCAAGTTCCAGTTCAGGGAGGGATCAGAGGAACAGGGCTAAGTCCCAGGGCTCATCTGAAAAGCAGGGGCTTAGTGTGCCACAAGCGGCTCCTTTGTCTCTGTCCCCCAGGGCAGGCCCAGGCGCCGGGTCCTTCTCCCCTGTAGCTAGCACAGCAGAAGCTCCTCTCAGACTTGCCCAGAGCAGTAGGAGCCCTTGGCATGATTTGCTTACAGACACAATGTGTGATTGACGCTGGAACTGAAGATTTTCAGGGAGGGGGCCAGGTCCTCTTGGCTGGTAGCAAGTTGTCTCTAACAGTAAATTCGGAAACAAAAAGTCTAAACGCCTCACCTTGAATGCATTTAGCAGGACTCCCATTCTCCTTTCTTCAAGGTGAGAGACTCCTGCTGGCTCCTTAAAGATCTTAAGTGCAGGCAGGTTCCTGCCCAAATGCAGACTCGCTGCCACAGAACCCCGGGCAGCAGCGGAAGGGGTCGCGAAATCCTGCCCAGCGCCGTCTACAGCCCCTGAGACCTGGGACGGGCTTCAGGAGCCCTGCACCCAGGAGCACCAGAGGACACAGAGTTTACTGCGAATGAGGTGTCTGCTGTCCCCTGCGTGTGGCAAAGGACAGCCACTAGATTCACAGACACAGTCGTTAGGCCAGAGCACGGCGTCTGGGAAATGGGCCTCGACCAGGGAAGCAGAACCTTAGAGACAACCTGACCCGGAGGTGTCGGACGCTGTGTGGTACCAAGCATGGAGCCCCGTCTGCTGGGGGGAAGAATTTTAACCATTCACACGTGCCGTCCGCTGACAGCCCTCCAATGCGCTTAGTATACTTGGGACTTCTCCTCCCCCTTCCCCACCCCTCTGTGACTGTGGCAGGGCAGGGCAGTCACCATGATCACATCAGGTGATGATTTGTTTCCGGCAAGAGTTTGGAAGAAATGGAAATATCTTGCTGGTTTTAATCGTGGTATAAATAATGCCTGGTGACAGGAAGCTCTCTGTGGATTTGAAATTTGGGGTCTGAATATTTGGGCACAGGCCCTGCCAACCCACAGTGCCCCTGGGGCAGTTCTCGGTGGGGTGGGGAGGCGGAGCTCAGGCGGGTGCACACAGATGGTAGTGGGCCGCTGCCCGGGGTTGCGGACTGCAGAACTACGTGATTCTGTGAATATGGCTTCAGGGAAAGTCAGAACTTTTGTGTTGTATAGACTCAAGAGTGCTCGTTGCTCTAGTGTATAAACCAGCCGCTTAAACACGAGGATTTTTTAGTCTTGCCCAACACAGGAACAAAGAGGGGCTCTGACAGGAAGGTACAAAGCAAAAGACCCTGCACTTGCGGGTCCTGAAAGCAGAAAACATCCTTTCTTCTCCAGGATGCCTGAACCAGGAATTGTAGCAGAGAATAAATAACTGGGAGGATTCAACATCTCTAAGAAAATCAAAACAATCACACACTCAGGGCTCACCTGAACAGGTAAACACACGCACCATCCATATCCCAGTGCTACCTAAGAATGGTACCCACATTGCAGGAGAGTGTCTGACGCTGCTGTCGCAAACGATGGGAACAGCCCATGCAGCCTATTCAAGTCTGTGTCCATTTAGCTGGAAGCTCAGAGCCACAGTAGCCTGGCAGGTATGTTCCCTTCCCTCCTCCCCCTTCCGTGACTCCAATTTCTAGAGTGATCACGGAAGCATCAGGAATTGCGGGGGTTCACGAGGAACACAATGGTGGGAAGAGGCAACTGTGCCGCGGACGTGAGTGAGAACAGCTGAAGACGGTAGGACCAGGGCAAAGGCACCTGCTCACAGTCCAAATTCACCTCCTCCTCGGCCCTCCCAGTCAGGCTCGGGAAGAGAGTGACACTGGCTCACGGCCGGTGAATAGACGGAACAAGGTCACTGATCCAGAGCTTCCATTTCTTTACCTATAAAATCAATGTCAGAATTATGGTCCTGCTTCCTAACATTGTTTTGAATGTGTGAATAACAAAATACACAATCGTAGGTCAGTGACTGATGCATAATAAGCTCTTAATATTTTAGTTACTTTTCTCACTAGAGCCTCTTGAAACTCTGATGATCTCGGGGTGGTGCACAGCCAGAAATATCTAGAAGGATCAACAAGACCTTCCCTCTTCCTCTGGCCTCAATGTGCTCTGTGTTCAGGAATCATTTGCTCATTTATAGGGTAAATGAATCTGCCTTTGAACTATCAACACCAATTCAATCTAAACATCTCATTTTCCATGGGCAGCAGCCAGGAGAGGTCAAAGGAGAGTCCCTCATCCTGCAGCTGTGTCAGTGTGGACCCACGGGCCCACACCTGGACCCACAGCCCCACACCTGGACCCACTCTCGGGTCATGCAGTGGTAGCTACTGGCGTTTATCAGCACTTACTGCCTGCAGGTATGAGCGGAGAGCCTACAGGCATCTTAAATTTTCTCAACATTCCCATATGAAAGACACCTCCATGATCCTTGTTTTACAAATTAGAATGGGGATGGGCAAACTAACCATCCTCAGGCCAAATCCTGCTGCGCTTGTTTTTGTAAATACAGCTTTTGGGAGACACCCACACTCATTTGTTTATGTGCCGTCCATGGCTGCTGCTCCGGGGCTACAGTGGATGATCAGAGTAGTTGCCATGAAGATCCAGTGGCCAAAAACACTTATCATCCACCCTTGATAGGAAAAGTGTGCCGACCCTCATCTAGAACAGACAGGGGAGACTGAGCAGCCGGACTCGAGCTGGGTTGATCTGACGTTGGAGGCCTGAGCTCAGCTGTGTGAGCTGGGCTCGGCAGAGTGGCCAGCGCTTGGGGCTGTCATCCGCATTCCTTCAGAGCAGCGGCAGTGGAGGTCTTCAGAGGCTCCCAGCCTGGTCTGAAGAAGGCCAGAGGGAGGGGATGCGACTTCGCCAACAGGAGTCCTGCAGGAAGGCGCTGGAGGAGGTGCAGTTACAGACCTCCGGCTTGCTCGCAGAGGGCAAGGCAATGTCCTCCTGAGAGAAGCAGCCCTGTTGACACCTTGATCTTGCATGAACTCTTCTCATCTGTCTAGGTGAGAGGGGCGGGCTCAGCACCTCTATTCCCGGGGGGCATCGCAGGAGCAAACCCAGCCTGAGAGAGAGAGCCGCCTCCCTGCCTGCCCCGCTGGGTTTGGCTCGGAGAAGCCTGTCGTCAGCCATCCCCAGCGGCCTGTAAAAGTGCAGAGAATCAATTTCCTGTGTTTGGTGGTTCCATTTAGGTACTCTTTCCTTAGGCATTTTTCAATTACAGGCTTAAAATCGCATTCCCTCTGAGCATGGCTTTTTAAAAAGCCTGCCTTTGAGGTTTAGACTGGCTGGCCCAAACCCAGAGACGGGCCGAGGAGCAGAGACCGGCGGCAGCCACTGCCTGGCGAGGGCTTGGCCATGCTCGCCCTGCACGTGTGGGAGCCGTAAAAGCGATGCTGGCTGGAGAGAAAGGTGTGCTCGGGAGATGCACACGGACGCTTGAGCCACGACGGAGCGCACAGCACATACCAGCTGAGAGGATACTGCCAGCAGAGTGGCTTTGTCTAGACACCCTGGATCTAGCCTCTGAGTCCCACCCACACCTGTCCTCAGGCACCTGGCTGCTCTGTCCTTTGGAGCCGAGGCAACCAGGCACCGGCATGAACATTAGAGAGTAAGATTGCCGGTCTCGGTCCCGCCCAGGCGAGAGAAGTTTTAGCCCAGGCTCTCGCCCTGCCAGACGCCCCGAGCAGGGGTGGGAGGTGTGCGCCTCCGTGTCATCTCACAACCTGTCATCGACCTTTAGACTCTCACTCCTCTGAGCCTTGACGGTCCTGGTCTCCAGGAGTTCCCAGTTCAAATACGCATCATGGTGGGGCAGGAGAGGTGTCATCTAAACTCAGTCCAGGTTAGTACCTCAGCAGGGACCACAGACATGTGCTCCATGGGCGTGGGGGACACAGCTGAATTCAGCTCATCTGAAACTTACGGTGCAGGCAAGAGGGTTGCAGAGGTAAGCGGGACACGGGCTCTGCCCCAGGGAGCTTGGGTTCCGGCAAGAGCTCTGTGCAAACACAACGAGGTCCAGGTTCACATGGTGTGGTTGACAGAATCATGGCCCCCTAGACACATCCATGTCCTGATCCCCAGAACCTGTGCCTTTGTGACCCTACGTGGCAGAAGGAACTTTGAGGCAGGGAGGTTATCCTGGGTTGCCCAGGTAGTCCGGAGGGAGGCAGGGGGCTGAATCGGAAGGAAACGCGGGCACGGGCACAGGACTCAGAGTGACTCGGTGTGCGAGGGACGCAGCGGCCACGGTTGGCTGTGCAGGTGCAGGGAGGGATGCCGGCGGGCTCCAAGAGGGCAAGGCATGTCCTCCCCAGGGTCCTCCAGAAGGACGCAGCCCTGTTGACACCTAGATCTTAGCCCAGTGAAATCCATTTTGGACGTCTGACCTCCAGGACTGTAAGTGTGTTTTAGGCCACTAAACTGGCGGTGACTTGTTACAGCAGTGACAGCATGTGCAGGGGTGGCAGTGTGCCCTGACTGGGGTGACTGTGGGTGCACAGCAGCAACGTCAGCTCAGGTGTCCCTGGAGCTGTCAGCTGAGCACGGGAGGGTGGGGGACAGTCGGGCAGCCCAGAGGAAGGGCGCTCCGAGGGGCCAGGAGAGGGGAGCAGAGGCAGAGGGGTCTGCAGCTGTGTGGGGACCCCCAAGTGTCTGTGTCCACAGAGCAGGAGGCAGAGGTGTGCGCAGGATCCCTGCCCAGTGGCCTTCAGATGGCCCAGAGCAGCGCCGGCACTGAACTCAGATTGCTTCCCTTTAAATAACGTGCTTTAGAAATAAATATTTTAATTACGTCTGCCAATAACTGGCTTAACTACTTTCACTGACCACTCACTAATCAATGAAGCCCACCAATTCATTAAGAAAATAACTACATCTCTCCAGTCAACACGCGAACTTACACATCAAATCATCGTTCTGGGATTGTGAAATAAACTTAATAGCTGAGTTGGTCAAATCAAGCCGTTGTTAGACCTCCTTGCCCCAGTTGCCTACACCATACTAGAAATAGTCAAAGTTCTGAGAAAACTTGAAACTAAGAATGGGGCTGTCAGCCCCCTAAACATACAGAAGAGTAACACCTGTCGTGGAGACAGCAGAGGTTTTGGATTAAGACACACCTGGGTTTCAATCCAGCTCTGCCACATTTGCTGGGTAGCTCTGGGTAAGTTGCCTAGATGCTCTGAACTCAGTTTCCCTGTCTGTGAGAGCGGGTGGTGACACCAGGGCCAGAGAGTTGTCCCTATTAAATAAAACGAGAAATGTGAATGCAGAGTGCCTCCTGTGGCGTAAGCACTGAGTTATCCACTGTGCTCGGCACACCTGACTTGAAAATCAGCCCCATTGTCAATGCCGGTCGCTCCAGCACATCACAAACGTGGCCGTGGCCGTGGCCGATGCCGTGAGAGATGCCGGGGAAGCCTCGCGCTGGGAACGACCAGGCTACTTCCAAACAGGGTCACGGAAACGTGCCACGGCTGCGTTTGTGTGTCAGAGGTCTGCCTAGCAAGCAGGCGGGGCTAAGAAGTTAGGAGGAAACAAATTCCCAGATTCCCATGGAAAGGAACGGAGCAAGGTCAGGGGACTTCAGCTCACTTGGCTGCGGTTCCCTCCGCGGCTGTGCCCGGGCCGGCTTCCCTGCGGTTGCTTCCTTCTGCCTGCTCCGGGGACCTTGGCAGCCCTGCTTTGTTGTGCTTAAGTGTGACCTTCCCTGACCCCAGTGTCATTTGAGATGTCACCGTGGAGATTGCCAGACCTCCCTGGAGTTGACCTTTCAGGACCGTTTCTAGGCCGTTAGCATCCACCGCAAACACACACCCCCGCTAGAGTTATGGGATATATCTAGCGGATATATTTTATTTCACGGGTGAATATATTTGAGTAAGGCTCCCTGCATAACACTGAGAAGGTAGAAGTGGCCAGTTGTCATCGTCGCTGCGTCTGAGTGCTGGTGTCATTCAGTGTCACGCAGCTACATGTTCCTGGAAGCAAAGACACGGCAGCCCGTTGCTTTTGTAACTGCCAGTCAGCAATTCCGCAAAGTGGGGTCACTTCGGGTTTTTCTCAGCCAATCTTCAAAATAATCACCCATGAGATATTTGAGTCCACAGATTTCGTCACACTGGATTGGTAGGCAGGGTCCCAGCCCTCGATGAGCACGTTCTCTCACTACGACACATGATGGATTCAGAGCAAGAGAGGTGAGACGGATTAATTGGTTAGAACCAAGGACTGGAAGGGCTGACCTGGACAATCAGATGGAGGGGTGCACTGGGACTCGGAACATTCCACAGAGGAGACCAGCGCTGTGTCCACACCTGCTTTCACTGGGTGCAGCACTCCGCACCAGCACGATCCGCTCAGCAGTGACTGGGGGACCGACACACGCAGTGGAGGGAAATGTTTCATTAGACGGAAGTTACAGGTCAAGCTCTGACTCCTGACCCCTGAGACCCTGAGAACGTCCTCTCTCAGGTGGGGAGAGGAGGCAGAGTTGCTCTAATCCCCGCGCAGGGCTGTCGTGGGCAGGACGCGTGTGCTCGCACGGCAGCGGGACGGAGCAGGCGCCAGAAAACAATGACAACAGAGTGAGGTGATGGAGAGTGATGGGGGAGTGGCGTCAGCCGGGGGTAAGGAACGTGTCCTCAGAAAGGTGTGACAGGAGGCCCTAGGAGAACAGGGAAAAGATGGCACACCCCAACACCCCAGCGAGGTAACCGGGCTGCTCCCATCATTCTTGCAACACGAGACTATTTGCATTGACGAGGGAAACGTGGAGCCCCATCCCGTGCTCACGATCCCCGTACCGTGGCCGGACCTGCCTGGGCCGCACCACGCCAGCCTCAAACCAGCACCCAGGCTGGCAGGAGCCTCCTGTCTGACCCACGACCACGGAGAGGATTCCTCGAGAGCTGGCTCTGCACACATGCTCTTAATTGAATATTCATGGCATTCATTTCTCTTCTTCCTTCTGCAAGCTCCCTGGGTGGCAAAGAAGCTAGATGACTCCATAATCTTGATAATCATTACCGTTGCCATAACAACTAAGTGCCACAGCCACTTGGTTTCCCAGGGCCTGGCCTTCCACCTGCACTCCATCCCACGCTGCCCCTGATGAGACCGTGATGAGAACACGATCATCACGACACTACCATGTGCCACACGTTAATCATGTCCCCAAGAAGGAGGTCACCCCCGTGGTCACTGGGTATCCAAGCAACTCGGTCCCAGGGTCCAGCGCGAGGGCTGCAGGCTCTGCTCCTGGGACTAGCGCAGGTATTAGTGAGGGTCCCAGCAGGAAACAGAGGGTGCACTCAAATTAGGATGATTCCAAGAGGGCTTGGAAATATTTTTCCCCCACAGGTGGGGGAAGGGTTTGGGGACTGGTAAGGAACGGTGCAGTAGCCCAGGAGAAATGAGGGGGCGGCTGACAGAAACCAAGGAGAAAGTCGTGCTGAGGAGCCCACCCTGGAGAAGCGGTGGCTTCCAGCTAAGTGACACAGACAGCCAGGGAGGGGACAGGGGACTGAGTGCCAGACTGGGTCCTCTTCCTCGGATCCGAAAAGCCGGAGGGCACAGGAGTGCGTGTTGCAGCCTGTGCTAGTCATGCTTTCTATTTTCTATTTCTGATGATGCTTTGACATCCTGGAGTCTTGCAGACTGAGGGAAGACCCATCCCTCTCAGGGGCAGCTAATCCCTGGAGGTAGCAAACAGCATATGGAGAGCAGAGCTTCCTTTCACAGGCAGATCAACCAACTGGAGCCCACATCCCCCGCCACATCCTTGATCTAACTCCCACACACCACCCAACCTCCCCCCTGGCCTCAATCCCCCCAGAACCAGGAACTGGCCAACTAGGGAGCACCTCTGTAGCCCAGAGCACCCGAGAATTATTCAAACTATCCTATCCCAAGCCTGCTCAGCTTGCCCACCCTACCTCACCCCTTGGTCCCGAGAAAACCACAATAAAGGCTCTGGTTCCTGCTTCCCCTGTCTCCCTCTGCCTCCCAAGTGACCCCTGTGTGGCCCGGCCTGCATGCCCTCCTCTCGGGAACTGTAAATAACGCACTCGTCTTTCCAGGTGGTTGTGTGTCATCTCACTCTACCTGATAGAAGCAATCCTGGTAGGTTGCCAGCGCTGCACACAGGGTCAGCCCCGGGCAAAGCAGGGGGAAGAGGGAGAGCTGACACCCATGAGAGTCCCAGCACAGGGGACTTTCGGCTAAATGACAAGTTGCCAGCCCCCAGATCTGAGTGAAGAGCCTGCAAGCTGCGGGCAACAGCCCATGGGAGCCAGTCCCAGCCTCTGGAAGGGGCCCCGCCCCAGGGCGCTCCCTGCTCTGGTGTAACTGACCACTCCCTCTCCTCCCGGCCTCCCCTGCCCCTCTGCACCCCCATCCCTTGGTCACTTTCTGTCTCAACACCCAATTTTCCAATCCAGTGGACGTTCAGGCCTGTTGAGTCCCGAGTCTCCTCTCTGCTGCCTTCATTAACCGGCAGGGATGTTTATCTCCTCTGATTCTGGGAGCTCCCCCGTATTTACCGATTGCACCCCAGGGCCAGGCGTTTCCCATAAATTACCCTGTTCAATCCTGAAACGGGCCGTGAGGAAGGAGTTTTCATCCCCACTTTCAGACAGTTAAAATGAGATGTCTCTGAACAAATGTGGGGCGTTTAAGGACTGCCCGGGTCAAGCACTGTCCCACTGCTGGCCCGGAAGGCCGTGTGGCTCTGTGAGGGCTGAACTGTCCCCCACGGCATTCACAGCTTGAAGCCCAACCCCAGCAGCTCGGAATGTGGTGGGGTTTGGAGATAGGGTCTTTACAGAAGTAATGAAGGTAAAATGAGGTCATTAAGATGGGCCCTGACCCAGTGTAAGTGTGGGCCGTACGAGATGAGGACACAGACATGCACAGAGGAGAGACTATGTGAGGAGACCGGGAGGACGGCACCCCCAAGCCCAGGAGAGGGGCCCCAGCAGAAACCAGCCCTGCAACACCTCGATCTAGGACTTCCAGCCTCCAGAACTGTGAGAGAAGGAATGTCTGTTGCTTACGCCCCTCGTGTCTGCAGTACTTTGTAACAGCGTTTGCCACAGACTGATGCAGGCTCTGGATGCTTGCGAGGAAACAGAGTGGCTATTGCAGATTCAGAACGGTTTCTTCATCAGATTTCCCAGGGTGGAGAAGGACTTTCTCCGGGCTCTGTATGAAAGGTTGGAAGAAGATGACACTATGGTGCAGGTGTGAGATCATCCCTGGACCTGCCCCAGTAGCCTAGCTGGGGGGGATCGGGGGTGTCTACCAGGAGCCTGTCTGTCTCCGTTGGAGCTCTGGGTTCTACTGTAGACCACAGCGGAGCCGGCACTAGGGATGGGTGTATTTGGCATTTTATAATAATAGGCTCTTGGTGCATTTAGACGCCCCTCGGGGCACTCAGAAGTCCCAGGTACAGACCGCAGGGTCCCACCAACACCGCAGGATTTTCCATGCGAAATTGGATGGACGAGTCTCTTTCATCTGGAAGGACAGGCAGCTGGCGTGCCAACGGTGCTGACCAACCACCCCCGACCAAATGGGACACGGCCGCTCACCACAAAAGTGCTGTCTGGCTTTGGTTTTTCCTGCAAAACTGGGATCTTAATCTGATGAATAAAGACCTGTTTATCTTTAATTGGTAAGGCCCTGCCTCCTCCCTTTCTCCATTTGTAAACAGAACTCAGGAACCATGATTTTAAAGCAGAAGCTCATTCCGAACCCACAGAATGAACCAGTCCCCTGGGCTGTTTTCTGCTCTGTCACCTGCAATGCACACAAACCTCCCAGGTCCACTCTTGTCCCCAGTAAGAACAGAACCACCTGTTACTGGCCCACAGCAGAGGACGGTTAATATCACGAAAGTTGATGTGACTCCGACACACACAGCCGGGCCTCAGATCTGCGTTTCCCCTGCTGTCTGAACACGGGATCTGCGGGGCACACGCGCACGGCAGTCTCCGTGCCAGACCCATTTCTGCGGCAGGTGTCCCATGGCCGACGCATCTGTGCCCGTTGGTTACTTGTGCTAATCAGCAACATCTGCTCGCCTCCCGCTAACCTGCACTGGGGACGCTGGGCTGGATTTTCGGCTGCGTCCTCGTTCAGCGTTCTGTTCCCGATTACTCGGTGGCAATTTGTGGGCCCGGTGAGGATGCATCTGAGCAAACACTTTTCCCCACATCTGTTCTCTCCCCGTTTGTCGGGCTTTGCGGCCCTCGGAGGTCACTCGGCTCCACGGGCTGGCTTTCCTCCTCTGTGGGCCGGGTTCCCACTCCTAGCAGCCCTGTGGAAACACCCGAGTCTTGGGGAGAGCTCCTGGCTGGGAGACGAAAACCGGGCCCGAGATCCGTTTACAGAACGGGAAGGCTTCGGCTCTTAAGGAGGGGGCTGGGAACTGTGGCCGCTCAGACACCTCGCGCTCATCCCTCCTCCTGGAACCCGGCACGTCGGTAATAAAACTGTGTCAGTTACCTGGCAGGAGCCACGGGGGCTGTGGCTGAGTTGGGGGTAGAATGCCCCAAGGAACAGAGCAAATACTTAACTAGAATAAAATTTCTTTCTCCCACTCAGCTGAGGGGAGGTCGATATATCCGGGGCCAACCGTATTTCTGGACTCGGGAGCAGGGCAGCGGGGAGGCGGGCTGGGGTGGAGCGAGGCCCACCCTGCAGCACTGTGGGCTTGGCTGGGGCTGCTACACCCTCCAAAGTAGCCCGGAGCAAGGGGGAGGCTGCCAGGTTCAGCAAATACAAATACAGCCCAGTTAAGTTTGAGTTTCCGATAAACACGGATAACTTCTCAGTGCATGTCCCAAGTCTCTGAAATGCAAATGTAACCACAGGTCCTGTATTTTATCTGGCAACCTCAGAAGAGGGTTGGTGCAGGCCCCAGCCACCACGCCACCCTCACTAGGGAGCTGAGGTCACGAGAGGGCAGACCAGAGGCAAACGCCCAGTTCAGGGGCAGGGAGGGAGGACAAGACATCAGAAACAGAATGGGAATTGGATCCAAGCGTGGGCAGGTCTGGCACAGGAGACAAGACCGGGACAAACCGGCTGGAACAACAGGCCGAGTCAAACAGCCCACCATGGGTCACGGGGGTGGGCTTTGGTGTGTCTGATGCCTGATTTTTTTTTTTTTTGCTGTTATGCAAATTGAAATATAATTTCTGGGGCACTGGGAATTTACCTGATTAAGTCTAGAAAGAGATGAAAAGACTCCTTTGCCATCCCTTCCTGGGAAGACGGGATTCCCTACCCCCTTCTAGATGTGACTGCTGTGGCCGGGACCAGACTCGCAGCTGCACCGACAAACACAGCAGCATCCCCGCTCCCCGCCCGGCCTCCCGCCTGGGCCTCCCACCTGGGCCTCCCACCTGCAAGCAGCCGAGCACGTCCTCAAGAGAACGGCTGCACCAGTGTCATTCACCGTCTGTCCTTGGTGCCTCTTCTCTCCAAAATGTTAGCCAAAGGGAAAAATGAGAGAAAAAGTCAAGAAAGCATGAACTATGAATTTCTATTTCTGTTTTCTGGAACATTTAAGCCAATGAGAATGGCCGGACTTTGCTCTGATGTCTCTGTTATCCCTCGGAACTTCGAATGGTCGGGAGGTTACTAACCACGCAAACGGTTCGGGGACTCCTTAGTGACCGCGGAGGCTCCAACAGGGTCACTACCCTCATCACTCACCCAGCGTCTGGTGCATGCTTTGAATGAGCACTAATACGAAACACAGGTGCACACATGCTCACACACGTGTGAAGACTGTGCATGAGAGAAATATGAGTCGTTTAATCCCCGCAGCAACTCGAGGCAGGTGCTACTTATCATCCCGTGTAACAGACGAGGAAATTGGAAGCGGAGACCCAGAGAGGCCAAGGTCCCTGCCCAGGATCCCAGGCCTGGCGAGGAGGCAGGAGACTGGGAGCCAGACTCAGGCCCTGTGTTCTAGGCCACCCCAGGGGGCAATATGTGTCATGATTGGTTAAAATGACAAGGTCCACTCAAAGTCAAGGTGGGCCTCTAGACGAGGTTCCTGGACCCCTGGTGTGGACAGTGCAAATCGGTCCATGCTGGGCAGCCCTGCTCATGGCTGCGTTCTGGACACTTCCCTGCCTCTCTGTCCTGGATGCAAGCAGACGTCTCCATGGGTGCTTGAGCCATCGGAAGGCTCAGAGCTACTCCCATGATCTCAGCCTTGTAGCCACGAGGGGATCCGGAGGTCCTGGAGCTGTGCCCTTACAAGGTGATGTGAGGAGGCCCAGAGCCGGGGCAGCTTTTCTTTCTCATGGTCACAGTGGCCAGCCCGGCACGGTCTGTGCTGAGCACACCAACTAAGGGCATTCTGCCTGTCTTTTGACCTCTTAGGGACCCAGTGTCATGCCCTTTAAATAGATGGGCTAACTCTGACCTATGCCATTCATGTAGGAATGCCAGGCTGGTCTCGGAAATAATCCCAAGGATAAAAAACTATGCCATTCCTTTTGCCCGTGGGATCCTGGGGGCATTATATCCTACACATCTCTACCAGGTGGGAAAATATCTATCATAGTTTTCACTGGAACAATTATATATTTAGCATTTGCTAAATTTAGACTTCCTAATTTTTCTCTGTCACTAAACAACTACACACAAACAAGATGCAATTTTTCTAGCCCAAAATAAACAGAGCAAATAGTTTCCCAGATACTGAATTCCCTCACCCAGAGAAGCATGGATCCCTGCCATTGGTCTCCTCCAGTGGGACTGGGTTCTCACACTGGGCTGCGCGGGGCTGAGGGTGCCCGTTGTGAACCGGATGAACGAAGGCCACCGGGGCAGTGGAGTCGCGGCTTCTGTGCGACCCTGTCGGGAAGGTCTGTTTGTTTGACTTGTTGCAGCCACTGGCAGTCCGAGGTTTCTCTGTGTCTAAAGCCAAGTTATGGAAATGGAATTTTCTGAGTCCTAGCTTGCCCTGGATTGATAGAACTCGGGACTCCCAGGACTGGAAGGGGATTTGGAAGAAGCCCCTCAATACAGCCATATTCCACAAGTGCCTGGGGGGGGTCTTTTAGATGAGCACTGCTGGGGTGGGGGGACCCTTGCCAGGGTGCCTGTTTGAAGCCCGCTCTGCTCTCTGGGGCCGTGCAGGGCCTGTCTAACCCTCCTTCCATATGCGGGCATCAAAATATTTGAAGATAGTTATCAGATCAGCCCAAGTAACAGAGTGCTAATTTCTTCTCTTACCTCAATGGCATTTCAAATAATTGTTGAAAGGATGAGTTATTCAATGTGGTGATGAGATAATTGGTTAAGTGCTTAGCTTAGATCCTTATCTCAGTTGATAGTTAAATGCATTCCAGCTGGATGAAAGACACAAAGATTCTTTTTAAATTAAATCATAAAATAATGAAAATTTTTTAAATAGCTAGAAGGAAATGTTAATTTAAAAATAGTCTGGGACTGGGTGTGGCCTTTCTAAGCATAATACCAAAATCAGAATACACAAAGAACACATTCATTGACTTTTCAAGTTTAAAAATTACAAGCATCTAGATGTTAACATAACTCGTGAAATATTAAAAGTAAACCAACATATTGGGAATATTTGCAGCATATATGACAAATAACTGGAATCTTTAATATAATGGGAAGCTTCTCCAAACAATGAGAAATCATACATAAGCTATTCACTTATTCACACAATAATAAATTTACATAGCTAATAAGCATTAAAAGATATAATTTCTTCAAAAAAAAAAGAAATGTAAACTTAAAAATGGATGTGTTTTCACCTTTAGATTAGAAAAGACTGGAGACTCATGATGCCTAGTGGCAGTGGGATCTGAAAAGTAATAGTTACTGGAATGCTACAGTTCTTCTTGAGGCAAATGCGTCAATACGTATCAGAAGTGCTTTCACCCAGAAATTCCACTGCAGCGATTTATGCTGAGGAAATTATTAATAATGTTGGCAAAAGGCTTAGGTACAAGGCAGATTAACTAGAGTTTTACCGTAAGAGTTGAGACTGTTAAGTTGAATGTCCCAGAATATGGAATCAAAAGAACTATACTTTGTGATGGTTTCAAAACATATGCTGTAACATACGAAATGAAATGGAGGTTATGTTCTGCCAACTAATGCAAACCCATGCCTAGTCATTTAGGTAAGCACGTTCTGCTGTTCCCTCATGTATGTGCATAGAAATAATTCTGGAAGAATATTATTATCATGGACTATCTCAAAACGATGGAATCACAGGTAGCTTCTGTTTTCTTATCCTTGTATATCTGGATTTTGTAATTCTTCTCAAATAAGCTTATATTTATGACATTCTAAAAACAAACGAAAAACTGAGGTAGCATTTAAGATCTGTTATATCAATAAATAATAGAAAAGCCAAAAACCCAGTGTTGGCATGGTTGTGGTGAAACAAGCACACTCCTACATTGATTGTGACTGTGTAAATTGGTGAGAATATTTTTCAACATGACATTTTTGACCAAGAATCACATAAAGGTTCATTCCTTTTGACTGAGTAATGCCCCTCTGGAATCAATTCTAAAGATCAAAACTGCTCCAGGTATGTATTCAGTACAGTATTACATATTCATGTGGAAAATGAGTATTCTTAGGATAAGAAGCTAAGTAAATGATGATACAAAAACTAAGTGGACTATCTTGTCATCATTAACATTGCAATTGTCAATTTTTATTTAATAACACATAATTTTGTGTTCAGAGTTTAAAATTATTTCTAAATCACAAGAATTTTCTTGTGCTAGAATTGTGTGTTTATATGCATAAAGAGAAAGGCTGGAAACCCAAAAGTGGAAATCTGAAAGCAATTTGATTTGTTGACTTGTGAAGCTATAGATGAGGATTTTTGATATCTAATATTGATATTATGATAATTTCATGTGGCTTTGGAAAAAATAAAACAAAGGAAATGGGTCTAAACTGTTAGGATTTGCTCTTAATGGAAACAGATTGTCTTTCATTGATCATTCTTCCTTTTCTGACAACTCCCAAATCACTTGTGTAACAATCCACCCTGGAAGTTTGCCTGGGGTCAGCATAAACTTTATCAGTTCAAATACCTGCGTGCTGAGTAACGGAGCAGAGTCGCCAGTTGCTGGTGTTCATTTCTAGCTACACTTAACCTGTGTCTTCCACCCATTAGCGACCACGGAAAAACATAAACATTGTTATTCCCCCTGAACATTCTACCTTCTGCAGGGCGTGTTGCTCTCCTTCATCTGTTTGCTCCAGGTGTCGTGATCCTGATTTTTACAGATGAAGAAACAGAGGCTCAGAGAAGTTAGGTCCTGAGCTAAGACTGGAGCCAAGGGCAGGGTTGTTCCAACACAGCACAACCGTCCCGCAGAACCAGTGCCATTAGTGTCAACGTGACACCAGCCAGCCAGGATCGGAATATGTACCAAAAGGCTAAGGATCCGTCCACTCACGATGCCACAGCACGCTTTGCCTTCAGACTCCTTGGATACACAGAGTGCAGACTCTGTCGATGACTGTGGTGAGACGCTCAGCTGAGCCCGGAACCTTCTTTTTGTCTCTGGGCACACACGTAGAGGACATCCCCCAGCCTGCCTTGCGGGGTGTGGCCAACAGGCTGAGTTATAACTTGGTGGATACTCCCTCTGTTTTTCCCTGACTGGGGCCTGAATGTCAACACCCCATGTGGCCCCAGGAAGCATGTGTGGAAGATGACAGGGCCAGCGTCAACCTGACTCACTGAGCAGTCAGCCCCCACCACTGACCAGGGGCCACGGCATCGCAAGGCTGCCTCAGTGAGGGGTCGTCTGTTGGGGTAAGTCTGGGAGGTTTGTTAGGCACCTGGTGCCACCTTAACTAGTCCAGTGACCATTCACTTCTCCACTTTTCTACGTGACATCATTTATCTGCATCTTTTTATTTTTCTCTAAGTCAATCTGTGAGAGATTTAGCACCAAAAGAACCCCTGTTGTGTCTGTAACCATCAAAGATATTGACCTTGCATCTTTGAGTGAATCTCTCGGCAATTTTGTCCTTCGATGTCCTCATTTATGATCTGGGTAGGTGGACTAAGGAGTTAGATAATGTTTTATAATTATAAACATATACAAGACCTTTCTGGCACTCAGCTTCCTAATCTGTGCGATGTGTTTACTAGGAACCTGCCGAGGTGGTCAGGGAGGAACGGGGCAGTACCTGGACCTGCAGTCAGTTCGGAGCAGGAGACTTGCTATTATTTCTCCCCCATCCTGAACTCTCTCCTGCCTCTGCTTGTGCCCTCCCAGTGGATGTCCCCACTCACCCCTCCATCACCCTGCTCACAACCTTAAAGCAGCTGCTTTCTGTCCCCTAATGCCCGTCGCTTTCCAAGCCCTCCAGTCTCCCTGCAGGTTCCTCCCACACGCCCCCTTCCATCCCCCCCATGACGGCCACCTGTTGGATGTCCTCAGCTTCTCCCCTTTGTGTTTCCCTGGGGTCTCCTAACCTGCCTCCCGGCTCCACAGGCACAACCGGGGGAGGAGACGCTTGCCCATCGCCAGGCAGAACTCCAGGCAGACCCCTGGGGAGGGACCTGGAGGCAGAGGCCGAGACTGGGCAGGGAGAGGCCCTAGAACACTCAGGAAATGGGCCAGGCAGCCCAAGGGCGGCAGACAGAGCACCAGCATCGGGAGGAGCCCAGGAGTTGACGCTCGGAGGAGCCCAAGCAGCAGTGAGTGGGAGGAGAGCGGATGGCGAGATGGGGTTGCCATGGGAATTCTGCCCAGGGAGACTGTGACAGGAATGGGCCCAGCCCCCAGGACTGCAGGGAGCTCAGAGCAGAGCCCACAGCTGGTGAGAGGTTTGGAGAGGCTTTGTGGACAGTCTGTCCAGAGGGGCTACCAACCCCAGGGTGCCCCTGCCCTCCTTCAGGGCACACAGCAAGGGCGTCTGCTCAGAATCCAAGCTCTCAGGAGGGATCCTGGCCGGCTGCCCTGCCCAGGTGGCTGGTCCTGTGATGGAGCTGGGGCCAGATGCCAGAACGAGGAAGGGCGTGTCACAAAACAGTAGGCATGTACCGTTTATTCATTGAAATTCCATTCATTCAACAAACACTGGCTCAACGCTCACTCTGTGTCGGCGTAGCTCTCCGTGCTGGGCATACACAGACAACGAGGCTCACACGCTAGCAGGGGATCAGATTCCAGCCAGAGACAACGCCAGAGGGGACAGGCGTGGTAAATATGGTGTCTGGCACACGCAGCTGCCCCGCAAATGCATGCGCCAGAGTGAATGAATGCACCAGAGTCGTGTTTCTCAGATGCACAAGACCTGTCACCAGCCAGGTACTCAGGTCTCTGTTACCTTCTTTGATTCAAAGTGAAAGAGTAAAGTTTTTGAAAAATACTGGATATGTGTCTGGCAAAATAAAACTTGTTACAAGAGGTCAAATCATGTCCCCTGACATGTAGTAGCCACCTACAGTACAGCAAAAGCCAGAAACGTCATGCTTGGTCGGAAGTGCGGTCTGCGGATGCAAGGAGGGAGGGGCTCCCTGCATTCGACTCGCTGAGTGACGGACAGTTGGGGAAAGAGCAGAGGACCAGCTCTGGGCCTGTCTTAGCTTTGAAACCATTGTCACGGAGTGTTTGAGTGCTCGCCCTTGCCCAGCTTTGTCTCCAAAGGAAATAGGGTGGCCTGAGTTAGTCCCCAAACACTGGCATCTTCTAATATTTTGAATTCTCCACTGAGTTTGGAAATTTCCCGGTCGTTCCCAGAGCTTTCCTGTGCGCTGCTGTGTTTTCCAGTTAGAGAAGGTCAGTGCTCTTCCCGTCAGGTGTGACTCAGACGGCAGCAGAGTCTCAGCACCACGGACTCCCCCTGGCACTCTACGGCCGGAGTGTCACAGGGGGCAGGCAGCTGCACTTCCCGAAAGAGGCTCAGGGCGAGAACCGTGTGCCTACGTCCAGCGATTTCCCACAGAGCCAAACAGGATAGAGCTTGCAGCTGAGTTTATGAACTTTTACCCCTTGGACTGCCATGGGAAGCTTAATTCCGGCTCAACTGTCCTTGGTCAAATTCCTTTTAGATGAGAATGGGCAGCGAGGTTGGCCCTGAGCACGGGCAGGTGTCGGTAGGCAAATGTCCACATTTGGTGCTGGCAGGAGACCCTGCTAACCGGGCCCCTGGAGCTGAGGACCCTTGGGTTTAGGTGATGTCGGGAGGGAAGAAGGGGGCATCTGCCAACCCCCTGGCTCGTGGATCACCGATGCTGGCCAACGGGGAGAGCTGGCGAGGGCTGGGAGTCCCCTCCCCGCAGATGCCTGCCACACACAGAGCCACAGCGGGCGGTCGGCAGGGCTCCTGCCGGCCATCTGGCCCGTGACTCCCATGTTACAGACTTTCCCACGGATGCTCGGCCCATGCACGGTATAAAATCACTCGTGACAATCTAAAGGCCGTTATGGTGCCTGGTGCCTCGAGATGGTGCCTCTGCGAGGGCAGGGCTGTGACTTCTCAATCTCCATGTCCCTAACCCCAGCGTTGTTGGGGGAGCCAGGCTCTCAAGCCACGTTTACTGAACTCACGAATGAACAAATGAGGACAGAGATTGGTTTGAGAGATGCTTCCCAGCCTCTTGTGCCCCGGTCCTTTTCATAAATACAACAGTGGTGTGCAGCCTGTCCCGCCGCGCTGGGGACTCTGGCCTGTGCCCATCATCTGCAGCTCTGTCACCAAGACACTTCTCCCCGGCTTGATGCCTGGAATCTGCGTCTGCAGCACAATGTGCAATTCATTTCATTATCCAGACATTAAACACAGAACCCGCTTTTTCAAACTGCACTTGCTCCTCAGCTTCGACCTCTAATCCAGTGCCCAGGGGCCTTCTCAGCATCCGCCCCCAAAAACTCACGGAATGAAGGATTCGAGCTCAGCGGACAGGTAGCCACGGCTTGCCTGGAGTCACAGCGATGTGAATGCCGATGAGGACACAGGTCCAAGGAGCACATCAGAGCAAGAACAAACCAAACTTGGCACATTCGCTTCACACCCTGCAGCTGGCAAGGCCTAGAGTGAGGGCCTGGACCTCTCGCCCGGCTCCTTTGGTCCCTGCTCTGACGGGACCTGGGTGTCACCAGCCACCTGTGGAGCAGGGAGCAGAGGGGACCCCTCTGCAGCAGCCTGTCGAGTAGGAAGACAAAAGGGCCAAATCCAGCAGTCATGGGGGGACCCAACCTTTCAGAGGTCCCCGAGAGACAGCTGGCTGAGCCCAGGGACAGACGCAGGAATCTCTGCGTGTTTCTAGCCATAGAGAAGAGAATAGGAAACCTGAGCCTGTCCTTAAAGCCTTGGGAGTCTCGAAAGCCAAATGACAAGTATGAAGGCACCCGGGCAAGAGACTTGACTCCCGGGGGGAGCTGTGGAAGGGAATGAGATCGTGTAGATCTAAGCTGAACAGCAAATCCGCATTCTCTGGGTTCTAGTGGAGAGTCTACAAGTCCAGTTCGGGGCCTTTTGAAAGCACATTTTTCTCACCAACATAGAATGCAATAAAATGAGATCACAGACAGTTTCCAGGACTTCACCGTTTTCTTCCATTTGTGGCAATAGAGAACTTCTAAAAATATTTATCCACTTTACATAAGCAATGTAAAAATAACAGCTTAAAAACAGTCATGCCAATGGATGGAGATTTTCCTGGGAAAATAAATCTCATGTGCCAAAATACAAATAAATTAAAGAATAGATGTGATTAATTATATTAAGGCATGAAATTCCAAGTTCAGGATGTTTCTCCAGGATCCAGGAACCACTGACCTTTTGGGACAGCCACCTCGGAGGCAGAGGCTCTTCTCCTTCCTACATAGATGTGTTTTTAATGAGCATCCGCAGACTGTCCCGGAGGGGCAGGGTCCCTGCTGAGTTCTGGGGGTGCGAGCTGAATGACAGAGTCCTGTCCTTGGATAATGCTGTAAACAGGGGGTGGCCCTGCAAAGGGGCATAGGCCACCTGAGCCCAGGAAATGACAGAGGAAGGAAAGATCCTTCAAAAAATAATTTTGGAACAATAACATTTAGAAAAGTAATTTATTTATATTACCTCGTACCATATACCAAAATACACTCTAGAAAGATTAAAGGGGAACATTTTTAATCAACTATCTTAAAAAAAAACACAGCAGGACTTTAAGAAAACAAAAATGGAACATCAAATCTCTGGAGCAGGATGGACTTTTCTAAATTTCAAAGCAGTAGAATAAATCACCAAGGAAAAAGTTGTCAGATAATAATTTTAAATGCCAATACCTTAAAAATGTAACATGACTTTATAGTAGATGCATTAAAAACCATAATTGTAGCAAACATGCAGGCAGAAGGTTAATTTCACAGTAAAATGTTAGTGTCCTTCCATTGGCATTTTGTTCCAATGTCCTTCCAACCCCAAGGTTTGTGGGGGCGGGAGGTCACGAACCAGGAATTCACAAAAGGAAATGCAATTAGTAAACAAATACTTGGGAAAATTTCCTGCAGCATTAAGGATGGAATAAATACAATTAAAATAATTACATACCATTTTGACCTATCAAGTTAACAAAGTTTAAAAAAATAAACATCGTTGCCAGAGAAGGTATGGAAAATGGTCTCTTAGGTTACCAGTGGACGATACTTATCCCGAGCTCTGAAACCGTCTGTGGGGACAGATCAAGCAATCTGACTTCAGGGATCCTAAGGTAACAAATATTGTAAGATTTCAGGAAGATTTTCATCGTAATCTATAGTTAGTGACGAACTGACAATATCGTAAGTGCCTCCCAAAGAGACACAATGATTAAGGGAACAGGCTGTTTTGCAAAAGGGACTACTGTATTTTAAAAGAGTGATCATAGCAGGACGAATCTTTCTGATACGATGCGAAATGGACAAAGCAGATCACGATAGGAAGAGAGAGCGTGAACCAGGTAACAGCCAAAAACCTTTACATGGACCCTCTGGAAGGAAATATACCGAGATGTTTTTGTGATGGGATTTTTGTGATGGGTGATTTGCTTTTCATTGCATGCTCCTTGTTTACATTTTATAAATGTGAGTTAATGAGCATATCAGTGGTTCTCAGATATTAATGTGTGCGGGTGTCACTAAGGTACCCTTCACGGAGGATTCCCTGGCCCTGATGATCTGATCCCCATGATCTGGGATCTGCATTTTTATTAGCATTCCAGGGAATTAGAACATCTGCAATTCCAAAGCCAATTATTTGACACCAGTTGGGTGTCCTGCCATTCAATTCAATTCTGACACTACCCAGCCAGAATCAGCACAGAGCCCACAAGTGAAGACAAAGTGCTTCAATCCTGAGATCCCACAAATTAAAGGGCAAGGTCCCCAACAGGACTGCCCTTCCTTGAACTGCCACCTACAAGTGGGGCCCCCAGGCTACCTACCTTTCTGTCTGACGTGGCTACAAATTTGGGGGTTCTCACGACCCTCACCTCAGATTTGTTCATTCTCTAGAACGATTCAGAACTCAAGACAGTGCTGTGCTTACAGTTTTATTTTAAAGGGTATAAATTCACAGTCGATGAAGACATACCCTTGGCAAGGTCCTGGGGGTGGGAGGCGTGGGCACAGAGCTTCCAGATCTTTCCCAGTGGGATCCAGGCCATCACACCCCCAGCACATAGCTCAGCAAAGCAGGAAGCTCCTTGAGCTCAGAGTTTGTATTTGGGGTTTGATTACCTAGGCACAATTGATTAAATCACTGGCCACATGATTAAATTCAGTCTCCAGCTTCCCTCCCTTCCCCGGAGGTCGGGGCACAGGGCTGAAAGTTCCAGCGCTCTGATTATCTTCTGGGCCCTTCTGTCCCGGCCATGGCCAGCCCCTCCCATGAAGCTATCTAAGGTCTCACCTCTTTAGCGTCAATGCAGGCAGGGTCAAAAAGGGTTCCTTACCAATTAACAAAGGACACTCCTATCACTTAGGAAATTCCAAGTGTTATTAAAGCTCTGTGCCAGCAACTGGGAACAAAGACCAGATATGTTATTTATTATATCACATTATTCCACCTCTAAGAGTCATACTTTGAAAAATAGTAGAAAATGCATTATTTTAATTTTTAAAAATAAGTTTAATGTTATTAACGGGGAAAGTGTTTGGGGCACTAGAGGCCAGGGCAATGGGCTCCTCGTGGAGGAGACCTTGGAGCCGGGTCTGGAATGCGAGCAGGGGTGTCGCAGCAGGGCTGTTTGGCAGGACGGGCGGACGGGAGGGACAGGTGTGTGCTGAGATGGGAACTAGACAGTGGATTGCATTTCTGGGAGAAGTGGTGTGATCCGTGGTAGCTGGAGTTTAAGTCTGCAGGGGGGAGCAATGATCCTACAGGGCATAATAATTTGGTGTGAGGTTATGATAAACCACATTTGCTCCACGAGGGGGTCTAACACTGTCCTTAGGTTAGTGTTCTGTGGGCTACGTGTGGCCTGGCTGATGGATAGAACGGCACCATCAGGGGATATGGACTGGGAGGAGCTGTTGCTTTGTGAAGTTTGTTCTGGTTTGGTGTGTATGTTTGGGGGGGGGGTGTGCATTTGAACAACTAATGTGAGGTTGTGAAGTAGTAAATGTTAATATATATATTTGGTCTGCATTCCTGGTTCCTGGCCAGAGCTTCTAAAATCCTCGTAATTTCCAAAGTGCTGGGAGCAGGAAGGTGAAACAAACATATTCTCTTATGCCTGACAAGACCCCTTCAACCACACCTGAGTTCATGTTAATGAGGGGACTTTCAGAAAGTCCCAAAGGACAGGGCTGGCTGCCAGGGACCCACCTATGAGACTAGGGGGTTGGGACTTTCAGCCCCGCCCCCGACCTCCACGTGGGGAGAGGGACTGGAGCTTGACCTCATCACCAGTGACCAATACCTTAATCGATCATGCCTACTTAGCGAAGCCTCCATAAAACCCAAAAGGATGGGGCGCAGAGAGCTCCCGGGTTGGCGAACTCGAGGGCGGTGGCCCCCAGAGAGGCATGGAGGCTCCTCGCCCCTCCCCCACATCTCGCCCGGCTCCCTCCATCTGGCTGTTCCCGGGTTGCAGCCTTTTATAGCAAACTGGGAAGCTGGTAAGTGAACTCTTCTCCCGAGTTCTGTGCACCATTCTAGAAAATTACTGACCGCTAGCAGGGCCTCCGATTTACAGCTGCCTGGTCAAAAGCGCATCACCTGCACCTGCACCTGCACCTGCACCTGCTCCGGCGTCTGGGGCGGGGCAGTGACGCGGGCCGGAGCCCTAAGCTTGCGGGGCAGTAGGGTCAGAAGTGGGCTGAACTGCAGGACCCAGCGGGTGTCCTCCGAGAGCCGGAGAACTGACTGGAAGCGTGAGAAAACCCACTCTCCGGAAGTGAAGTGCGTGGGTAGAAGCAGCACCTGCAAATCACCAGCGTCGCCCCGAAGCTGCGGCGCCCCCGGGGGTGGGGACTGTTCCAGAGGGACCGGCGGCCGGTGAGCGATGCGCCACGGAGAGCAGCGACAAACAAGTAATGGCCAAGGGGACCCGGGCACCGGCAGGGGACTGCGAGAAAGGGCCCAGGTGGGGACGTATTTGGGAGTTCCATTGCCAGGCGGTGCCTGAACGGCGGGGCCGAGGAGCCTAAGAGCCTAGAAGCAGCACCGGGCAGGGCGGGGGGAGTCAGGAGCGGTGGTTTCGCCGCGTGGACTTGCGAGGACCTGCAGGACACGGTGTCAGGCACAGACGCAGAGTCCGCCAAAGCTGCCCAAGAGCCAAAGGAGATGAAAGTGGGAGGGGCCTCGGCCCCCCAGGGCTTCAGGGAAGGGGAGGACGCCCTGGGGGACCGCGACGCTGGGGCAGAAGCAAGAGCCATGTACGTGGCAGCGGCTGCTCTCCGCTCAGCCCACAGGAACATGCACACATCTCACTTACGAAGCTGCAAAATTATCTCATCTGGGGACTCGGAGAACATAAGTCAGAGATTTCCCAGACTCTGGGAGGAATTTCCACTCAACACAATCTGGCCAGAGCTGGCTGCAGCCAAAGTGATTAAAATCTACCCTACCCAGAACGGATTCAGTTAGGGACTCATTCCCGGGACAGAAGAGATTCAAAACAGACTTCAGTATGAATAAGACCTTGATATGTGCAGAGAACATACCCCAGCCCAGGAAACCTGGTGGATGGTTTACGAAAAAGCACCAAGAAAGCTGACTTTTTGGTTAAAAAAAAAAAAATCAAGGTAGATCTTCACCTGAAACCGTACCCAAACAAATTTAGGTGAATCAATGAATTAACAACAAATCGGAAAAGATACGAATATTCTTCTAATCTCTGTCTAAAGCAGGACCTACTGTAAACAAATAATTCACTTACATAACTCATTTTAGCTATCAACAACGGTGAAAGCAAAACCAAGAGAAGCACTACAGGAAAGAGAGGCCAGCAGAGTCCAGTGCTGTGTAAGCCACCTCTGATCACTGGGGCACAGTTGGAAGGGAGTCTTGAATAAGAACAAGGTTTAGACAGGTGCGGCTGGGGAGGGGAGGTCCAGGTGGCCGGGACAGCACGAGGCCTGCCAAGAGGACGGCCAGGCCTTGGGTTCGCTGGCTTAATTATCAGGTTACAAAAGTCCCACGTAAACAAAGGCCACCTGGATAAGTAAGTGGCACAACCTGCCTAACTCCATTTCCTTGTGACTGTCAACATTGACATTTGTAGATGCTTTGAAAACAAATTTAATTACTCAAGCAAATAATATCCTCCATACAAGAGAGTAGGTTCAATCCAAATATCTGATCCACGATATTTACTTTGTTAGGGAGAATTGCCACTTTGAGAAAATGAGCCTCAATATTTTTAATTGCTTGCATGCAGATTTGCTTTTCTAATTATTTTCTCCTACATCAAACACATTCAAAGAGCCGCCTTTTGCATACTATATCCAGGAGAGGCAAGACACCATCAAAGAAAGTTCCCTCCCATCAGGGGAAGAGAAAAAAATAAGACTAGAAAAATGCCACCAGGCTTGCTGTCATCCTCCCTGGATGATATTTCAAAGAAATAATCCAATCTGTCCTTAAATACAAATGGGTTTTCTTTCATCTCCATATACTTTTTCAGAATACAAATACTTTTGAAATATCTGGCAACCAGAGAGAGTACCTAATTTATACAGCTCATGATATGTTCATATTTTTAAATGGCATTTCATTTCCTGGTATTCAAGAAAGAAACAAGACACTTACACTAAAAAAAAAAAAAAAAAAAAAAAAAGTTTAGAAAAAATATCCTTCTAGTAATTATGGCCTTGTCTCTTTCCTGTGTCATTCTGGTTAAAATGGTACAGAGGAGGCTGGAGTGTGACAGGTGAGAGGTGACTACAGCCCATCCAGTGCAGAAATGCTCAAAACACTTTCATCAAAACTAAGGAGAAGTGGGTGTTCTTAGTGACAAATTCTAGATGCAAAATGATACCATTAAAGTCTTCAACTTGCAAATTCCGGAACACGTCTACCACGCTTCTGCTGATCCGGCCTTCACTCCCCATGTAACGCACCCACCGCCAGGGGTTGCTTAGACCTTTTTTTCTTCTCTTGCCTCTCCCAGGCAGGAGACGTAATCCCTACAGAATCTCCATTTTTTGGGAGCAGCTGATTTGAAAGATCAGAAGGCTGGACTCTAATTTGCAGAGTTCTATTAACGGCTTCTCACCTTTGATAAAGTAATTGTCTTCTTTTCAACTCAGGTGACAGCCTGTGTTTACAGAGCTGATTAAAATGTTCCTTCCCAAGCCAATCTGTTGTAGGGTGAAGACTTCCGCTGAAAAGCAGTGTGTGACAAAAAGGGACACTTTTTAGGGCGATAAGAATTTTTTTTTTAATTTTAATTTTTCATGATACAGCAGCCAGATGGATACAGGCACCTGGTGACAGAGCTGAGAAGCCATTAGCATGTGAAAGAAGCCATGGGCTACTGGGATGCAGATGCTCTGGGCACACAAGGACTTTGGTCGTTTTTGTTCTATGGAAGTTTACCTAAAAGGTAGTTTTTCTACTTTCGGGGAGAAGAAAGTGGACAGATACAAAAGTTTCCCTTCAGGATGTGCAGGAGGTGGCTGGAGGCTGTAGCTGCGGTTAGTGAGAACCGGGTCTTCAGGGGCGGGAGCGTGTGGTCCCCAGGCCCTGAGCTGCCCGTCCAGGCCCCAGCCCAGCTCTGAGCCCACCCTGCTCCACCCTGGACAGAGCCCAGTGCTCATCCTGGGTCTCTGTCCTGCACTTCCTCTGTGGCACAGCTCTCCAGGTGTAGGGACATAGCTGTGTCCCTTGTCCCCGCCCTCACTAGACAGGATAAGGGCAGAGAGCTGAGTGTGTGTAGTTCTCCTCCCCACACCCAGCACCTCGCAGGGAGGTGACACATGCTGGATCAATGACTCCCTCTTGAAGATAAGGAGGCTTTAATGATGTCGATACTATGTTCAGAAGTACCCACTTTTTTTTTCTATCAGTCTCTTGTATACTGGCTTCTTTCCCTAAAGTATTGAACACATTCAGATATCGCCTATCTTTAAGAAAGAAAAAGAAGAAAGGAAGGAAGGGCCAAAGACACACAGATGCAAAGACACAAAGAGAGAAAAAGAAAAGAAGAACGAAGAGAAAGGAAGCGTCCCAGGTCCACCCTCCACCTGGGTCACTGACTATCGAACCCCTCGAAGCTGAAGCGGCCCCCAGTTCAGTTCGCCCAGCTGCACTCGCCCTTCGCCCCTCTGCCGTCCCCCTTCAGGCTCTGAGTTACCTGCAGAATTCCCTCCTGAAGACTTACCATTGTGCCCAGAGGTGATCAGATGGCATTTGTCTGTCCTCTGAGACGGGAGCCGCGCTACCCTGAACGTCACTGTCACCTCCTCCACTCGCGGGCCGGCAGAGCTAGGTAATGCGCACAGAGGTTTGGCAATGCACACAGTGGTGCATCGACCTCACCCATGACCTGCAGGCCTCCCTACCCTACCTCCATCGTTCAACATCTGCCGTCTATTACTGAATAACAAACTATCCCAAACTTAGCTGCACAGAACACAACAACCATTTCTCATCCCCCAGAGCCCAGGAATCCTAGAGCAGCTTAGCTGGGCCTTCTGGCTCGGAGACTCTCACAGGGTTTTAGTCCAGATGTCGGCGGGGGTGGACTCACCTGAAGGCTTGAGTGGGGCTGGACCACCCGCTCCATCTGCTCCCCAGACACCTCGCTCCTGGGCGAGCAAGAGGCCTGAGTTTCTCGCTGGCTGGTGGCAGGAGGCCTCGGGTCCTCAGCACGTGAACCTTGCCCCGGAGCTGCTGGGGTGTCCTCACAACATGGCGGCTGGCTTCTGGAAGCCACAGTGTCTTGGATGACCTGGCCTCAGGAGTGACAGTTCGTCTGTTCCCTGCCGTCCTTCAGGTTGCAGGGGCTGCCCCACTCAGCATGGGGGAGGACGTCACCATGCACAGTCCTTTGCCTTTCGTCTGGAGTCTCTCCCTGTCTACTGACTTCTTTGCCTAAACAAATAAGGATAGGCAATACAGCCAAAGTATCTTCTAACCCGACAATGTAATAAAGCGCAATGTCCTCCCCATCGGTCTGATTTCAGCAGGAAGGTCTTCGGAAAGTCCTCTCTGTACCGTCTCAGCTTCCTCAGCCCCATTCGTGTCCCAGCTCAGCACAGTCTCTCTTTGGACCCAAACTCCTGCCGTGGTCACCAGCGAAGTCCTCATCACCAAACCCGGAGAACCCCATGCCTCGCACAGTGACATCACCTCTGGAGAAGTGGACACAGGGAATGTCTTCCTTTCTGAAGTGCTTTCTCCCTCAACTCCTCAGACCTCCTTCTCTCCTGGGTCATCTCTGAAGTCTGTTTCTCTGAAATCCCCCCTCTCTCTTCCTCTGCCCTCTCTCAGGTGCGAGGATTCCAGGATTCCGTCCTCAGCCCCCTCCCCACTCTCTGCCCCACATGGCCAGCATTGGAGCCCCAGGCCTTGCGGTCAAGCAGACCTGGTTTGAATCAACGCTGCCCCCACTATGTGGGTGGCCTTAGCCAAGTCACCCAACTCCCCACGTGCTGCGTCCTTTGTCTCTAAAATGGAGACAGAGCTCAGCCCACCTCACAGGGCTCTGCGGAGAACATGGTGTGCTAGCGCATGCTGGAAAACGTGAGCACACTGCCAGGGACGACAAGTGCTCACCACCTGGACTGACGCTCTCGGGAGCCCCACTCACTGCTTCAGCCGTCACTGGTAGTGGACTCCCATTTCTCAAGTCACTAGCTCAGGCATCAACACTTTCCCATACCTGGACTTTGCACTCCAAGCTCCCACTACCACCTGCAGACACAAGACTTAATCCAGTCACTTCCCTGCAAACTCAGCCAGCGGTGTGATTCCTTGATAATTTCAGGATTAGACCCAGGCGAATTCAGGGTCCCCTCTCCGACCACCTCCAGACCCCGCTCCCAGGGTTTCTCCTGGGTTCAGCGGGCATGGGAGCCAATCTATGGCTCTTGATCAATCCCTGTATGTGCAGCTTCCAATCGTCCCATTGTCCAGCCGTGGTCACCTCTTGTTACCCACTGCAGGGTGACCGTCCAGGCTGTCCAAGCATCGCCGTCTCCCACAGGTGACATCACTTTCTAATCCAGCTCCCAGGTAGGTGTCTTCATCTCAGATAACAGGTGTGCCAGCGGCTTTCTCAAGTGCTCTCCATGCCCTCTGGGGCCACAGTGGGACATCTGCACCCCCGAGTGTCCACAGGCCTCTGGGAGAGTCCCAACAGGTACACCTGCCTGGACCCCTCCGTGGCCATTGCTTTTCTGCCACTCCACTGCCAGGTTGCAAACCGGCTTCCCTCCGAGACCCGCTGCCTCCCAGGCTTGGGAAGGCAGGCACGGATCAGTACCATCTGCGACCTGCTCATGCAGGCGGGCTCTCACTGCGCCCACCACGCTGGAGCTCGGCCAGAGCAGGTCTGGGGAGCACAGGCCCTGCCACAGCCTCGACTCTCTCCCGCCTGTCCCGGCTGAGTCTTCCACCCTCTTCCTCCTCTCATCTGGGCTCCCGACAAGGGGACAGGAAAGGCTATTACTGTCCTCTGCAAATCACTTGGCTGCACATCCAAGACACTCCTCCTATGTTTTTAAAGTTTCAAGCCAAAAAGTGTATAAATTTGCCCTCTGGTTTCTCTGTTCATAATTCTCTTCCCACTTGGGGCAATGCCAGATGAATGTCTCCAAGCCTGATGTGGGGAAATCGCAGGGTTAAGTTGTGTGTGTGACAACACACGGGTCATTCCACATGCCATCCTGCCCTGTGTGTATGTGCCTGTGACTCTGCGGCCCTCTTGGCTGCTCCGTGACAACACCTGCCACAGCCACCGACACCTTCAAGATGCCTGCAGCACACCGTCACCTGACAGTGCCTGTCCCCCAGCCCGCCGTGCCCGGCCCTCCCTCCCTCAGGGCGCCTGTCCTGAAGGCTCTCGTTTGCACCTCGCTCTCTCTCCATGTTTCATTCTCCACGTCCAGCCAACCCCAATACTACAGCTTCCTGCCCCAAACCACAGAACACCTGCCCACAAAGAGCTGAGACGGGCTCCCCCAGTCCCTGCTCTCTGGACAACTCGGCCCTGTGGCCCTGCGTGGTAGAAGTAAATAGAATTGGCTGCATGATTTAGGAGAAAACCCTAGATTTTTGTCTAGACACAGCCATTAAATTACTCAAAAGACGTTTTTCCCCAAGATGGAAGTTTTTCTGGCTCTAAAATGCTTTAGTTTCTCTCTCGGTATCTACCGCCAGTGAATAAATCAGGTCGCGAATTTCCCCAAAGTTTCCATGATAGCCTTTGTTCAGCAGGCTGCCGCTGTCACTTCTGAGCTGTGGCCTGGCCTCCGTGTCCCAGGGTGGTGTGGGCCGTGGCGGCTTTAGGTCCCAGGTGATGGAGGTGCTGGGTTAGGCTCTGACTCTGCGGAAGTCTGAAACCTGGCGGTCTCGGGGACCCAGCTTTCAGGAAAAGTCATTTCTTGCCTTACTAATGCTCAAGGAGGTCAAGTTGTGTGACTTCAGAGGCCCCTTTTCGTCCTCGTGAGATGTGACGGCCAGACGTCTTCCTGCCGCTGACCCAAGGGAAAGAGCCGGGCGGGGAAGGGGAGTGTGGAAAGTGGAGCTCGTGCCAAACCTGACTCTCGGGGCCAGCATGGCCACCCCAAGGGGGACCGAAGCTGTTTCTCAACCACAGCCAAAGATACGGTGGCTTAGCTGTGTTCACGGGGCGAGGTGCCGGCAAGTCACAGATGGTGTGTCCTGATGGTGGCAGAGGAGGCCAATGCCGTTTAGGCTTGTTAGACGTGGCAGATAGAAAATAAAGACAGGAACGAAGGAAGAAAGGAAGGAGGGAGGGTGGGGTGGAGAGAAAGAAAGAGAAATGTCAAACCACAGCCTTAGTAACTTTCTTAAAGAATTATTTATTTAGTAAAACAAACTCTTGTTCAACTAAATTTTTATGTGCAAATAGAGATTTGAGCCCATGCACTGAGCCTCCTGCACCGCTAACTCCCACTGAAACGCCAAAGGCAGTCGGAAGGCCGGCTCCCCGCCTGGCTGGAAGGCGTCGGCGCGGGCCAGGGCCTGGGGCTCCGTCATCAGGGCCAGGGAGGCTGCGCCCAGACCAGGGCCGTGAATCCCAGGACACCCCATGCAGGCAGCCTCGGGACACCAGACAAAGCCACAGAGAAGTAAACATAATAAAATGGGAAGCTGAAGACAAACATGTGAAGAGTCTACCATCCAACGCTGAGGAATTTAGAGACCGCAGCAGGAGCCTGTGTCTGAACGTTTGAACTGCTTCCGCGGTAGGAGCTGCGAGTGCGGCTTGGAGTAGCCACGAGGCCCAGGGGCAAGGGTGCCCCAGCGATGCCCAGGTGGTCGGGGAGGCGGCCACATCCACACAGGCTGAGGGACTGAAGCTTCCATCCTAGACGCATCTCTGTGTCGGAGGAGGGCTCTGCTGACCGGCTTTGACTCTCGCCCAGACAGCCCTGGCCAGGGTCCCCCAGCCCCTTCATCCGTGTGTCCTGGTGTGTCCCCTGGTCCCACCCTAGGCAGTGCCTGCTCGCCCTCAGTAGTGCATTATGGGGCAGGGGTGGGCCTTGGCCTGGTCTTTTGCTGAGGGGGCTCGAGCCTGTCCTGGGCTTCTCTGACGCTCCAGTGAGGCGGGACCCCCAGACCTGCGCTTGTCGGGGGGCAGCGCCCCAAGAGCTCACTCTGAGGGAAGAGGGGGCCGGGCACAGCCAGCATCTGCTTTAGTGGCAGGGCTGACGGTCTCTCCCACAGGACGTTCTTCCAGTACCTGCATCTTCCAGCCTGAGCCCGGGGACTCGCGAGGGAGACGGAGGGAAATCCCGCGAGGATGCGGGTGAAAGCTGGAAGAGCCGCTGAGCGTGCGGACGCTCACCACACCACGTAGCAAGAGGCATTTCCTGCACTTTGTTGCACACCCCACCCCCGTGCCTTGGTGGAGGGGCCTGGTCCCGCGGGAGAGGGCCGGCACGAGGGCAGAGTCCACGTGAGACTCCGGAGCACAGGACATGGGCGGCTGCAGCTATGCCCGGCAGAGGACGCCAGGTCTGGAGGGCACCGCAGCCACCAGGACAAACACCGGTGAGATCCGGTGGGCTCGGGCACACCCCAGGGACAGCAGTGTGGCCCAGAGGAGGCTGATGCCATGTGGCAGCCAACCAGACCTGTTGGGGAGCCCTGGGAGCCCTCCTGGGAGAGCCCCAAAATGTTAAGGGACAAGGGCAGGTGGGCAGAGGAGCCAGGGGAGCAAAGGAAAGTGTCCCACGAAGTGGCCCCATTTGTACCAACAGTCCTGGTGGGACCCAAGTCAACTCTGTTCTATTCACACACACACTGATCACCACCAGTGCCGGATGCTGCCCTGTGGCCCTGGCTTTGGCAGCAGACACACAGACCAGATCCCCTCTCTACAGAAGTGCACCCTGATGGCAGACGCAGACAGCAGGCAGGGGCCTAAGATGGGAAGACCCGCCTCAGAGAGAGCAAGGGGTGGGCGTGAACATGGATACTTGCACACGGTGTATGTTACATACTCAGTGTCTCTAAGTAGATATTTAAATGTATATGTTAGACATGTAGTTCATTCCTTACTGAATCAATCACCATGAAATTATTTTGGTGTCTTTATAAAGTTTGGAGTTAAAAGAGCCCCAGCACTAAGGAGAAGGACCTGCCCCAGCCAGATGTGTCAGTCCCGTTCACAGAGGCCACGGGGCTAGCACGGGGCCTCCCCCCAGAACAGGTGCACCCCTCCTTACACCAGCCCGTCCCCCACCTTTTGCATTGCGCAGCCTCTCTGGGTGCCTTGTCCCCTGCCAATGTCCCCCCACCAGCAACCCACTTAGCATGGCTTAAGATGACTTTGCTCTTCTTGCCCCGGAAGGAAAAGTGGAGGGTGCTAATCTCCCGGCCACAGTGTGCATGTGAAGTTGCTTAAATTACATGCCCGACAGGTACCAATGTGTCAGATCAATTTGCCTTGTTATTCCTGGAACAAATCATCGTCTTCCAACCCTGAATGTCGCCTTCATAATGCATTGGTGTCTATGAGGGCCAAAGGAGTCACATGGTAATGCTGTCTTGGTAGGCACAGAGACACAGTTGCTAAGTCTCTTTGTGGCTTTTCTTATAATGTTTTTCCTTACATATTAAAATCATTCGTCTGTGCCAATGTCAACTGTTAAGGGAAGAACACTGCAATTGCTATTAAAAAGCAATAATGGGGCTGGAAGGCTCATGCCTGGCTTTCCCAGACGGGCTCCTCTTTGACAATAAGAAGCCATCACATGAACGCTTGTCGTTTTCAAAGCATTTCCTCTTACATTTTCTTGCTTGCATGTAGCACCTCCTGAATAATATTTTGACTTTTTTTATAAGCAGTAGTTTTTTCTGCACTTCCCCTGGCCAGTCTGAGACCCTGTATGAATGCCAAGCCCTTGCCCTCCCCGCTGGAGCAGATGCCCTGGCCCAACCTCTACTTTCTAAACCCCACCAATGTCAGTTGCCAAGATCCTGTGACTATCAAGCAGGGTCTGCGAGCGCCGTGTTGCTCCCATGCCTCCACTGCAGCCGTGGTGCGTGCTGACATGGCCTGTTCCGCACAGGGCAGGCTTAGCGTGGCTGCTGCAGGGGCTTTTGGGAGAGAGACCAGAGACGGACATTGCAGATGTCCTGCTCCTCCACCCGGCCTCACACCGCCCGTCAAGGTGCCATGGGGAGCGCTGGTTTCCCTAGCAATGGCGGTGGCGGCCCCACCTCAAGACAGATCAGAGGGCAGGCTGGGGACATGCAGGATCCCTGCTTCTCAGAGAAAGCCTTGCAGGAGAGACACCATGGCAGGGCGCTGTGCCAAGACAGAGCGTGTGTTCCAGGACAGCCTGAGCCTCGGGCCCCGAGTCGAGAGGGAGCCTCGCTGAGCTGGTGTTTATTGATGTTGTTTTCTGTTAATTAAGTTAAACTTCTCTCTGAAGCGGTGCTGGTGGGCAGGGCCGCCTGGTGGGGCCGAGGGGGTCTATTTTCCCAGGTGCTGGTTGGGGCATGAACTAAGGGAGGCGAAATCCAATCCCCCAAGTGTGCGACTCCCCAGTCACAGCCCTGCCCCGCATGCCGGGGGCTCCCACACCAGCACATCTTGCTTGCATTGGGCGCTTTGTGCATGAAATTCCACACAGGAAAATAAAGCCTGGGCATAATGATTTTGAATGGAAATTACTGCTCTCTAACGTAGAACATATTTAATGTCATTAGATTTTATGGATTATAATTCCCTGGTGAAGAGCTCACCAGGCAGGCTGTAGAGCAGCCCTGTGTTCAGAAAACCATAATGTAGTGAATTTAGATCCGCATGATTTATCTAGAAGACCAGAAATGTAATCAAAATGACTTTACTTATACACACTACAAAAACAATGAAAACCTGATTTGTTAGGTTTTAATTACAGGCGACCCTGTTTATTTGGGAATTCCATATTTGCGAATTCTCCTTCTTTCTAAAATCAGCAGCGGAGGTGCTTTGTGGTCATTCTCAGACCCGCCAAGAGCAGCAAAAGCTTTGAGCTGCCCGACGTGCACCTCCCAGCTGGGGTGGAGGGGGCAGCGCTCTGCCTTCTTGCTACAGCTCCAGGACTGCAGACGAGGGTCCCTCCGGGCAGTCTAGTTAGCGCTTTTGTCAGTGAGTCACCGCTTAACACGGCCCAGCATGGTGCTGAGGAGCTGCCCGGTGCTGTTAAGTGCAAGGGGATGTTTTCCCCCACGGAGAAAACGCGAGCCGAGCGTGGGACAAGCGTCCTGCAGGCAGGAGCTGTGCCCTGGGCGGATGGATCAACAGACGGTGCCTGGAGGACCCGGACAAGGAAATTCCCAGGCCGCTCTGGAAAGCGCTAAAGAGACTTCGATAGCGGATAATGACGCTACGGAAAGGATGGGAAGGGGCTACACCTGTGAGTTCATGAGAAGATGTCAGGAGCCAGCTCAGCCTTATGTAAGTGCCATTTTAGGCTTAGGCGCCATCTTAGGTCTTCTTCTTCCTCCTTGCATAGAGAAAGCCCGCGAAGAAAGCCCGCGTAAAGCCTGCAACACCCCTCCCACTTCTCCTCCTCATCTCACGCCACCCCTCTCCTCCTATCAGCAGCTGCCACAAGTCCTTATTCCTACCCTCCCCCGTTACAGTGCATATAAGCAGCCACCCAGCAATAAAATTTTGGGGCTTGATCAGAATCTTGTCTTGCCTCCATTCTGTGTGTCTCTTGTCTCTTTTCTTTCACCAGCAGCAGGTAGTCCTCCTCGCACCCCTGCGTTGTATGCCCCGCTGGTCGGGACATAAACTGGTGCCCAACGTGGGGCACGAGGCACGGAACGGCGCTGTTGGCACCTACTCGGAAGACCCCGGCTGGACACCCCCTGAGTCCCTAAGCTCGCTTCGAGTCCGTGGGCTATCAGCCCACGGGATAAGACTCCGCGTTGATCGTCGCTGGATTGGCCGCCCCAGCGGACATCGGAACGGTGAGTAGGTGATCATAATGGGACAAGAATTGAGCTCGCATGAGCTCTTCCTTAATGGTCTTAAGGATTCCCTCAAGGCACGCAGAATTAAGGCTAAAAAGAAAGATTTACGTAGTTTTTTTAGTTTCCTGGCTGATGTCTGTCCCTGGTTCACTCAAGAGGGCATCATTGATCAACAGTGCTGGAGACGGGTTGGTGATTGCCTCAACGACTATTATCGCACCTTTGGCCCTAGCAAGGTCCCTGTGTCTACCTTTTCCTGCTGGAACTTAATTAATGATATTTTACAAATTCATTCTCAAGATTCGGACATTAAAAATATAATCCAGACGGGCGAGGCGGCTCTTAAAGCCAGCCCCCCCCCCCCTCGGCTTGCCACTCGGTTACCATAAGTATGCCGGAAGAGCCTAACAACTCCGATATTGAGCCCCTCAAAGAAACTCTCAAAAAGGTCCCAAAATTATACCGTCCCCTCACTTCCTCCCCTCCCTACGATGATCAGCTCTCCCCTGAGGATCAGGAGGTTTTGGAGAGCCAGGAGGGAGGCCAGTGTGCATCTGAGATAACAGATGTCTTAGACGACCAGGCGGCTCATTATCATGATAAGAAGGGCCCCTGGCGGCTTACTGCGCCAGGTCTTCATCCGTTACCCTCCGCTCCCCACAACCCCCCCCCCTTATCGCTTCCCTTCACCACTTCCACCGTTTGAAAACCGTTTGCGCCCTGTGCCACACCCTGCACCCGAGACACGCCCTCCTAAAACAAGAACCTGTTTCACATGTAGACAGCCTGGCCACTTCTCGCGAGAGTGTCCAACAAAAATTCAAAATGCTTCCCAAAAGAAAGTCAAGCAGTCCCGACATCAGCAGTCCCGACCCCCTCCCTCCACTGTCTGTCCTCGCTGTAGGAGAGGGAGACATTGGGCATTTAATTGTCATTCTAAAACTGACATAGATGAAAACCCTCTCCCTAAAAAACAAAGAGGGCGTCGCTTACACTTTAAAAGTGTAACTACAAGTATAGATATAAATATAAATATAACTACAAGTATAAAAAGGTTAACCTTAAAGGTATAAATATTAAGTACAATGTGTGTGATATTGATATTTCTGTTAATACTGATATTTCTGTTGATGTATGACATTGATGTTGGTGTTGATGTTAGTCCTTATGTGTATAATATTGATTATAATATATACTTAATAAAACTATGATTGTAGTTGATATTGATTATAATATATACTTGATAAAACTATCATTGTAGTTAAAGACAAGGTCCCAACTTTGTTGCTTAATAAGCTCATGACATTCATCAGACTACAGATTGAGGCCATTCAGGCTAAGCCTATACAGGTCCATTATCATCGCCTTAAGATGAACAAACAGGGTGGTTCATGCTTCTCTTAAAATAAAAGATGACACATTGTCAGCCACCTCCCTGCGAGCTGGACTGGACAGCCAAAGACGGGTAAGATTGGGTCTAGACCACACCAACCTAAGACAGGTCTTAGTCGCTCTGAGGACTATCGACCGATGACGGGTACGGGTGGTTTCCTAAGACTCGACAACCTAAGACAGGCGCAGTCCCCGAGGAGAATGCTCTCGGCATTAAAAATAATAAAAAAGGGGGACCTGTCCGGAGCCTTAAGGCCCGGCTACAACATTGCCTCTGACCTTGAGCTCAATAATTTTCCACTCCATGAACAACAACACAGTTATCTCCACCATGAGAGGGACTAAAAGAAAATAACTCAGCTTGATATATATATAATGATATAATGTTTGATAATATTTGATGATGTGATTGATGATTGGTGTGGTGTCGTGATCCTGATTATAATTGTGGTGTTGTATTATATTGTGTTATATTGTGAAGCAGTTATTAAAATAATAATTATTAATAATAATATAAGTAATAGGTGATTGTTGTTTTGGTGATTGTTTCGTGGTGTAACACGGTGTGGTATGGTATCGCGGTTGTAGTTAGGATCATGGTGTTGCATCGATTGTTGATTACATTATCAAATAATAATAATTAAAATAATAATTATTGAAATAATAATCATTAATAATAATATAAATAATAAATAATTATTAAAAGGAATTATTTAACATAATTCAGCCAATCCAGGGACAAGTCCCTGAGAAAACTTGTTTCCTTCCTTACAGGCAATGAAGCTCTGCCTCTCTATCCTCTTTATATGCTCCTCCTGCACATACGCCGGCTTCAGGCCCCCGGTGGATCCCCAAGAACTCCTAAGACGCCTCTATGGTAACCCCTGTGACTGTGGTGGAGGTACGCATAGGGTTGCCCCCACCTCTTACACTCGCGCAGTTGACTGCAACACATATAAGGCCTACTTGGCCTTCGATATATCAATTACAGGGACTTCCAAACAACAATGGCGCTGTGTACCCAAGCCCACAATTATCCCCTCCACAGATGGCCGTCCTGGGCCTTGTCCTAGCAGCTGTTCGCGTGGAGTCTAGGACGCAATCCATTCAAGCTGCTACAGCTTTGCTCAGTTATGCACCCTTTGGGACAAAACCTATTACACTGCCATCTTAGAAAAAAACTACGCTGGCACCTTTGGCAGTATCTTAGATGGACAAAAATATGCTGAGGCATCTTGCTGGGGAAAAGTTGGAGAGGACGTATGCTGGCACACCATTGCCCCAATTCATATATCGGACGGTGGGGGCCCCAGCGACATTCAAAAACAAGCCCAAGTCGCTCACCGCGTAGAGGAACTTGCCCGACACCTATATCCTCTCTTAGATTATCACCCACTTGCTCTCCCCAAGCCCAGAGATATTGATTTAGACCCACAGACACAAAATATACTCAAAACCACATTCTCCCTCTTAAATGCCACTAATCCCTCCCTTGCACAGGATTGCTGGCTGTGTATGCACTCTGGTACGCCCTTGCCTACCGCGATCCCTGCCTATAACGTCTCTTATATGCCTTTCAACGATAAGACTACTTGTTCACTTTCACCCCCTTTCAGGGTACAACCTGTAGGCTTTAATTCCTCCGGTTGCCTCCAAGGACCATTTCAAAATAACTCTTACGATGTTGAGGTTGGATTCATTACCTTCTCTAACTGCCATGCCATAACTAACATCTCCACCCCTGTTTGCTCTCCTCCGGGTCAGGTATTTGTCTGTGGGGGCAACCTCGCCTACACTGTACTCCCCGCCAACTGGACAGGTCTCTGCATTTTAGCGAGCCTCCTCCCCGACATCTCTATCATCCCCGGGGATGAACCTGTTCCCCTCCCTAGTTTTGACCTTGTGGCGGGACGTCACCGACGCGCCCTCCACTTCATTCCCTTGCTTATAGGTTTGGGTATAACAACTGCTATGGCCGCTGGAGGTGCAGGGCTCGGGGTTGCTACCCATACCCATAATAAGTTGTCCCTCCAGTTAATCAATGATGTTCAAACTCTTTCTGGCACCATCAATGACCTACAAGACCAAATTGATTCACTGGCCGAGGTTGTCTTACAAAATCGCAGAGGATTAGACTTACTAACTGCGGAACAGGGAGGAATTTGCTTAGCCTTGCAGTAACGGTGCTGTTTCTATGCCAACAAGTCTGGCATCGTCCGGGACAAGATCAAAAAATTACAAGAAGATCTCATCGAACGAAGAAAAGAATTATTTGACAACCCACTCTGGACCGGACTTAACGGACTTCTCCCCTACCTTCTCCCTATCTTGGGCCCCCTCCTTTGCCTCCTTCTGCTTATAACCTTTGGACCCTGGGCATTTCGCCATTTTACAAATCTTATAAAAAGACAAATTGATGCTATCCTTGCTAAACCCATCCAAATTCATTACCAACGATTGGCAATAGAGGAGGGTTTTAGTGAAGATTGCTAAGGCTCCCTCCCTACGGGGACGACATGCTAACCAGAGATATGTCTATCCCCTCCCTTCACAGGAGCGGGGTATGAGTATCGGGATGAGTGCAAAACAAAGTATTGCAAGGGAAGGTCACAAAAATTTCGACTTTCTCTGGGTATCCCTGAGAGCATGCCTGGCTTGCATAGAGGTTGGTATCTACTTTTCTCTAAAATAAGTTCTACTTTTCTCTAAAATAAGTTCGGCTCTGCCTCTCCTCCCCAAAAGATACCAAGAGCCATCACTGGTGGGCACAGACGACCCACGGGAGGAGCCAGGCCCCTGCTCCCTCACCCGGTTAACACTCACCTTCCTTCTTGTTTTAAAACAGAAAGGGAGGAGATGTCAGGAGCCAGCTCAGCCTTATGTAAGCGCCATTTTAGGCTTAGGCGCCATCTTAGGTCTTCTTCTTCGTCCTTGCATAGAGAAAGCCCGCGAAGAAAGCCCGCGTAAAGCCTGCAACACCCCTCCCACTTCTCCTCATCTCATGCCACCCCTCTCCTCCTATCAGCAGCTGCCACAAGTCCTTATTCCTACCCTCCCCCGTTACAGTGCATATAAGCAGCCACCCAGCAATAAAATTTTGGGGCTTGATCAGAATCTTGTCTTGCCTCCATTCTGTGTGTCTCTTGTCTCTTTTCTTTCACCAGCAGCAGGTAGTCCTCCTCGCACCCCTGCGTTGTATGCCCCGCTGGTCGGGACAAGAAGAGGCCTGAGCTAAAATAAAATGTAGCGACAAAAGTATTTTTGTGAGACTGAAAACCAAAGAAATTTATGGTCCCATTACCCACGGTCAGGAAAATATTAAACCCTTCTCAGCTAGTGTTTTATTATAAAGAAAACACTGACTGTAATTAATTATTTTAAATAAATATGTATTCAATCAGGTGTTTTTAAACAGAAACACACATAAATCAAGGTTACGTGTTTGTTGATCAGTTGATGAAAGTGTTGTGACCAGCGACTCAGGAGCCTAAGCCTCTATTTCCCCTGGGACCGATGGCTCAGTGTTTGCTAATTCAGGTTGCTGGTGACTTTGTAGAACCTCACTGCCATGAACAATAAGAATGAGCTAAACAGTTGGCCCTCTGTATCCACGAGGTCTGCATCCATGGACTCAACCAACCTCAGATGGAAAATTTAAAACATAATAATAATAACACAACAATGAAAATAAACACTAATAAAATCCAACACAGTACAGGCAGTCCCTGGGTTACGGATGACCCCACTTACAGCATCCCGTACGTACGAGCAGGTTCCCGGGGCTCCCCAACAGGATCCTTATGATTAAACAATGAAATTAGTAATTGGAGGGCTGGTTTCCTCTGCACGTGTCGCGAGCCCTGCACGGCGCAGGCGGTTCTGGGCGCAGCATCTTTACGCTGCCGCGGGTCTCACCGTTGGAGGCGCAGCCGGGAGGAACACAAGAGCAGGAAGGATCCGAAGATCCAGCGCCAGGAGAGTTTACAACGAAAGAATGGGCTGGAGCCTCTCGTCTCACTGAAGCAGGATTTGCTAAGCCTGAGGGGCAAGATCCTAACAGCGAGCAGTTTACAAATGTTCACCGTGCAGTTGGTGAGAACCTCAGCTGCTACAAGGCCATTTATGATGAAAGAAAGAAAAGGGCATCACAGCCCCCGATGCCTTTGTGAAGAAGCCGCCTTCGGGGGTGAGCTCCGCCCTCCGGCCACAGAACCAAACCCGGACCCTCCAGCTCTCTCTGCGTCCTCACCCGCACCGCCTCGGCATCGCCTGCCGGTGACAGTCAGCTGCCTCTTGTCTCCGGAATGTCCCTCCAGGGAGTACGAGGTGGGCACACTGCTAGTGACGGTGAACCTGTAACATTCTTCTTTGAAATTTCTCCTATCTAAACTTTTTATATGAGTTTGTTTTTATGTTCTGCTTGTTTAAATAAAAAAAAGAGCATGATAGTTTCTGTAACTGATTACGACAGTACTATTTATTATAGTATCCACTGTATTACTATTACCACATATGAGCCATTATAGGATTGCTGTTTTTATTATTATTGTTGTTGTTACCAAGTATGTGCTATGCATCAGGGGTCCAAGTTACACACAAATCCAACCTAAACACGTTCTCAGGAACATATCTCATCTGCAACCTGTGGACTGCCTGTATGACACTTATTTACACAGCATTTAATCGTATTAGATATGACAAGTAATCTATTTTATTTATTTATTTATTTATTTATTCATTCATTCATTCATTTTTGAGACTCTGTTGCCCGGGCTGGAGTACAGTGGCGTCATCATAGCTCACTGCAACCTCAAACTCCTGGGCTCAAGCGATCCTCCTGCCTCAGCCTCCCAAGCAGCTGTGACACAAGGTGTGAGCCACCACCCTGGCTAATACAAGTAATCTAGAGATGATTTAAAGTATATGGAAGGGTGCAGAGGTCATTTGCAAATATGATACCTACCATTTTGCATCAGAGACTTGAGAATCCTCGAATGTTGATATCCACATGGGACCCTGGAACGAATCTCCCACTGATACCAAGGTCTAACTGTAAACTTTTTTAATTATAAAAGTTACACATGAGGAAAACATAAAAAATGAAAGCACTAAGGAAATAATCATCTTCTATCTCATCTCCTAGAGACAAGGATAGTTAAAATTGGGTTTATGCTCTTTCTGCCTTTCTTTGAGGTGTCACGTGTTTGTGCATACACTTTCCACTATTGTGGCCTCCTATTTTCTTTGTTGATGTTACCTTGAAAACATTGTCTTGTTCAACGAACATTCTCCTACCACCTGATAGTTTTTCAAAATTGTATAATATTCCATTCTACATATTTACCCTGATGCTTGTGTCAAATCCTGTATTGTTGGACAGGATTTTCAGGTATGGTTGTACATGTTGTTCACTGCACAACAGCACCCAGCAGAGGAGCACATGAGGGATGAATCTAGCTCGCACTAAACTTACCAAGCCACACGCCCTGGCTAGGGCTGCATCTTCTTGGAGAAAAGGGTGCTTGTCAGCCCATCAGCCTGAGGGCTGGCTCTGCAGAGGGCACACCTTCTTCCCATTTCCTCCAGGACACCACATAGGCTGGAGGAGAGCCTCTGGTTGGACGTCCAGGTTGTTTCCTGATTAGGCTCATAAAAACAGTGAGGCAGTGAACTGCTTCACTCACAGCTCCTCGTTCAAATCACTGATTGTTAATTTTTTGTATTTCTGAGATGTGGAGTAATTAAAAAAAATTCTTTATTAATTTACAATCTACCATTTCAGGAGATATAATTCAGATGGCTGTAGGCTAAAGTAAACTCTAACTTTAGAAAAGGATCTTACCAAGTAAATTGAGTAGATCAAGATTTTGATGGGGGAAGATGTTAAAACCTCCAAAGGAGCAAATCTTTGGCAATCTAATCCTCTGTCTAAGAAGGTGCATTCATATACAAATGAACTCATTGTAAGTCATTCTCATTTATTCATGAACGCTGAGAAGTGGCCTGCATGCATCCTCCGTGCTCAGCCCTGAACAGGCATAATGATTTTAAATAAGGGGAAGAGAAGCTGGTATTTATTTAGAGCCCTTTTTAGGCCAGAAACTTAACCTTTGCTCATGTTCTATCAGGGAACCTCCCCACAGGGCAGCTTCTTCTGAAAATTGAATAAATTAAATTAACCATCTTTCATTATTTTTCTGCTTTGGAAAAATAATTCTTAAGGGAGGGGGCCAAGATGGTGGACTAGAAGCAGCCTGCACTTGCCACTCTCAAGGAGAAGGTCAAAGGTTGTGGGTAGAGGTTCACCCGCTGATGGACTGTCTCCTGGAGACCATTGTGGATCATCAGAGAAGCGACCAGAGACACCACAGGCAGAGAAGAGAGAGGCGGAGTGATCCACTCAGCAAGATCTGAGGATACCCGGAGGAAGCATCCACATGCAGGGAAGGGTTAGGGGAGAGATCCCCAGGCTCCATCCTCCCCCAGCAGACACTGCAACCCAAGCTGAGAGGGGGCTCTGCCAGCACAGCAGGCCTCCAAACTGATCAGGGAGCTGCTGGGAGCCTGTGCAGGGCCTTGCACCAGGGAGTAGGCACAGTGGGGTCACACCAGCTCTGGGCTCAGGTCACTACAACACGCCATTCTGCGCTCTCGGCTCCAGAGTGCTCAGTCTCCAGAGGGCTTGGCTCCACAGCAGCCACCTCCCCATTATCCCTGCCAGGCACTGGGACTGGGTGCTGGGAACCCCCCAAACCTTCCCACGAGCCATCTCCCAAGGATCTGAGCAGAGCAGGTGCCCACCAGCCCTCAGCATTTGCCTCTGCCATCTCACCAGCATGATGGTGTCACTGCTGCCTCCTGGGTAGCACCGCAGCAGCTGCCACAGTTGGACCTCGGTGGAGGGAAAGCCCCAGCCCTCAACTCCCTGGTGGGGCATCGTGCATCTGCCTGGCCCCACCAACTGCAGGTAGCCCCACCACTGCAGCTTGATGAGCCACCCCACCGCCAGCCATAGTTCCACAACTGGCCAAGGCCTCCCGATCTGTCCAGGCACCTGCCAAGGTCCAGCAACCTGCCCTGCCGCTGGTTGCAGTCCTGTGATGCACCCAGGCACCCGCAAAGGTCCTGTGCCCCACAACATGCTCAGATACCAACCAAGGTCCTATGACCCACCCAGGCCCAGCTGAGGTCATGCCACTCACCCCTGTGGAGAGGGACTTGCCAGCCCCCTGCCTGAGCTTCCAAGAGCAGTCGGGGACCAACCCACCAAACCAGACAAATATCCCCCAGCACTGGCTTGGACTGTAATAATCATAGGGAAACAGGACAGTGCAGGAGAATAGCTGCATTACAAGCTCTTAGTGCATCCACCCCTCTTCAACAGGGTTAATCCTCCAGAGAAGGGCACAAAAGTGCTATCTAGGAAACTCTCCTCCTTCTCATTAAATAGGAGTGGGTTCCCTGCAAAGGAAAACAGATGCACTGAAAACTTGTCTGCCCTGAGCTGAGAGAGAGATTTCAGATGAGAAGAAACTAGCGAAAGAGTTCTGGCAACATGAAAAAGCAAGCTAGTTTGACACCCCCAAAGGATCACAATAGATCCACAGCAATGGACCCCAAACAAAAGGAAATTGTTGAAATGTCAGAAATGGAATTCAGAATATGGATGGCAAACAAGGTGAACGGGATTGAAGAGAAAGTTGAAACCAACACAAAGAAACAAAAAAAAAAAAAAAGAAAGAAATTTCAGGACATGAATGAAAAATATAAAAAACTCACTACAGAGATAGATAATATAAGAAACAATATAACAGAACTTAAAGAAATGAAAGAGTTATTAAGGAATTTCAAAATACAGCAGAAAACTTCAACAGGCTAGACCAAGCAGAAGAAAGAATCTCAGAGCTTGAAGACAAGGCTTTCAAAATAACCCAGTCAGTCAAAGACGCAGAAAAAAGAATAAAGAAGAATCAACAATCACTCAGAGAAATATGGGACTATGGGAAATGAGCCAATAAAGGAATTATAGGTATCTTGGAGGGAGAAGAAGCAAAAGCAAAAAACATGGAAAACCTGTTCAAGGGAATTGTTTAGAACTTCCCTGGTATCCCCAGAGATTCAGATACCCAGATGCAAAATGATCATCAAACATTGAGATGATTCATAGCAAATAACACATTGTCATCAATGACACATCATCATCATCATCAACTTAGCCAAAGTCCGAATGAAGGAAAAAATTCTATAAGCAGCAAGACAAAAGCAACAACAAACCTACAAAGGAAAACTCATCAGGCTAACAGCAGACTTCTCAGTGAAGACCCTCACAAGCCAGAAGAGATTGGGGCCGTATTTTTAGTCTTCTTAAACAGAACAACTTCCAGTTAAGAATTTTGTATTCTGCAAAATTAAGTTTCATAAATGATGCAGAAATAAAGACATTTCCAGACAAGCAAACACTAAGGAAATTTGTCACTACTAGACCTGCCCTACAGGAAATGCTCAAAAGTTCATTGCACATGGAACAGCGCAATAGACACACCAGTGTAAAAACACCCAAAAGTTAAAGCTCATAGCTCTTATAAAACAATAGCACAAGAGGGAAAACAAAACAATAAGATATCATCTAACATGATGAACAGAACAGCATCCCACATATCAATACCAACCCTCAACATGAACGGTCTGAATGCCTGACTTAAAAGACATTGATTGACTGAATAGATGAAAAAACACAGCCTAAATATTTTCTGTCTCCCAGAAACACATCTGAACCACAAGGACTCACACAGACACAAGGTAAAGGGATGAAAAACATATGCCATGCAAATGGAAACCAAAAAGAAGCAGGTGTAGCCATTCTCATATCAGATAAAATCGACTTTAAATCAACAATGGTTAAAAAAAGACAATGAAGCTCACTATATAATGGTAAAGGGAGCAATTCCACAAGAAGTCATAATAATCATAAATAGGTATGCTCCTAACACAGAAGCTCCCAGCTTTATAAAGCAAATTATACTAGACCTAAGCAAAGAAATAAACAGTAGCATCTTAATTGCCAGGGACTTCAATACTCCACTGACAGAACTGCACAGATAATCAAAGCACAAAATGAATAAAGAAACAATAGACTTAAATGGGACTCTAGAACAAATGAACCTAAGGGACATTTACAGAATCTTCTACCCCAAAACTACTAAATATACATTCTTCTCATCAGCACATGGGACATTTTCCAAGACTGATCATATCTTAGGTCACAAACCATGGATGATTTATGAGAAATATTCTAATGGTTTTGACATGGTGGTTAACTTGAGTGTCTAAGATTTATTTCAAAATTTTAATTTGTTTCTGGAATATTAACTTAACTTGAAACACTAACTCTTTGATGGGGGAAAATAAAATATGAGAAGGTCAAAGCCTGGCAGGGGCATGCCAGCTGCTCTAAAAATGGTTCCAGGCCACAAAGCAGCCAGTGCCAACAGCCTCAGCCCTCCTCTGCTCATGCCCACATGCCATCCCCAAATCCGGAGTTTTTGTGAAGTGAGATATATTGTATGTTGTCCCTATTTTCAAGAAAGCATTGACTTAGAACATCCTTATGTGGAAATACAAATGTAACAAAAACTTAATCTCCCAGTGGTCCTTTTGGATCTGGGAATAATTGACCCAAAGCTTCCAATGCCATGGCCTGTGGGAATCTAAAGTTCTCAAAATTTTTCATCTGCAATCAGCTCTTCCTTTATTCATAAATACATACATACATAAATGAGTAAGGCAATACATATGTTTGTTGGGCATTAGTCTATCTTCTTTTGAAAGTTTATGTTCATGTTTTTTGCCCACTTTTTAATGGAATTGTTTGATTTTTTGATTTCTTTATAAAGTCTAGTTATCAGCCCTGTATCAGATGTATAGCATGCAATTTTTTTCTCCCATTCTGTAGATTGTCTATTCACTCTAATGATTGTTTCCTTGGGTGTGCAGAAGCATTTTAATTTGATCAGGTCCCATTTATTTATTTTTGTTGTTGCTGTGATTATTACTTTGGGGGTATTCTTCATAAATTCTTTGCCTAGGCCAATGTCTATAAGAGTTTTTCCAAAATTTTCTTCTAGAATTCTTGTGGTTTCATGCCTTAAGTTTAAGTCTGTTATCCATCTTGAGTTGATTTTTGTGAGTGGTGAGAGGTGCAGATCCTGTTTGAGTCTTCTATATGTAGCTATCCAATTTTCCCAGAACTGTTTATTGAATAGGGATTCTTTTCCCCAGTGTATGTTTTTGTCTGCTTTGTCAAAAATCAGATGGCAAATATGAGGATATTTTTATATCTGGGTTCTCTGTTCTGATCCATTGGTCTATGTTTCTGTTTTTGTTCTAGTACCATGCTGTTTTGGTTACTATGGCCTTGTAGTATAGCTTGAAGTCTGGTAAATTGATGCCTCCCAATTTGTTCTTTTTGTTTAAGGTTGCTTTGGCTATATGGGAGTCTTCTCTGGTTCTATATGAAGGGTAGAATTATGTTTCCTAGATCTATGAAAAATGATGCTGGTATTTTAATAGGGATTGCATTGAATCTGTAGATCACTTTGGGTAGTATGGACAGTTTAAAGTGTTGATTCTGCCAATCCATGAGCATGGTATGTTTTTCCATCTGTTTACATCATCTGCTATTTCCTTCCTTAGTAATTTATAGTTCTCCCAGTAGAGATCTTTCATCTCCTTAGTTAAATATATTTCTATGTATTTTATTTTCTTTGTTGCTACTGTGAAAGGTAATGAGTCTTTGATTTGGTTCTCAGTTTGACTGTTGTTGGCATGTAGGAATGCTACTGATTTGTGTACATTGATTTTGTAACCTGAGACTTTGTTGAATTTATTTATCAATTCCAGTAATCTCTTGGAAGAATCTTTGGGGTTTTCTAAATATCTCTAACCATCAGGGAAATGCAAATCAAAACCACTACGAGATATCACTTAACTCCAGTAAGAATACTTTTATCAAAAAGTTCCAAAACAACAAATGTTGGTGTGGATGCAGAGAGATTGGAACACTCATACTCTGCTGGTGGGACTGCAAACTAGTACAACCTCTATGGAAAGTAGTATGGAGATACCTCAAAGAACTAAAAGTAGAACTACCATGTGATCCAGCAATTCCACTACTGGGTATTTACCCAAAAGAAAAAATGTTTTTTTCTAAAAAAGACACCTGCACTCAAATGTTAATAGCAGCACAATTCATAATTGCAAACATGTGGAAACAACTCAAGTGTCCATCAATTCATGAGTTGATTAGTTAAATGTGGTACATGTATACCATGGAGTACTACTCAGCCATAAAAAATGATGAACTAACATCTCGTGTATTAACCTGGGTGGAACTGGAGACCATTCTTCTAAGTGAAGTATCACAAGAATGAAAAAACAAACACTGCAAGTACTCACCATTAAATTAGAACTAATCTATCAACACTTATGTACACATAGGGAAATAACATCCCTTGGAAATCAAGCAGGAGGAAGGGTGGAGGAGGGGATGGGTAAATTCACACTTAATGGGTACAATGAACACTATCTGTGTGATGGGCACACTTATAACTTTGAGTCAAATGGTATGAAAGCAATTTATGTAACCAAAACATTTGTATCCCAGTAATATTCTGAAATTTAAAAAAATAAGGCAATATAAAACAAAGAATTCTTTGACCAAAATATTGGTAGGAATAGTTTAGTTTTTACTGATGAGTGAGTAGGGCGAGGAATTTCATGATCTAAGCACACCAATGTTCAGGTGAACCATACATGTTACTATTCTAGAATGTTCCTCAGTTATTCCAAGCTCATGGTGTCCCACTGGCCTCCTTCCTTCCAGAAGTCTGGGTTCCTCTCTGCCTCCCTACTCATCTTCTCAGCCTTCTCCTCCCCACATGAGGCAGTTTCCCTGCCTCAGTAGCACACCCATGGGGCCAGCATCTTCCCAAATAACAGCCAACACTTAATATAAATGGACCACACCGGCCATTGTTCTGAGTCCTTTACGCACGGCATCCTCACAGTAACCCGTCGAGGCAGGTAGCTCCTTAAGAGGTATCCTGGGGGCAGTGGGGCATTTCCTTGGTTTGTTTTTCCTCATTACATAATTACTGCTGGTTGCTCAGAGACCTGGAATCCAATTTTTAGAGCTGGAAGGAACAAACGAACAACTGTGTGTTTACTCTCTGGGTAGCTGCTAAAGGTGGGACTCACGCATACAGCGATTCTGTTTTCTCAGATGCTCTCTTCATTTAGAAGCTGAGCCCAGACAAGTACATCTGGCTAAATCCCAGACAGAACCCGAGAAAACGACTTCACAATTCTGTTTCAATTTAGTTCAACAACTTGTTTTTAAACCAGTCAGAGGGAGGGGGGAAGATGACTTGAGGGAAGAAACAGACACAGAGCTGAATAATTATAGCTTTACAAAAATGATATAAGAGGCGACAGATTCTCTCACGGAGGCCACATCCCGGAGTCGGGGTCACCTGTCCAGCCCCCGCTCATGGCGCCATCCCTTCTGGTTTCCCACCACCTAACCTACACCTTTGTCGATCGCCAAACAGTCAGAGCCCTCGAACCACCGTTCTGCTGAGGCTGGAAGGCCTGAGAGGAGGAGAGTGAGGAACCAGGGGAAGCGCCGCGGGGAGGGCCACGGGGAGGACCATGGGGAGGACCATGGGGAGGCAGTGAGCGCAGCGAGGGCAGCAGGCGTCTCCCCATGGGGAGGGCGGGAGGCACACGGCCCAGATCTTGTTCTCCTGCCTCCCTCTGACCTCTGCCCAGGGTCCCCATTGCCCTATTCACTGGATTGCCCCATTCATTCTCCTTCTGCAAGCCAGTAACCACTAGAACCTGGAATTCTGACATCCAACTTCCAGAGCTGTGAGAGAATCCGCTGCTCTGTTTTTAGCCACCCAGTCTGTGGTCATTTGTTACAGCAGCCACAGGAAATGAATACACATCCCTTTCTGCCAGTCCCTTCCTGTGATGTGTGGGAATTTGGTGTCAGTGGTGCCAAGAGGTACAGGTATGATGTAAAAGAAGACACGCACTCACACACATGCACACACACACCTACACACTCAGTGATAAATGAAGAACATAAGGCCAGGGCTGTATAATGCAACATGCTATAAATACTCACTTTATCCTGACTAAAGGAGCATAACGCTACGTAGTTAATCTTAAATGAAACTATGCTGACGCAAATGACCTCCATTTGATGTACTGTCCTCTATATTAGAAAGAGAAAGGCACTTTTTGTTTGCCATTGGCCAAAATCCACCTTGAAAAAGTTCACCTTCTTCTAGCTTTTTCCTCTAAGCACTCTCAGACTTGTGACAACATGTAAATGACACCTCTAGGAATAAATCCCGCACTTATCCTCAGAGATCCACGCTGCTTGCTAAAATTACACAACAGAACAATAACCTCGGGTGATGAGTGGCTTTCCTTGTGTTTAGCCTGTGTGTCCTTAAGTGGGCCTGGGATCCAAAGTCAGGGTCTGGAGAGCAAAGTCATAGTATCCATTCACTGAAAGGAGATAAAACGTGATAATTTGCCAGAAAGCAAAACAGAACTATTTTTTTTAACTTCAAACCTTATGTAGGATAGTTAAGGAATTATGAAAAACAGACATTCATATTTTCTCTCCTACTTTAGATGCTTTAAAATTTTCCTAAGTCGTAAGTTGCACAATGGGCCTTGGGTAAATGACCTAAGCAGCTGAGACAGTGCTGGAAAGAGAAGTGATTTTACACAGCAGGACATGTGTTTTGGAAAATCGTTGTGGAAAATCAATGTCCTTCCAATCATAAAACCTTCTGATTGCCTTGATGAGATCATTATAATCTTCTGCAAGGTTTCTGGGCATAATAACCATATTGTGCACAATAGTGCTATGTTTAATTACGGTTTTTCTATAGAGATCTTAAAACCGGAGCATTCTTTTACCAGCTTCATAAATCTTAAGCAGTTTTGGCCCGAGTAGGCTGAAGTTGAAACACGGATGCACGCTGACATGTGCATAGGCCGTGTTGCGTAGGGCCATGTTGACATATTTAGCAGGCTGCTCCGAATCATTCCAAATCCAATATTTTTAGGGAGAAGTTTCAAAAATCCCTCTCCATAATAATTCATAATCAGAAAAGCTCTCCACAACTACAGGAGCAGGAGCCCCTCCACTGAGAACAGTATGGAGTAGACACAGTTCCTGGGGAGCCAGTTCAGAACACTATTGCTCTGTGACCATCGCCTGGCCTGGGCGCATCAAGACTGCACATGTCCCCAGCGGGCCTGTTTCTCCCAGTCGTCAGCCTCTCAGGGCACAGTGCCTGCCTGGTCCTCCTGGCACAGCACACTCTCCTGGTTGCCTTAAGGAAATGAGGGACCCGTGGGTCTTAGCAGTCTCCCCCAAACCCCAGGGGGAGAGAGTGCTGAGCAGAGAGTGTGCTGCCCTCCGTCAGAACCTGCGTGGAAAGTTCCCTCACACCCAAGCCCAGTCGGGAATGAGGGTGGTGAGCAGGGCCAGGAGAGCCCCCGGCCAGGCATTGGCTCCAGACTTGGTCATCTTCATTTCCCAACTGCAAACCTCTGCTTTTCATCAACTAAAAGGCAGCCAGCAAAGCAGGATTTCATCAGAGTGCCTTGCACGTGGTTGCGGATGCAGAGATGCGCCACGCAGGGGTACCTTCTAGAAATGATTTCCTGCCCAGTTGGAGGGGCGTGTCCAGCTGGCATCTCCAGCTATGGGCTCCTTCAGGGGCCACTCTCCTTCAGGGGGCCCCCAGCCAGTGACCCAGCAGGGCAGTACAAGGCCTGGCCATTCCCACCCAACGCAGGGCCCGTCAGTCGGGAGAGCTTTGCTGCAGAGCTCCCACCCCTCAGGGGAGGCAGGGACGGGTGTCGCTGGCCTTGTGCTGCAGTCTGACGGCCCCTGCCCACCCTGCCTCTTCCCTGTCACTTCCACAGCTGTCACCCCAAACAAACCACTTCCGTCCTCACTCCGTCTCAGCACTGCTTCCCAGGGAACTCAACCAGCTCGGAAGTTGCTACCAACCCCCAATGCACAGACTTAGCGAATCCGAAAGGGTCTCCAGCCAGAGAGGACAAAGGAGTCGCCTGTACTGGGCCCGTAAGTGAAGGGAATGGCACAGCAGGGAAAGTGGGGCCTGGGCCCGTGAACTGTACGTATTTGGAAGACAGAAAACGGAATTTCATAAAATTGAGAAGCATTCATAGATACCATAAATCCTCCTCTTAGCTCCCTAGTACTTCAATCAGCGCTGATTTCCCCCTTACAGAGGCTGAACGATGCTGTCCCTTGAATTGTGCTTTCAAGGGCTCAGGAAGGAAATCTCCAGCTGTCAGTCTGCGGCTCAAGCTCTGTGTGTGTACTGGGCCCTTTTAAGACTTCCGGGGACTCAGGACACTTGAACCGGGGAGAGATCCTGTGGAGAGACCCAGAATCAGGATGAGAGAGGGAGGAGAGACAAGAGGAGAAAAGAGACAAAAATGCATGATTGGGAGGTCCATAGAGAATCGAGAAATTGAAGTTTGTTTAAATTTTTATTTGATGAGTGTTGACAGTCTCCTACCAGCAGACTGCAAAGACAGCACACACATTCCAGGTATTGGAGAGGGAACATCCCCTGCAAATGTTTTCCCCAACACTCCTTCCTGGACCCCATGTACTGCTGACCCTTGACCCCTGACCCCTTGCCTCCCTGCCCAATGCCCTATTTCCTCTTGTCTTCACCCTCAGCTCTGATAACCTCAACACACAGTCTGTGCGCCAGGGAGAGGCTTGTGCCGTGCTTGGCCCGGAGTGTGCTCAGGCAGGACACAGCCCGGGCCGTGTCCAGAGGCCGATCCCAGGCCCGGTCCTTCCTTCCTGCCCCGGGTTCCCTCTCGCAACCTCCAGGTCGCAAAGCGAATGGCTCCATCTCTCCTGCAGTGAAAAATGAAACACCAGACAGGCGTTCTCTCTAGTTAAGCCCAAACCAAATTAATTTGGGGGATTGCATTTGCAGTCTGATTCCTAATGACTGTATCTGAATGGATATTTCTTATTTTCTGATGAAATATTCTACTGTCTATCTCACAAAAATGGCAAAACGAATGAGTGGGGAAGTGATGGATGTGGAGAATCTAACTGTAAACAAAAGTCAAATACTTCTCTCCCGTCTCAACCCTCTTTTAATTTGAGGGACTCTGGTTAATATTTCTGTGCAGCCTCATTTGTAAGACGAAGCGGTTGACACAGATGATCTAACACTCCACGGCTTTGTGAGTTTCTGTGATTTTACAAAGTGAGAAAGGACAAAACGGCCCCTTACAGCGGGAAGGCTGTTTTGTGTGACCCCTTATTCCTGGCGTCTGTGTGACAAGGACGATGTCAGCAGCAGGACGCAGAGGGCGGGGCCTCTGAAACATGCACATGTCCCCATGGGGTTGGAGTCCTCGCTGTTCCAAGGAGACCCCGGCAATGACACGTGTCCACCGGAATCACCAACTCCCAGTTCTTTTAAACCTACTCATCTGCCCAGGGAGGTCGAGGGTCCGGCCTCCTGGGGCTGTTTGTGATCTGTTGTTTTGTTTTGTTTTAATGTTGTGTATTTTTTCATTATAAAAGCAGAACAAATTCATTTGTGAAAATTAGGACGACAGGAAGGGAGGGAGGGAGGGGAAACACAAATCACCTTAATGGCCTGGCGCCTAAAGCCAAGTGCTTGCATTTTTATATGTTTCCTGCAGTTGGTGTTATGTGCATACTTTTAGAAATGCCATTGTGTGCGCAATTCTGCATCCTGGTTTTGTCCTCTCATGTTATAACACGGGCATTTAGAACAGGTGACGGAGCAGGTGGCTGTGCTCCTAGATGGGGCATGAGGGTCACTCAACACCAGCATCAATCTGCAGAGAATAAGTTTATTTAAAGAGCACAATACTCTTTAGAAAAATAATAAGAGAATCAGTAGACTAGAAAATAGGAATGGGACAAGGTTATATTTTTTTGGCAAAGCATTCGACAATCTCTCAGTGTGTCCTTTTCTACAAAAATACAGAAATAGGGGCTGGGCAATGGAAAGTCACCCAGGCTGGGTTTTCAGGAGCCCTGAGCCCTTTTTCTGCTGCTGCTCGTACGAGGGTCTGTCCCATCTGGCCCTGCAGTCCCCAGTCCTGGCCTCTGGCCCATGACCTTGCAGTGTGCTCAGATTCAGATCCAGAGACAGGTGTGTGTTTCTGGATGGACCCTGGGCCCTGTTCCTTGGCTGCAGGTGTGACCTCCCTGGGCTGCGTCCACCCCAGGGCCCATCCCCAGCCTTGATGACTGGGTAGGGCCAATCTGGGCCACCCAAGCTCCCAATGAGGCTCCCCTATTGTCACTCCTGGGACTTGCCCACACACCTGGATGCTTGCTCAGCCCGACTCACACGGGCTTTGCCTCAGTGCCCAGCAGGCCCCAGCCCAGCCCCACCTGGGGTCCTCACGTGCCCTCCTACCTCCCTGCACCCGGCCATGTCCTGGTCTTCCCTTCTCTGTGCCGTCTTCTAATCACATCCTGTCACAGGCCTGCGCTGCAGCAGGAGCTGTTGTGACCCGAGGGCCTTACTCACAGCATCGAGAAGTGTCTCCTTAGAACACAGGTGTCCTCAGAGAAAGCACCTCACAGCGTCCCTGGCCGGCTGTTGGATGCACCGCCCCTGCCAAATCCAATGTCTCAAGGGCCACCAACTTCTTCCCATGTTTCTGTCTCCTCTTTGCATGTTCCTGAGAAAGAAAGTCACATGATTTCATCAGAAAGAGGTGATTCAGTTGGCGGCGGCTTTAGCACAATTTTCCAAACTCCATTTATTTAAATCATCCTTAGGAATAAAGCACCTGTGTGCCAAGTTGAATCTGCTTCAGAGAGCTCCGCACCGTCTCTTACAGGCGCGAACAAGACCAGCCGTTTATTTGCAACGCAATCTCAAGTCTCGGAAAAGGTGGCGGTTTGGCGACAAGGTCACCTTCCCCGTCAAAGCGAGGTTCCAGGGGACACCAGCCACGTGGGAAGCGATTCCATGGTGAGGACTTAGAGGGTGTTTGCATTGAGGGAGGTGGCGAGTGAAGCCTCAGGGGTTCCAGAGAGATGATGGAGCAAGTGTGTCCAGGAAGGAATGAGAGGGATGGTGTGGGCGGAGGGTGTCCAGGCAGGGATGAGAGGGATGGTGTGGGCAGAGGGTGTCCAGGCAAGGATGAGAAGGAGGGTGTGGGCAGAGGGCTGCTGTCAGCAGCTCATGACTGCACAGGATCTTCACGACCCTGGGGGCTGGAGCCCAGGGAAAGGGGAGAAGGTGGCCACCCTGAGAGTCGCTCTTCCTTGCCTTGTCTCTGCTCAATTATGTGTGGAAATGGGGCTGAGGGCCGGAGGGAGTGGTCAAGTGGAGGAGTTGGGAGGAAGGAAACGGATTCTTTCTCACGCCCGGCATCAAGCCCAGGTGTGTGCTCTGTGCACATTGTGGCAGGAAGCACCAGGCCAGGGAGCACCTGAGCCAGGGTGGGGAAGGCACACTGGATGCCCGGCTGGTCTGGGGACGCATTCCTGGCACTGCTAAGCGTTTCTAGAACTGCCCTGTGCTCCGTGGCACGTCCAGTCTGTCTGTGCGCCTGTGGGGAGGGGCTACTCCAGGAGGCCTTCCGGAGCTTTCACAGGGCGCTAGGGGGCTGTGGGGAGGAGGGGCGGGGCCAGAGGGGCTCACGGTTGTGCTTCATCACACGGTACTCAGCAAGGACCCCTTTCCCACGGTTCCCACAAATTGTCTTTAAGGACTCAGATTTCTAAAATTCACCCCTCCACAAATCGTAATTACTGCAAAGCATTCCACACTGAATATGCCCCAGACTTAACAAAACAAAAAAATCCACCAAATACATTTGTTTCCCATGTCTTAGTATAAAGCTGTTCAAAGGCAACAGCTTTTGCTCCTTTGCAGTTGTGCTCCGTGTGCAGGAGCTGGTTTGATCACTTTGACTGATGGCTATGGCTCGTCTGCTCATTTGAGAAATTCATTAAAAATCCAGTTTTCTTACCTTTGGGTTGTAACCTAAACCAGTTATTTCATTGAATTTAATTTATTTGTGGGGGGACTGGGGGAGGAGAATAAGCCGTAATTTTATGATTAATTGCTTGAAGTGGTTAAAAGTTTATTTTCCTGCTCCTAAATTTTCTTTCTCACTTTAAGATCAAAAATCCATACCAGGATTTCAGAGAAAACAGGGCTCTTCCTCTGCTTCCCAGAGATACTTCCATGGCCTCAGCTGGTAGCTTTGCAGGGAGAACCGCGACCCAGAGCCTGGAGGATCCTTCCCCGCCGAGGTGCAGCGGGAGGCAGGGCCGTGGCACATGGAAATTTACTCCCCAAAGCATATTGTAAAGAGCTCTTTTTTATTTCCCTTCATAATGTTTCCCTTAAGAACCAGTTGTACTTTAGTTGCAATGTTTCCTGATTTATGACAAAATCCCTATTCCTGCTGCTGAGCTTGCGGCCAGAGAACCTGCCCCAAGGCAGCCTTGATCATGGCGGCTCCACTTCTGTGGAAGGTCCGGCTTCAGGGTACGTGAACCGGCGGGCAGGAGGGGCGCATGCAGGGCTGCGTGGTGGGGAAGCAGCTCCCTACTCTGCTGGAGGCCACACGGGAGCTCGTGGAAATCTTCGATCTGGAAGCGGGGACACATTTCAGAATCCGTTCCCTTGGGATCAGTTTTCCTGCTGATCAAAAGCAGTGAGCTACAACATGAGAGTCTGTGTTTATCCTTAATGTAGGTGGGTCGGAGCTCCTGAGGTTCTGATTCTTGACCTGGTGCAAGAGCTCACTCCGAGGAAATTCATCAAGTGGCGCACTACGATTTGCACACTTGTTCTTCAATAAGGAGTTGTTTAAAGTACAAGGAGGCGTTATTCTGAGGATGAGAACTGAGTGGGATCCTGCTCTACCCCTCCAAGTCCACCTTCGATGTCTTCCCTGATAAATAGCTCCAATAACTCCTCCCTGCAAGAGCTGTGTATGAGCTGCCATCCAGGTGAAGTGCCGGGAGCTCTGCCGTGCTGCTACCCCGCTGGCTGTACCTGTGTGGGGTGCCAGTATCAGATTTAGGTGCAACCTGAGGCCAGTTTACAGGACGTGTGTCCATATATTCAAAGTCAGTGTTGGTTTTAGGAGACCAAGCCCGGCAGAGCTTCCCAAATTGAGGGTCTTCTCTCTCTCACCTCCCCCACTCCCACCCCAAGGGCTCCACACCTGCCCAGCCTTTTCTGCTCCCTTTGCTGTGGTCTGAATGTTGTGTCTCCCCAAAATTCATACGTTAGAATCCTCACCGCCAAGGTGATGTCACAGGAGGTAGGGCTTGGGGGAGGTGATTAGGTCATGAGAGTGGGACCCTCTTATAAAGGAGACCCCAGGGAGTTCCCTCATCCCTTTCACCGTGTAGGCACACAGAAAGACAATGGCCCCATCTGTGAACCAGAAAGGGGCCCCTCGCCAGACATGGAATCTGCCGGCACCTTGATCTTAGACTTTTTAACCTTTAGAACTGTGAGAAGTAAATTTCTGTTGTTGATAAACCACCCAGTTGATGGCGTTTTGTTATGACAGCCTGAATGGATGAGACACTCCTGCTTGGCTTCCACCTTAAGTCCCCCTGGGTCCCACACAGGGTTCTGAACCCCATATGTTAAGCATAGCTTCACATATCACCTGCCACACCCACCCCTGGACATAGCCTTGTTCTCTGAATGTGCCAGGGGCTCCAGGTAAATCTCTCTGCAATCACTGCATCTGGAGTTCCACCTGGAGACGCTGGGCCAGGTGCATCCACGGCCCCAGACTCCAGCTGGAACTATCCTGAGCAGAGCGAAACTTGTGCGTGGAAAGTCGGCCCTGTCCTGTGCCATGCCGGGTGCTCAGCCTCCCTCCGCATGCCCCAGGTCTGAGCTCCCGCCTGCCAGGCCAGACTGAAATCTTCACTCCACTTGAGGGCATTTGCCCAAGCCACCAAAGAGGTGTCACCTAACACAACTGAACTAAGTATTCCAACACATTCAAAGTTGGAATTTTGAAACAACCAGTCCATTACTGTGCCTTTTTACATAAGGAATAGAAAATAACCTACCAAAATAATATCCTATGACCTACGGTCATTAGCATAATTAACCACAGGCCTGGCCTTTCTTTGCTGATTGCACCAGGATCCAACAAACACCATCCTAGTGAAATTGCTTTGGAATCACAGTTCTTATGGGAAACAAAAAAATGTGCCTCTAGTCCCTGCACATAAGGTTCCCTCTGGAAATTGCCTGTGCAGAAATCCTAAGCTGCATCCCTGTTTACATGTTTAAGTTTCTTCCTCTACCTACTAGTAATGCGGGATTTAATACTTCTATTCGGAAGTTTTGTTATTTACAGCTAGACCTCTGCCGTGATGTTTATGCCAGTAAATCTCCCATGCTTTTCATATACACTGCCAAATCCCTCCACCCCCAAATAATCCAAACCCAAAAGCTGCATCAGAAATTAATAACCATGATCATAAATCAAAATGAAGCTTTTATCCTTTCATTTTGCATACGGCATCATGACTAAATGAGTACCCCAATGCACACAGGACTTATCAAAAAGAGAAAAAAACCTTCCTTAATCAAAGGCATATTTCATCTCTGAAAAATTCATCAGAATGTGTTACGGAACGACTGTGTGCCTTGAAAATCTCTCTCGAGCACATCTGGAGCCTCACTTTTTTCCCCCATCATCATGTTCAGGAGTACAAGCGGTTTTGATTTGCATGCATAAAGCAGTCTCTTCATCTCTTATCTCGTGTGCCAGGGAATGAATTCCTGTGATCTATGGTCACAATTACTAAAATATGGACTAAGAGCGCCCACATTATGCAGATGGCTGCCGTGATGGAGAAGCTGCCGGAAGTACAGTGCGGAGCTGGAGAGCCTGCGCCGCTCACACACACCAGCACCCTCCACAGAGCCGTGCGGGCTGCCTGGGTCACAGCTGTCCCGAGTACCCAGGCCTTTCTGGGATGGACTCAGGACTGATACTGACAAGTCACAATGCTCTTGAAAGCTTTAATCAGCCACCTTCTGATTCCTGGCCCCCTTCAAACTGAATTCCCCCTTTTCTCTGGCCAGGTGCTCCACCACTCGCTTGTAAGCAACACACCCGCTCGCTCGTGCCAAGTCCTCTAAGGCAGATAGTGAGTTCACTGCTTTCTTCTGTATTGGCTGAAATGAGGGGATTAAATCTCAGGGAAGAGCTTTCATCATTTATAATTGTGCCCATTTTACCTACTCAGGATATCTGAGTTTGTGCATAAAATAAATGGTGAGGCTTGGAGAAAGCAGTTTGTATGCACCAATGCAAGGTGCATGAAATGCCACGTTTGCCACTGTCCCCTGACAAAGCAGGGCTGCTGGTGCCCACCGTGGCTGGCCCCAGTAGCAACATCCCCTATCTGCTAGAGGGGACCACCGTGGTGGGAGGCGACGTAATACTTGAATTCATCCCATGACACCAGCTAGATGGGCTTGGAGAAATTCCTCATGCTGTCTTACCCTCAGTTTCCTCTGCTGTAAAATGGAAATAATAATAGCGTCCACTGTGTCCCTTTTCCAGGGCTGCTGCAACAAAGTAGCCCGAATGGCTGGCTTAGAACAACAAACTCGGATGGCACCGCGGTTCTGGACACCAAAAGTCCAAAATCAGGGACTTGCCAGCAGGACCCACAGTTGAAGAATTTTCTCTTCCCTCTTCCAGCTCCTCAAGCTGCAGACAGTCCTTGGCTTGTGGCAGCATCACTCGGTCTCCTCCTCCTGTCTCCTCACACAGCCCTGCCTCTGCGCATGTCCACCTCTGTGTCCTAATCCCTCCTCTCTACAGGGACGCCAGTCATGCTGGATTAGGGCCTGTCTGAGAACCTCATTTAAACCTGGTTACCCCTGCAAAGACCCTATTTCCAAGTGAGGTCACCTTGTGAGATGCCAGGGGTTAGGGCTTCAGCATTTTTTATTTGTTTGTTTTTGAGGACACAAGTCAACGCCTTGCCATGCGTGCAGGGTGGCTGTGAGAATTCAAAGTGGCGCCCGCAGGCACAGTGACCTCTGTGCTTGCCGCGGTTGTGACTGTCGGTGCCATCCCTCCCACCCCCACCCTGGGCCGGGGCATAGGCCTGCTGGGTGCACCACGCAGCCATTTCTCTGGCGGTGTCCAACCTAAGGTAGACGAGGGATTGGGGTAGGACTCGATTCTGCAGAAAGCGGGAACACGATGCCAATGAGCTGCGGGCATCGCAGTGGGTCCCCTCCGCGAGATATGCAAATTCAGCTTCCAGATAATCCTTGCCGCCTGTGCAGCTGCCCCAGACAAGGCATTTCAAGACAAGAGTCATGTGAGCTTCTAAATTTGGCACAAAACCTGCTTTCTTACAAAATCACGGGCAATTATTCTCCCTGAAAAGACTGAGATTGTTCATTGTTTTTCAACAAAATGTAAAAAAGAGAAGAGGAATAAATAAAGTATAATGATTAAAAACTGCTATAAGGATGAATGCTACCCAAGGTGCTTAATGTTTTCAGCAATCATGGGCTAAAAGCACTTTCCTCTGAAAGACGACAAGATGAAAGTCACGTCAAGACCACAGTCAAGGCTGCGTAGCTGTCGGCACAGCTCCTGCAGCTCTGACTTGGCCGGGCTGAACTCATCCCCCTTCTGAAGAATCGTCCACACACGACGCAACGCCCCCGCTCTCGTCCACCTCTCCCGGCCTCTGCTGAGGCCCTGACAGGCTGCGGGGGCGCAGCCCTGCAGATCCCGTGATCCACGCTTACGTGGGACCTACATTTTAACACCACCGAGTCAATCAGGTCTCTTGGCAAATCAGACTTTAATTCCAAATGGCATAGATCCCGATTCTCGTGCCTCCCTCTGTACAACTGAAACGGCTGCTGGAGAGCTGGCTGGCCGCCCTCCTGCCTGGGAGAGCTTCTGAGAGGTTCTTACACGGGCCCACATGGTTTCCCCTGAAGAGCTGGGAGTAGTGAAACCAGCCCTGCCGATTAATTACTGCCAGAGACGGCAGGGCGATATTAACTTGTCTCAATTGCAAATCTTCGTTCCAATGGATATTCTCCAAAAAATGTCATGACTAATTTCTTCTTGCTGCTTTTATTGAGAAATCATAGGGAATCAAAACTGATGTTCTATGGGAACATTGTTGAGATTTTTTTCCCTTTGTCCATGATGAGGAGCCTACCATAAAGAAATTCCCAGCTAAAATAATTTTTCCAGTGTTTCATTTGGAGTAGAACTTTGGGAACCCCCACTAGTTTTTATGTTGCTCCTACATTTGCCAGCAGGTCCCCCCCCAGCACACTTCCAGCTGGGAGCTTGGTTTGGGCACTCAGCCCCCCAAAACAGACATGTGGTGTCACCATCTAACAGCTCTCTGGGGTGTGCGGGTTAGACCTCAACCAACAGCACAATAGCTACCTTGAACTTCTTTCTCAGTTAAAGTCAGCTAAGCTGACTTTTTCTAAATTAATACGCTTTCAATGCTGGCCTTTGTTTTCTGTCACTAAGAAGAGAAAAGAATAGCCCCTACCTTACTGAGTTGCGCGGTGTTAATAACATAATCCGTACAATCCTCAAGCTTTTTGCCGGGAACACAGGGAGCATTTAGTAACTGTTAGTAGCAGCGTGGTCATTATTTTAATTAATAGGAAATATTAATATGATTAATAATCAGATGCCATGTGCTATCAATATCATCCAAATTATGGACAGAAATATTGCACGATAGAGGGTGAATGACAGAGCCCTGCAGGAAGCCACGGGCTGCTCACTAACTCGAGAGCATTCAGCCCCATTTCTGCATCGTCATTAATCCCTCACCAGTCCAGTGGGATCCCTGAGCTTCATGTCCAAAAAAACATCATAAGAAGATTTTCCAAAAATATTGCTTCAATCCAGATATATTATGTCTACAGAAGGCCTCAGCTCTGCAAGTCCAATTTCCCTGTCAAAACACGGAAATGAAACTAATCTTGCATGATTGGCCCTTACTGAACTCCCGCTGGCTTCAAATGATCACCTTCCCTCTCCAGGGCTTTATAAACCATCTACTTGAAAGTCATTTCTAAGTTCTTGCCATGAATCCAGCTCCCAGGTCTGTTGTAGGAGGAGACGCTTCCTCTTTCTGCCGAGAGAGTTACGTCAGAGCTTTCACAGGAAACTCGAGCGTCACAGAAATGGCCACCGCTCAGGCGAAGCTGCCTCAGACGACCTGCATGCCAATTACCTCAACAATTATCCAGTTGCTCCAAATCGTACACTGTCTCCTCCTGCAGTGTCAGAAGAGAGGGGAGCACGAGTTTTTCATAATAGTGATTTGTAAAAAATCTCCTTGGATTTGGCTTTCTAAAAGACTTGGGGCTTGTATTTGAATCTAATCGTTCCCAACTCCCTGGGAAGATGCGATACCTGGACCTGCAGAAGGAAAGACCACCACGTTCTTAGCTTCGCCCCTGCTGTCCAGGAGATGACGAGTGGGCACCGCCCCCCTGCCCTGACAGCCACCAAGATCAGCCCTGGGCAGGTGGAGCTGGGTCCTGGTGGGGCTGAGGACTCGGCAACAAGGGCCAGTAGGGGCGGGAGGGTCGTGCGAGTTATCTGCGGCTCGGGAAATAGAATAAACATGTGGGCGACATCTGTGGAGGACGTCTGGGATTTCCGTGTGCCCTGCATCTGTTTCCCCTTTAAGTAACAGCACGTCGACTTTTTCTGGGAACCGTCCTCCCCGACTCGTAGCGCAGGTAATTCACATGGGGCTGACCGGCCACAGGCTCTTGACAAAGGCTGTGACCTGGGCCTGCCCCGTGAGATATCACAACTGCTGGTCCACACTAAGTAATTTGGGGCATGCAGGCCATGACCCGAACCAGCCAGCCATGGTCATGGAGCCGCTCCCCTGGGACTTCTGCTGAAACTCCTGGGACAGTCCCTCCACCCCTCCCTTTCTAGGCTGCAGCTCCCACCTGTGGGAGACTTTACCTGAGAATAAACCGACACAGACAAAAGCAGAACCAACACAGAGAGACCGACCTCTGGCAACATTTTCTGAATAGCTGGAACCAGCATCTTCTAAAGCTAGGTTTAGCCCGCATTGGATCTTTCAGTCATATTAGCCAATAAATTCATTTTCTTCTTAGGCCAACTTCAGTAACATTTCATCAGTTGCAGCTACAGGACTCTTATGTGATTATCTACAGAAGCTGGAGCACTTAGAAAGAGGCCAGGCAGGCAGAGGCCAATGGCGTTCTGGCAGCCGTCAGTGTTATGCAGCGTAGAGCTCCAGTTCTCGTAGAGCTCCAGTTCTCATAGGTCGCCAGTTCTCGTAGATCACCAGTTCTTGTAGAGCTCTAGTTCTCATAGAGCTCCAGTTCTCGTAGAGCTCCAGTTCTCCGAGGTCGCCAGTTCTCGTAGATTGCCAGTTCTCATAGAGCTCCAATTCTCCATTTTCCAGGCATAGATTAAGGTGGCACTTTCCCACCCACTCTGAAGTTAGGTGTTTTAGCAAATGAAATGAGATGAGAAGGGGCTCATATCATTTCTAGGGAGAAATTAAAAGCAAATATGCTATTCAACACATTCTCTTTTTTCTGCCTTACCAATCATGGTAACATAGAAATGTGCTGCTATCAGCCTGGGTCTGTGAGCTAGAGATGAGTCTATGCCCCCAACCGAGCAGCAGTGGACATGTGGCATAAGTGGGACGGGGGAGACTAGCAAGCAAAAGCAAAATTTTTCAATCCACTGATATTTGGATATTATGGATTTTGGATATTTTGAGCTTGTGTGTTACTCTAGCATAGCTTGTCTGATCCTGACTGATACAAACATCTAGCCATGGGATCAGCAGCGACAGCCTAGGTAGCAATCAGCCAAGGTGGCCTTCTTCCAGGTGGTCTACCAGCTAGGTCTCTCCAGGTCCTCCACGTGAGGGGAGACATGGGTGGGGGGATCGGGAAGTTTGGCAGAACCCAGAGGGCCATTAGACAAGGCATGTAAACACATTGTTAAAACAACGAGGAAAAGGAAAGAGTAGGAGGGAAGATTTATGTCTGTCCATAGCCAAGAAACACTGGAAAATATTTGGGAGTGACAGCAGCCAAAGGAGATAAGAGAAATGGAATTTGAAAGACAATGAAAGTGATCACACCCAGAAGAGAGAACCGAATAGACGAATGAAACCACACTTGAAATGTGCCTGCCTGTACTGTTCTGGGTAGATTCTCAGCCCACTGACTCACATGTTGTGCTGGGAAACCGGGATTACTCTGGAAAAGGTGCCACGGAAACCACAATTTCAAGAGTGTGGTTATTGGGATCAAGCTCTACTCATCTTGTCCTGTGGGGTGGTGGGTCCTCATTGGATAAGAGAGCTCCAAAGACTATCAAGGCACAAAGTAATGTGTTTTATTTTGTTTGGGGGATTCTAAAATAACTTCTTGTTTCAGCTATCTATTGCTATATAGCAAATTATCCCCGAAACTTTGTGCTTAAAACACTGAACATATTTATTATGTTACAGTTTCTATGGGATAGGAATTTGGAAGTGGATCAGCTGGGTGCTTGTGGTTCAGGGTCTCTCCTGAAGTTATAGACAAGATGTCAGCTGGGGCTACGGAAGTGGAGGATGTGCTTCCAAGACGCCCACTCACATGGCTGTGGGCGGGAGGCCTCAGTTCCTTGCCGCGTGGACCTCTCCACACCGCTGCTTGAGCGTCCTCACGCCATGGCAGCTGGATTCCCCAGAGCCAGTGGCCTGGGAGAGAGCAAGGGGGAAGTCACAATGCCTTTTAGACCTAGTGTCAAAGAAGTTACAGACCATCACTTAACATCACCTTCTCTTTGTTAGAAATAAGTCACTACATGTAGCCCACAATCAGAGGGAAGGGAATTAAGATCCATTTCTTAAAAGGAGGAGTATCAATTTGTGCACATACTTTTAAACAACTGCACTCATGCACTTCTTCCTTTTCTTAGTGTGGTAGACAGAATGAGGGACTTCAGAGATGCCTACATCCTAATCCCTAAAGCCTATGAATGTGTCACCTTCCATGGCAAAAGGGACTTTGCAGGTGTGAGTAAGTTAAGGACCTTGAGATGGAGAAATTACCATGGATTATTCGGGAAGCTCAGTATAATCACAAAGGTCTGTACACGAGGAGAGCAGCAGGATCAGAGTCAGAGAAGGAGACGTGACCTTGGGAGCCGGGATGGGACTGATGTGAGGAAGGGCCTGTGGGCAGGGGACTGTGGGCAGCCTCTAGCAGCTGGGACAGGCAGGACAAGAGCCTCTAGAAGGAACACAGGACTGTAAGAGAGTGAGTCTGTGCTGTTTCTTAAGTCACCAGGTTTGTGGCAATGTGTTTGGCAAGTACTTACTGCACACCTACCATGTGATGAGTACCTACTGCACATCTACGGTAGGATGAGTACTTACTGCACACCTACAGTGCAATGGGTACTTACACCTACCATGAGATGAGTACTTACTGTACATCTACCATGCAATGAGAACACAGAGTCACGGGGATATTGACATGGACAAGAGAAACAAGAGGTGGGAAACGAACAAGCAGATACAGGTGCAAAATGAATCAATTATTGATCATTTCTGTAAAGGCAATAATACCAGCCGCTGTGAGTTGGCCACCGTGGGGTGGTTGGGGAGTGGCTATTTGAGACCGATGGTCCGAGAAGGGCTGAGCTGAGGCCTGTCTGGGAAGAAGGGGCTGTTCTTGCAAATATCTGGGAAAGGAGTCCGGAAAGAGGAAATAGCAAGTCCAAAATTCCAGAGGCAAGAACAGTCTTGGCATATTCCAGGGAGAACAAACAGAGTGAACGGGGAGGGTGGGGCAGAGGGCCAGTGTGTGGGCACCCACAGGAGTGGTGGGAGGGCCCCGCAGTAAAGATCCCACCTCTGCTGTGTGCACAATGACTGCAAAGGGCACAGTGGACACCAGAAGGGGATTCTGGAAGCTTCTGGAAGAGCACAGGTGAGAGGTGGGGTTGTTAGATTAAGGTGGGAGCAGTGGAGGAAGAAAGCAGCCTGCAGGGTGTGTGGGGATCCGTGCCCTCAGTGCTCAGCAGTGCCCACGCATGGAGTCTGTCTCTTCTGAGGAAATCATGCCAAAAATTTTTGCCAAGCAGTCACATTTGCCCTGACACCTGATTTAATGACCACATGTTCCTGTGCTTTTTCCGTAATAGCAGTTCGGAGCATATTTGTTCAGCAAAAGTGTGAAGAGATGGATGAGGTGGACACTTCTGGAAAATCCGTTCCCCATTGGCCAGGCTTGTTGGTGGAAACCATGGCTCTGATGGCATAGATCTCAGAATGACAGGGCCACAAGATTTGTCAGCAATACCTGTGGCCAAATAGTCACAGATGCCAACTGTGTGACTTAAGGCACAGGTCATTGCAAAACTTTCCAATATTTTTAAAATTACATCACTTTAAAAACCAATTACATCAGTTGCAAAGGGCATGTGCGTAGTGTTATATTTCTGCTTCTTGTTTGTGTTTTTGCTGTTTCTGGCAATGATTTTGACTCCTGACTAGAGGCTTTACAGAGCTGCATGAATTCATTTCTTATAAAATAAAACACATTTGTACCCAGAATCCTAAAGCCACATGGATTTCAGGAAACAATTGTGCTGGAGCCCCTAGAAAACGATGAAATAAATACTGGAACAGATACGGGAAATGAGAGAAATGTTACTGTCCCATAAACAGTTCCATCTACTTAGTACTGTGTGGCAGCCCGTGCACTGCATGTTTGTTTTAACACAAGAGCTAATAAAAGCTGCGTTCCTTGGTGAACAGCAGCGTGGCTCAGCTTCCCTACAACACACTTTCTTGCAGTGCACGCGTAAATTGATCATCAATGGAAAGAGTGAAAGCTGGAGATCTGGTCCAACTCCCAAAGCGCTGCAGCATTCCTTCCCGCAAGGTGGTTAGCCCAGACACACTCAACTTAGTCCCCGGCTTTACTAGCCAGACGCAACCAGTGCTTCTGCTCCATGGAGAGTAGCTCCTGGGTATGCTGTCCAAAGAGCGTTAATTCCAAAAACAAGGTTCGGCAAAGCTTTGGCTAGGCGACTGCCGGTTGCCTACGGTCCTGGCCGGCTGACTTTGCTGGTTAACACAAGAGCTTCGTGTCTCTCCGGCTCCCCAGACCACGTGCCGCACCCTCCCCACCCACAAATGACCAAGCACAGCTGTGGTCATCTCAGCTGCTCGCCCGCAGTCCTGCTGTCTATGTGCTCTGATTTGTTTGCACACTGGCTGAGAAGTGTTTTTGCGTCTTAGAAAGGAAAGCAAATTGGGCTGAGCTGATGCTGTAGGATCGGGAATCCGCCCCTGGAATCCTGGCGGACTTTCTTGTTTGGGTTCAGACATTTCCCTGGTTCTCACATCATCTCAGACCCTTCTTGCAAACCCTCGCGGTGAGGGGGGTGTTTTACCTTCTCCGTTTCTTAGACGAGGGGGGCACTGACACCCAGGATAAGGGATTTGGGCCTTTCTTGGCAAGTGATCAAAAAAACAGAAGTCTGGACGTGTAGCAGCTCAGTGACAAATGAGAGCGGCACACCAGGATCTTACTGACAGTGCATGAGCAGAGTGGGTGTGATGCGGAAGAGGAGGATGGGGGGGCGGGGGCAGATGGACAAGTAGACCGTCCCCCAGCGGGTGCCCACAAGGCCATGTGCTGAGGTCAGGCAATAGGGTGGGGATGAGAGCAGGACCCAGATGCAGGAATGTTCGGGAAATGGCACTGGCTTTTTAGAAGTGGCAGCTTTTAGGCTGGCGGATGGGGACTCTGGAGAACTAACGCTAGTGAAATCCCCAGAGGCAGACTGCAAATAGGAACAGAAATGCGAGTCAACAGAAGGGAAGCACATAGGATGGGGCACAGGGGCCACATTCGTCCTGGACACAGCGAGCTTCTGTGTGTGTGGACCAGCCAGGCCCTTTGGCTATTTAATCCACCTCAAATTTGGGGTGTGGGAATCAGATTTGAACAAGGACACAGCTCAAGGCTGTAGGAGGAGAAAGACTGTGACGGGAGGGAGGATGGAGAAAAGAGAAAACACCACCAAAGTCAGACCCCAGAGCTCCTGGTCTCTCCGTAAGGACCTTTCCTACTGTGCGAACAGAAAAACAGTTAAGACTCAGGCGCCTCCTAAATGAATATTGGAATTAGGGCCTCAGTCTTGGATAGATTCTGTTTTGATAGAAACACAATATATATAGTGTAGAATGTATAACTTTCAAAAATTTAGTGATAATTAAAGCCAGGAAGGAATATCTGGCCATATTTACACCAAAAGAACAAAAGATTAGACGATAATCTATACCTGAATGTGTGTGTGTGTGTGTGTGTGTGTGTGTACACAGGTGTATGAAAATGCCATGTAACAAGCACACAGCAGTGTTTACCACAGACCAGGTACCTGTGGGTTTGGGGCGAGAGGGCACGCATGCCTTTAGTTTCCGCATCCAGGCTCCAAGGCTCTCGTGACTGCTGAGCCCGGTGAATGTGTGGGGTGTGGAGGGAATGTCAGCTGAAGGCTGCTCACCCTCAGGAAGTCAGGCAAACGTGGCTTCCCCCAAACACCCTGGAGCAATCTCTCAGTGACAGCGACCAGTCACTGGGAATCTGTTGCCATGAAGCGCTTCCTCATTTTTGTCCAGCCCTTTGATCTTTTGATCAAAAGAAAATTTTCTTCCAAAAATGTGTGATAGAAAACAAAAGAAAAATAGGCAAATTGGACTATATCAAAATCAAAAACTTCTGCATGTCAAAGGACAAAATCAATAGAGCGAAAAGGCAGCCTTCGGAATGGGGGAAAATGTTTACAAATTACATACCTCAGAAGGGTTTAATATACAGAATATGTAAAGAACTCCTACAACTCAACAATGACAAACCCCAATTTTAAAATGAGCAAAGGACTCGAATAGAAATTTCTCCAAAGAAGATATATAAGTGGCCAATAAGCACATGAAAACGTGTTCAATGTCACAAGTCATTAAGGAAATACAAATCAAAACCACAACGAAATATTACCTACACTCTTGTGGAAAATAACAAGCGCTGGCGAGAACGTGGAGAAATTAGAGCTCTTGCGCACTGCTGGGGGCTGTGCAGTGCCGCCCCCCCTGCAGAAAGCATAACGGGGGTCCTCAGAGAATTACAGATGGAATGGCCATATGATTTAGCAATTCTTTTTCCTGGACTGCACCCAAAAGAAGTGAAAGTGGGGTCTCCAACAGACACCCACACACCCATGTTCACCGCCACGTTACTCGCCATTGCCAAAACGTGGAAGCAACCCACATGTCCATCAGTGGATGGACAGACAGACAAAGCGATATGTCCACACACACAATAGTATCCAGCCTTGAAAAGGAAGGACATTCTGATGTATGCTCCTGTGCAGATGAACCTTGAGGACATTATGCTCAGTGAAATGAGCTGGTCTCAAGAGGACAAATGCTGTGTGATTCCACTTTTATAAGGACCCTAGAGAATTCACATTAAACAGAAAGTAGAATGGTGGCGGCCAGGGGCTGGGGAGTGAGCCTTTAATGGGGACAGTTTCTGTTTCAGAATTTTTTCAGAAAATATGAAAAAGTTCTTGAGATGGAGATGATGGTTGCACAGCAATGTGAGTGTACGTAACACTCCTGAAATCTACACTTAAAAATAATTAAGATGGTAAATTTTGTTATACGTATTTCAGCACAATGAAACATTTTTTCAAAACAAAATAAAATGTTTTAAATGTGTGATAAACTTCCAGCTTCTTCCCTTTGCCTCACAGTCTCCTTTCACTGCAGAGGCGTGGGGTGAACACAGAGGGTGCCATAGGCCCGGCAGCCGTGGGGCCCACGTGTTGCACGGTGGCTCCTACAAACGGCTGCGTGTGTGTAAGGCCACAGGCCAGCCCTGCGCGGGTGGAGGCAGAGATCACAGTCCCTCAGGCACGACGTGTCTTCCACTCACAAGTCCTAAAGGTGCTCTCGAGCCGACCTTCTTAAAACCTGACCCCCTGTGAAACTATCTTTAGCAGGTCGAAGGATGAGCACTCCAGGGAAAAACAGTTCTGGCCTCAGACTGCTGTGAGCGTGAGCCCTTCAGTAACTAGAGGGACAGCCAGCATGTCCAGGAGCAAAATGTGCCCTGTGTGTGTGACCCTGCGCCTTGCTATCTGGGACTTGCTTCATCGAGGTCCCCGGCTGTCATGGGGGCAGGCACTGGCCTTTCTCACAGAGCTGGGGTTTGGGAGGACCAGATGACCAGCTGAGCAATAACAAAAGGGAACAAGGACCCATTCACGTCCAGGTCATGGGACGGGGTCACAGGCCTGTAAGTCACTCTCCTCGCCCAGGACACTCAGTGGCTCGTATGAAGTGACCATGGCCGCATGTGACCACTCTCTGATGGCCCTTTTGCCTGCCCAGAGGTGCCCCAGGGGGACCGTGTCCAACACTGCCGCAGCAGCACACACGTGTGGCTGCATCGTATGTTCCCTGGCTTGGCCTGTTCATACCCGGAACGTAGAAAAGCGTGACAGTCATTTGCTGATGTCACACCCACCGAAGACACAGCCTTTGCTTCTAAGAGAAAAGGGATGCTAAATTTCTGCAATTTTGGCAAGCTGCCAATGACTGCTAGGAGTAGAGATTGTTCCAGAATAATTCACTGTAGCAGGTCCTGCTAAGGGGAAGAGCAGGGGAGCACTCCTTTGTACCTGTATTTTGATATCACTGAAATTATTAAAACAAGCATGCATTACTTCAGAAGATAAATAAGAAATTCACACCTACCCCAACGGTGAAAACAACTTGTGCTAGTTACGGTGGCCGGGTGTGAGCTGTCCCCAGGGCGCAGTAACGTCCATGAGCTATCGGAGAACAGAGCCGGGGTGAATTTGAATATCAGATTGCACGTGAACAGATGTTAGAACCAGTGAAATAATATTTTTCCTGGCAACACTGCCCAGGATAAACTTGATTACTGATTAAAAAAATAAATAAACGGTGTCAGGGCGGATGAATACACAGTGGGGCTAATGGCATTGAAAAACAACTTATTTCTGAGGCTCACCTGAGCCAAGAGCCCAGACTTCTCCCAAACGCCAGTAAGAGAGAAGAGTCAAAAATCTCTTTGTCCCTCGCAGGAATTTAGAGAGAAACGCACCAGTAGACACCCAGCACCATTCACAGTTCTCTCGGGGTTTCCGCTGAGAAAAACCAAAAGCAAAGCTCACTCCACGGCGAACCCTGGGAAAGGTCACCCCGCACAGGGTGCTGTTGGGGTCGCGAAGGGTTAACCAGGAGGCCCGAGTTTCTGGAGCCCTGATGACAGCCTGTGGCTGGCGCGTGAGGAAGACGCATGTGGGAACGAGAAGTAACACGGATGCGTGAAGGTCGAAGTGCAGTCTGTGCCCCTCCCTGAGCCCCCTGAGAAGGGAAGCTCGGAAAATGCCCGAGAAGGACCCCAGCAACACCGTCCTCGGGGGTTACTGTAGATTCCGTGCCACGTCTGTGAGATGTCTTTGGAAATGAGCTATTGGCTACGAAACAGACCAAAAAAACCCTCAAAGGACAAAAGGATCATAAAATGTTTAAAATACTTTCATAAAATGTCAGGATTCTTCCCATATTTGCTCACTTTCTTCTCTGTAGTTATTTTCTCAGTCACTAGGAGCAAAGACATGAAATATCCTCTTTGTCTAAAAATCTCTAATTTTGCTTACTGAAGTCAGAGCTGTAACGCTTTTGTTTCGTTTGGGGGTTTTCTTCGGGGGGGGTAAATATAACCCTTTTTCTATAACTGTTGTCAAGAGCCCGTAGGGTGCCAGGAACCCTCAAAACTTTAAAAAAAAATCCTTGTCTGAGAGTCTGTAAGTCACCACAGCTGTTGTCTCCAAAATGCCTTGTAACCCTTGTTTTCCAGGAAAGGAAAGTACAGTTCATTTTTTTTAAAAAAGCTAGAACTCTCATAATAGCTGCAATGTTAACAGGATTTCATTAGATAATAAAAAATAAAGCAATTATTTCTATATCTTAAATACTCAGATAAATTATGATCTATCAACACAGTGGGAGTCATTAAAATGCAGCTACTAAAATTATGTTTTCAGCGAATTTTTAATACTGGGAAAACGCTCGCCGTATGATGTGAAGTGAGCACAGTGAGGGTATTAAGCTGATGTGCAAACTGTCGCGTCCTAGGGAATAACTGGTTCATTTTTAATGTAGTTACAATTTATCGAGCCCTTGTTAGGTGCCAGGTTAACAGGTGAAACTTGGCAGAGTTCACCTCATTCCCTCTTTCCAAACTCTCCACAAGGTAGGACTATCCCCACTTTATAGATGAGAAAACTGAGACTCAGGAGGTCAAAGAACCTGCTCCCAGCTCTCTGGCATGGTAAAGGCAGCATCCGAACCCCAAGCCCAAGCTCTAACCCCCGACACTTCCGGGTGTGGTTCCCGGACTCACACTCAGACTGGCAGGATCCTGCCCCGCCCAACACGCCTGGACCAGAACCTGAATTTTCGAAAGATCCCCAGGTGTTTACACGCACATTCAGCTTTGAGAAACTGCTTTAAACCACCCTGTGAAGAAGAAAACCTTGGAGGAAATGCATCAAAATGTTAACAATGATTAACTGTGATTTTACAAGTGATTTTAATTTTCTTATTGATACTTTTCCATATTTTCCAAATGGCTTCCATGAGCATCTGTAATAAGAAAAGGATTGAAGTGAATGCGGCATCTTCCTCACTTGCGGATACAGTAGAACATAGGTCTATAACATCTTCAACTGCAAAAACATAAAGTAAGACCTATTCTCCCCTCCATCAACTACCTGCTGCCACCACCAAACTGCAGGTTTATGAAGCTCCACTGTGGACGTTGGTGGAAATGGGACAGGGACAGTCCAAGCTGGGGACGATGCCATCCAGCATGGGGTCATGGGCTGCAGCTGTTTCAAGAAGGATAGTGTGTCCTCTCTGGCCAGGCGGCCTGGTGTCCCAGCCAGAGGGAGAGAGCGAGCCAGGGGCAGATGCTCTTATCTGGGGCATCTCACCCCTTCTGGGTGGCCATAGCTTGGGGTGACAGGGGAAGGCTTCATCGCGTTCACCAGTTGGTTCAGGGCACAGGCTAACGAGCAGCTTCGAGGATGGCGTGTGGCCCAAGGGGAAGAATGCTGGATTCTTGGGAGATGACAGCATGGTCACAGCCCGACGTTGGAAGCCAGTACATCTGCAGCCAGCGACATGGCGCCCACATGCCTTCCCACCTTCTGCGTGGGACCAGCCGCACGAGAAGGGTAGTGATGACAAGACGGCACGATCAACGAGACCCAGGGCGACTGCAGGCAGCGGTGCCTCCGCTTCTGCTTGCAGCCATCTTGAACCCTCAAAGCAGCTCTGGAAAGCGCTGGGTCTCTTCAATGCTTTCTAAAGGTCACTGTCGGGGTTGCCGAATTACCACTGAGTCTGCAAGGAAAGCAGCCTCCTTCGTCCTAAACCTCTTGGCAAGTCCTGACACTTTAGCTGGCTTTGAACGGCCCGTGAGGCACCTCTGCACCCCGAGAGGGACTCTGGCCACTCTGCCCTCCAGAGGCAGGTGCTGGTGGTGCTGTCCACCCATCCCCCCACACGGTGTTGAGGGAGGGGCGCTGGCCCCCGTCACAGTTACTTCATCAGGAGGTGGGCACAGAGCAAGCTGGGCCAGCAAACTTCTTGGAAACTTCTCAGTTTAGGTCTGAGAGGTCCCAGGACTCTTCGTTAGTGAGAGTTTTCAAGTTAAAAAATCCAAGAACTGTCAGTGGCTTTGTCTCCCTTCCCGTGCCCAGCGCCAGTCTGTCCGGAGAAAGAGCATCCAGAGGTGTCCCAACGTTCAGCCGTCACCCCCGAGGCCGGGCCTCTGCAGGCTCCCTGGGACGGGACTGACTCCTCCTGGGAGGTGTCGAGACAGCACAGCCCGTGTGAGAGGGTTTCTGCCTCCAGCACCAGGTCAGGAGCGAGCCCAGGGACGAGGATCCATCATGCCTACAGGGACGGGCCTGGGCTCTCCGGAAGGCAGGTCTGTGTCTCCAAGTGTGTTAAATGTTCGAGTCTCATGGGGGAGACAGACACGGGTTCTGACGACTGGGTGACAAGGTGCCTGCCTTCCATGACCGAAATGAAGCTGAGCCACCATAGGTAGAAAGAGGCTGGGCCTGATTTCCTTCTCATCACACCCTGTATTGCGGTGGGGCCTAAATCCTTAAAAGGGGGAGGGCAGAGAGAGTTTGTAAAAGACACAGACACAGAGGAGGCAGCCCGAGAAAGATGAGGCAGATGTTGCAGATGCAGCCCAAGCCAAGAAATGCCAGGGCCCCCAGAAGCTGGAAGAGCCAGGATGGGTCCCCCTGGGGCCTTCAGAGGGGGCAGCCCTGCCAGCACCTTGACTTTGGACTTGCAGCCTGCAGAACTGTGGAGAGCAGGCTTCTGCTGCTTCGAGCTGTGAAGTTGTAGTATTAATACTCTATCACAGCAGCCCTAGGAAACCGACACAGCGAGCAGGTGCTGACATGGACAGGTGAGTTGAGCGCTGAGCCATGCCAGGGACAGACAGGTTGGCCGTGCCAGCCGCGGGGACTGAGGCTGCACAAGGAGCAGTCGCCTGCGAGAGTGTTGGCAGATGCACAGGAGAAGTCTGTTCTGGCAAAGTCTGAGGCAGAAAGCCTGTCCTGGGTGAGCCACTCTTGAAACAGCCCGGTGTGGGGGCAGCCTGGGGCGGGATCCCACGGCCAGCTGGGCGCGGTGCCAGTTCTGAGGTTCCACGTCGGCCTCTGCCACTCGGCAGCGTGTTTGCGCAACGCTCGCATGCGGGAAATCTCACCGTTGTAAAGGAAGTCGCGGTGACGGGAACTCGATGCAGACAATGACACACAGAAGTGACCAGAGTGACGTCCCAGACACGGGGCTGAGTGGCAGGAGTCACACGTGAATCAGGAGAGGGTCCACTCTGATGCAGCAGGGTCGGGGGCTCCCACCCCTCTGCAGTAGGATGTCCTGCTCAGGCCTCGCAAAGCCACTGCTGAGAGCGACGCAAAGCGTCTGCCGCTGCAGAGGGGGGTGAAGGTTTTCCGCTGGGGTTAGAACATCGTCACCGCGTGGGGGCAGAGTGCTTGCTTCTCTCCTGCACAGACAGCGTCTTCAGGGGCTCCTTTGGACCTGTGTCTGGGGGTGCCCTTCTCAGAGGAGGACCTCACGGGAAACCGTCCCTTCCAGGAGAGCGGGCGCTGGCTTTCCCCACGTGCACAGTCGGCCCTGCCATGGGGACGTCTTCCCGCCAGCAGGTGGGCACCAGGAAGCCAGGCCCAGCTCTGTCCCACCTTCCCGTCTCCCTCCTGCCACCTCCAGGCAGGGACTGAAGGAGTGGCGGTCGGGTGCCATCTTAAAGCAGCCAGGCGCTGCCCTGTCACTTCCTCGGTGGCAGCTGGAATGTGCAGGTTGTCAGGAATGTGGATTCAAGGGGAAGAAATACATCTTTTTCTTTTAAGGAAATATATCTCATTTTGTTGTATGTTTTTGCTTTATTGGGGTATAATTCACAAATAGAAATTGTGTACATTTAAGGTGTACAACTTGATGTGTTGGTACGTTGTGAAACGCTCACATAATCAAGCTGGTTGACACATCCACGGCCTCACGGTCACCTTTGTTTGTGGTGAGGACACTCAAGTTCTTCCCTCTGGGCAAACGGGGAGTTCGCGCTACAGGTTGTGAACAACACTCGCAGTGCCCTGCGTGCCATGGTCGGAACTTTCCCGTCCCTCGTGACGGAGCTGTGTGCCTCTTGGCCGGGGTCTCCCCGTGTCCCCAGCCCCCGCACCCGGCAACCACCATTCAACTCCCTGCTTCCCTGGGGGTGTCCTTGTTAAGATTCCACACAGAAGTAAAGTCGTGCCGTGTGTGTCTTTCTGCGTGTGCTTAATATCGTGTCCTCCATGCTCATCCGTGTTGTAGCACGTGTCAGAATTTCCTTCCTTTTTAAGACTGAATAAAATTCCAATGTCTGTATGTACCACGTTTCCTTGTGCCCATTAATCCACTGAGGGACATCTGGGCTGTTCCCACGTCTCCGCGGTGTGTTGATAACGCTGCAACGAACAGCAGGTGCACAAGACTCTCCCAGGGCCAGATTTCAGTGGTTTGGGGCAGAGACACAAGCAAGGACTGCTGGATCATATTGTAGTTCTAGTTTTAATTTTTTGAGGACTCTCCACATTGTTTCAGTAAATGCTAAACAAAAGCCCCTGGCAGCACACAAGGCCGCAGCCCAGCCTGCGGAGCAGCGGGCCCGGCATGCTCACCTCCACCTGCGGCCGGGCAGCCTCTGGTCCCACCTCACCGCAGCTTCGCCGTGAGCTGGCGTCTCTCCTGCATCTGAGCTTTCCAGATCCCAAGCCAGGCAGGTCCCCACGGACAGGGACAGGAATTCTGTCCAAACCAGATGCAACCGGCATGTTCCTCATTCTTCTCCCCTGCACAGACCTGCCTCTGAGTGGATTCAGCCCTTAGAGCCCGTCACGCCCGGCCCAGCCCAGCAGGTTTGAGCCACACCTGGGTCAACACGCCCAGATCACAGGATTTGTAGCCTCCAACCTAAGGGCATCTTTCCAGCTCCTATTTGATCAGGTAACAGAGAACTAGCCAGTAGGGGGAGGACAGTCATTCCGACTTCGTAACCTGACCCCTGCTCAAGGCCCTGGGAGACACTTGCAGTAAACCAGCCCAGGTGAGGTGCTGGGAGCCCTGGCAAGTCCCCCGTTTGCTCAGCTGGACACCTGAGGGTAATTAATGTAAACTCGGCAGGGCTGGCTCCAAATGTCACCTGAGGGGACACTCTTAAACCTTCTGGATGTCACCCTGTCTGCTCTCAGCTCTCTTAGGAGTGGTCACCAGGGAGATCAGCACCCTCCTGCCTAGGACTGCTGCTCCCTGAACCACCCACGACCCGCACCACGGGCTCTCCTCCGTGGTCCCTCCTTTCCTTCCCAGGTGCAGGGGTCCTCCCTCCCTCTGCGCTGCTCCCTGTCACCCTGCCCTCATCCCGTGCCCCAGCCTGGGCTCAGGCCCTCCCCAGAGGCATCTGTTGCCCTATGCTGGGCATGGAGCTATGAGCGTAACACCCTTCCCCACCCTCATGGCCCTCAGTCCCATGGAAGGGAGCCCATGGGGTCATGACCTAGCTGCCCACGTCTAAGCCCTTGGGCTGTGCATCTGGACCCCCAGCCGCCATCTCTTTCTGATTTCCTGCCCTCGCTCCCCACTTCCTGATCGAAACCCTCCCCCCCCCCATCACTGCTGCAGGAACTTTCATTTGCCCACAGGACAATTCCAGATTTCAGAGCCCTCCTGAGAGCCCCATCGTCCCCCCAGCCCCCGCCCCACCTCCTGCCTTAGCCCTCATGGTCTCTGAGTGGACAGGTCTCTCTGAGGGTGCACTTGGGAGCCCTCCCCATTCCTCTGGGCCCCAGCAAGTTCCTCACTCTCTGGGAAACTCCATCTTGGGCTCTGCTGGCATTTTAGTAACCACAGCCAAAGCTCACGCTGGGGTGAGGAGGCGGCCCTGAGGGAGCTGGTATTCTGCGTGGTCCTGCAGACAGAAAGGCCCGGGCCACGCCCGGAAGGCAGGGCTGAGTTGAGGGGCAGCCTGCGTTGCCTGGGTGCAGAGAGGGGCCCACACTTTGGCTTCCACTGGGAAGAAACACCCGGAAGAGGACTGGGCTCCCTCCTTTCCAGCAGATCAGTGCCTGACTCTGGTCACTTGGCGGGAAGGCAGGCAGGAGTCATCTCCAAGCTGGGGAAGTTGGGGGACTCAGGCAATCCTAGCCCCCCACGGGACCTCTGCCTGCTGCTCATCCGAGCCTGTTCCTGCCACAACATGGAGAAACCTACACAGGCCAGAGAGACACTGGGGCAAAATCCATTTTTCCATAACGGTGATGCAGAACTAAGGAAAAGGGTTTCTCTGTTAACATGCAAATCTGGAATCTTAGCATTTTTGCAGTGTTAGCAGGCACCAGTCCCCCAGGGCAAGAATGAAGGTTCCAGAATCAAGACTCAGCTCGGGTCTGGCGTCATCTCAGAGCACAGTCAGCGAGCACCAGCCCTAATGAGGGAGAGAGAAGACGCCCAAATCTCAGAGCTGGGTTTGGGCAGTGGTGGGCACCGGGTGGGCCGTGCCCCTAGAGACAGCAGATTTGACTCCAAGGCCGAGTTTCAGTTGGCCGCCACAGCCGCTCAGGCCAGACACCAGGATGGGAAGGGCTGCGGGCCAAGCTCAAGCATCGGGTCTAAGGGGGAGGCAGGCCGGGGGGTGAGGGGGTCTGGAAGGCATTACTTGGTGCAGCGATTCGGGCTCCCCCCCCCACAGGGATTCTTTCATGTGTAACCCATGACCTCCAGGGCTTCTCATTTCTGTGTGAGTGTTAAATAGCCTCCGCGGGCATGCCACAGCAAGAGCCCCAGGTTAATGGCTAGTGCAGGCACGGATACAAGGTCGCAGACCTACGGGCCCGCTGATTTCATGCCATGGTCATTTAGTCACATGACACTATGTTCCATTGATCAGTCATTGGATAGAGCCAGGAGACACGCCTGGCGGTGGGCATGGGGTGTCTGAGATGGAAGGGGGGGTCCTGCCTCCCAGCCTGGTGAAGGGAGGCAGCCCACAAACACACTATTACAAAACAGCCCCGGGATTCCTACACCAGCCCCCTTTATTGCCCCAAGAGGCCTGATATCTCACACTGAAGTCTCCCTGTGTCCCCTCCCCAGTGTGGCCAGAGATCAAGGTCACTTTCACTATATCCTGTCTCATAACTGTCTTGTGTCGGACACAGCAACTGCAAGAGTGCTGAACACGTCAGCTAAAATCTGGTGAGTCATCAGAATTTAAAACTTTTGTGCACCAAAGAACACTCTTCACACAGTGGCAAGGCAGCCCACAGGATGAGAGAGAACATTTTCGCATCATAGATATAAGAAGAAACTGATATGCAGAATATATAAAGACCTCCTAGAACCCAGCAATGAGAAAACAACCCAATTCAAACACGGACAAAGGACTCAAGGAAGAAATATGAAAGACCAATAAGCAAATGAAAAGTTGCCAACATCACTAATGATTAGAGAAATTCAAGTCCAATCTACGAGATACCACTTCATACTCATTGCAATGACTACTACCGGTTTAAAAAAACACCAGAAAATAAGTGTTGGTGAGGATGTGGAGAAACTGGAAAACTTGTGCACTGTTGGTGGGAATGTAAAATAGTGGTGCAATTATTGTGGAAAATAGCCTGGCTGTTCCCAAAAAAATGAACACTAGGATGACCATATGATCTGGCAACTCCACCTCTCGGTCTGTGCCCAGAAGAATTGGAAGCAGAGACCCCAGCAGACATCTGCACACCTGTGTTCACAGCAGCAGCATCTACAACAGCCAACAGGCAGAAGGTACTCAAGTGTCTGTTGATGGATAAATGGATGAACAGAATGTGGTGTACACATGCAGCAGAATATTATTTGCCTTAAAAAGGAAGAAAATTTTGACACATACTACAACATGGAAGGATCTCAAAGACAAGATGCTAAATAAGCCAGTCACCAAAGGACAAATACTGTCTGATTCCTGTCACGTGAAGTAGCTCGAGTGGTCAAAACTCACGCAGACGGGAAGTAGAGGGGTGGGTGCCGGGCCTGGGGGAGGGAAGAAAGTTAGTCTTCAGTGGAACAGAGTTTCAGTTTGGGGAAGATGAAAAGTTCCGGGAATGCATGGTGGTCATAGTAGCACCACATTGTGTCTGTACTTAATGCCACTGAACTGTACACATAAAAATGGCTAAAATGGTAAATTTTAAGTTATGTATATTTTATCACAATTTAAAAAAATCTTGATGAGTTGAGTTAAATTCAAGTAACCAATGTAAAAACCATTTTGCTTTTGGACTATAATCAAGAGGAGTCCCTCATCTACCCACAGGTAGTGGCTGTGTCTACGATTTCTGTGTCCCTCGCTCTTCTTGCTGGGCCACTTAGTGTGGCCTTTAATGAGATCTCTCACATTTGTTTGTTCCATGAAAACCAGTTTTCAAAGGGAAAAAGAATCCCAGCTGCTGTGACACGGCCTTGGGATGGACAGGGGGCTTCTAACATCCAAAGTGACGCCTGTCCTCCCCGGCAGTGTTTACGGACACACCTGCTGGATGGTCCTGGTCCCTGTGCACACCCCCAGCCACCCCGAGCCTGGAAACCTCCAAACAGGGACAGAGAACTCAAGAGCCTGGGAGTCTGAATATTAACTTGTGAACCATATGGATCAAATTTCTGTCGCTTTTTTAAGTGCAAAGCTATCATAAAGCTGGTCTAAGTCTTTTCATAGGCACACACGGAGTAAAGAAATTGACTAATTTTCCATTTATCTTGTAGCAGGGTGGTCCCCTATCGCCCCATTCTCTGATCCTGTTTATCAAGTTTTGCCTTTAAAGACTATTTATGAGAGTAGGTTTAAGGCTTTGAAGACTGTTTGTTCTTTCAAGAGATAGACAGTTTTAAAACCCCTGTCACTGGGTCTAACTGATGTGGTCACATGGCGAGGCCCGGGGAAGGTGGGATTTGTCCAGCTAGACACGAAATATGACAGAGATTAAACTCACTGTAAACAAAAAGGATTAAGAGCCCAAAGCTGGGGTGGGATCAAATGACACTGGTTGTCAGAGGATAAAGGCTGCTTGGGAAGTTAAAAAACAAATGGCTCAGCGGAGCAGGGCTGGCATCTTAGGTTATGCTCATAAAATCAGCAATCATGTACTTAATGGAACCATAAAGAAATGACAGAGGGCACCGACAGTGACGTCTGCACCTCCCAAGCCACAAAGAGCCAGCGTTTAGAGCCAGCTCAGCCATCATCTCTAGGCATTTTAAGTCGGACGCTCAACCAGTGACATGTCACTTCCTGGCAATAAAGGCCCTCCAGGGCACATCTGCAGCACCACTGTCACTTCTGCAACTGGCTCCAACACCTGAGGGTGTTTTTCTGGAAAGAAAACTTTAGGAAGAGGGTCTTCCCCACCTGGTATTCTCAGCACGCAGCTTCAGCCATGTGCCAGTAGGTACAGGTGGAGGTGCGCCCACACCCACGATCTCTCCAGCTCGAGGCTTTTCCATGGTGTGGTTAGGAGGCTGCAGGTGGGAGAGAGTGTCCACGCACAGCTGGCCGAGTGCCGGGTATCTAGATCCTGCAGCCCCATGCAGAGAGCTCACTCCAGGCCTGGTACTTCTCTACCAAGCTGGCCAGGAAGCTTGGGTTCTCATCTCTCCTTTAAAAAATAATGAGAGAGAAACAGAGAATCTGAAAATTCTGGAAATGCTTGAAAGCTTTTAAAGAGAGAAAGAAAAAGAGAATAAGAACAAGCATAATCCCGTCACCTGGAGAACACCTCTACCAGCATCTTGGTGCATGAACTTGCAAGTTTCTTGTCCCTGTGCATGTTGAATGCAGTCCCCTCAAGGCCTCAAAGGATGCAGGGTGCAGCTGGCCTCGTGCCTGGGAGCTGCCCTGGCAGGGATGACAGGCGAGAAGGTGCAGGGGCGTGGCGAGAGGGGCCGTGCCTTGCAGAACTGGCTCGAGATGACTCTGGGGGCAGAGACACTTAGCAACACAACCCTGCAGGTGAGAACAGGTATTGTGGATCTCTGAGTCTCGTTGCAGAGGGACCTGGAGAAGCAGAGAAGGAAATCAGAGGCCAAAGGTGGCCACAGGGCACCAGCCGGCAGCATCTGGGAGACTGTGGGAAAGGGGAGCTGGTGGGACAATATCACCCACCTCCCCTCCGCCACCACTGCATTCACACGCACGCTGCAGAGTCACGTGACACAGTTCCCTCAGCTGCTGCGCTGCACCCATGGAGGCCAAGCTTCTGATTTGGGGAGGACAATGTCCATGTGCCACCTGACCATCTGACGTGCAGTGGTGTAGGACGTGCACTGCAAAAGTCAGGTCTATGTACCACTCTGCACATGCCCCAAATCTGCCCCTTCAGATCGGAGAAGGAAATGGAGAGCTTATGCAGTTAAGGAAAAAACTCGCCTTGAACCATACTGAAGTGTGGTCTGTTGTCACTGTGCTTCTGAGAAGATGAACGCTGCACATGGCAGCCATATGTGGCCAGCAAAGTGTCCACCCATGTTATTTACTGTACATGACAGATAATAGGATGCCACATCTGGAATTTAAGAAGAAATACCGAGGATCACATAGATAAAATGCATATTTTCTAGAGAGAGATGAGACATGCACATGCATTTTTCAATAACGTTAGCAGCTCTGGGGCTGCGGTCAGGTTTGTAACTCCAGCAGCCTGCCTGCGCTGTCGTCTCGCCCGGTCAGTGATGAGATCCTAATTTTTCCAATAGGAGTGATAGACAGAGTAAGGCAAAAACCACCGTGTAAAATAATTTAAAATCAGAAATTCTTAAAGTTATACATATATATGCACATATATATTTTGCTGTGAAGATTTACTGATTTGCAAAAGCAAATTTAGAAAAATTGATGGAGTTTCAGATTTTTTGATGCATCAAGATCGCCTGGTCTTGCCATGCTACACCCAGCAAATGGAATTCATACGCTGCTTTTCTTCCTTCTACTCTGCAGAAAACACGCACAATAGTTTTATATCACCTGCTGCCTGTGAGAGTAAGGCCTTTCTCATAAAGATGTGACCACGTACGTGGGTGCACAACCACATCTAGGAGGGGACAAACTGCTTTGCTGAATTTTCTTTAAAAATATCCAGCAATATACATCAATTTCACTGTTTTTCTCAAAACTTTCAAAAACTGTATTCCATTTATTGCAGATATCCAAAACATATATACAGCAAGGAAAAGAGTGTTCTAGGGGCAAAAAAAAATACTAAATGTCTGATGTTAAACAAAACTTTATTCACTCTTACCCAAGCTGAAACCATAGCTATCTATACAAGGTGAAGAAGAGAAGGTCAAGAGCTGCTCTTTCCACCGGGCCTCATATTTAGAATTCTCGTGACACTTCTCAATGCCTCACCTCGGGGGTCTGTGGGAGGGGCCCCGGGTGCATGGTCTAGGGGGGCGCTCGGCTATGGGGCCGTGCGAGTTGGTACCTGCCTGCAGGAGAGCAGGCGTGACGCCAACATGGCCCAGGGAGCAGGGGGCAGATGCCAGAACAGCTGGCAGCTCCGCAGGGACCCCTGTAGCACTCTCAGGACCAGAAGATTTTTGGGGGACGAATGGGGCCTGCCCTTCTCATCCCACAACTGAGTCCTTGTATGGTTATGATGTAAGAAAATACAAACTCATCTCACCGCACATTTCCCTTAGGTCTCCGGGACGTCAGGGGCTGCGGTCTACACAGCACAGTGATGGGGGTTTGCAGACTCCTCACCCAGGTCTCAGCTTCTGAGGCAACTGGGCCACGGATCTGGCCGTCCCAGAGCTCAGCAATTTGTCTTTTAATTCAAGTCATATTTCAAAATGCTATTGTGCAAGTAATGCATGAATATGGTAAAAATGTTTTGCACGGTGGGGAAAGGTATTAAATGAAGAGTAAAACCTCTTTCCCCTCCTACTCACCCCACAGAGTACAGACACCTCTATAGAGCTCCTGGTTCGGCTCATTCGGGGCTGAACCATGTCCTAGACGTCTGCTTCCAAGCCTGTCCCCCACGTGTTGCAGGCACCGCTCTCCTCTGGGTCTTTGGTCTCCTGAGAGGTGAAAGGCACAGTGCAAGAAGGCCTCATCCCTCCACCTGTCCTGGCTGTTGCTTTGTGTGGTCATTTGTGGTCTTCCCCCTGTCATCCTCTGCAATTCTGAGCCATACAGTTTAGATAGGAATTCCCAGCCTCGATTGACAATCTGAATGACAAGATGCAGATTAAAAAGTCCTTCCCTCCTCGGCCCAACCAAATACCCCTGGTGATGTGGTGAAGGTTTCACATCGTAGAGGTGATTCTGACGAGAACTAGGAAAAGGGGATTTTTTATTCAAAGTCAAAAGACAAATGTGAAGGGACAATAAGAGTAAGTAAAATCAGCCTGAGGAGCGAAGCAAGGCAAGAAAAATAAGACAGAGCCAAGAATAAGAAGACATAAATGCAGTTTTCAAAAAGTTAAGGACAGAGGTCATATGACCAAGCGATCCCCCTGCTCAATATCCAGCCAAGAGAAATGAAGACATGTCTTCAAAAAACCTGCTCACACACGCTAGCTCAGCTTTATGCATAACTGTCAAAACTGGGAACAGCCCAAACGTCCCTCAAGTGGGGAATGGATAAGCAAATTGTGGGCTATCCACACAACGCAATGCTACTCGGCAGTGAGAGGCAATGAACTACTGACACACGCAAAAATGTGAGCAAATCTCAGAGCGTTATTCTGAGTGAAGGAGCCAGACCCCCATATGGTGGGTCACACACTGTGCAACTCCACTTACACGAGATTCTGGGAAAGGCAACCCGACAGGGACAGAAAGCAAAGCAGTGGCTCCTAGAGCCTGGGAACGAAGAGAAGCTGAGTACGAAGGGGCAGAGGGAAGACGGTGGGGTGGATGAGCATGTTCTACACATTGATGGTTTTGTTTTACACATTTTATGGAGGTTTCAAAAATTTCTAGAGCAAGGTTGGTTTTCCACTATATAGTTGACATGCAGATGTGTTCCTGATTTCGTAGACAAAATACCACAAGCATCCTCACTAATGCTATCTATGGGCTTTGGATAGATATTAATTATTACATAAGGGGAGTATTTTGCTATTAACAATGTATGGTAAGCTTTGGAAATAATTACATTTTCAACTTTACCAAGAGCCTTTTTGCCATTAATTAGGATAATCACATGGCTTTTCTCCTTAGCTTCTAAACTTAATGAATTATGTAAATTGACTGTTTGATGTGGAATTTGCTTTACCTCCCCAGAGCAAAACCACAATATTTAATATATTATAATTAAACTATATTAACTATATTTCGTTCCTTTTCATTGCTGAGTCTTTTGTATTTGCTATGTACAAATTTTATTTAGTGTGTTAAAATCATTTAATAAGTGAGATGTTGGAATTTTTTTCTGGGCTCTCTTTTTTTGGGTTTAGTTTTCACAGCTGAACTTGTAATGTCACTTTTCTCACTCCTCAACAACACATTTTTTCTTTTAAGTTGAATCTTAGTCATATTTCAAAATTAAGTACTTTTCTTATTTCATAATTATGAATATTCATTCAAGAAAAATAGTAAAGTGCCAATAAACAAAAAATACAATAAAAATCATTGTCCCCTTTTCCTATTGACATAATGATCCTCATTTAGAATAATCTTAGTCCACTTTTTTTCCTTTTTTCCTCTCCTCCCTTCCTCCCTGTCTTTCTTCCCTTCTTCCTCCTTCCTAAAAAATTCAGTGTAATCCCCATCCGGTGGGGCCAGGCCAGGTGGAGCCCCCCCTGGGGAATGTGTGGGAAAGCACCACCACAGGGTGACACCGCCCATCCCGGGGCTGTGGCTGGAGCCAGGTGAGCAGTCAGGCAGGCACAGCGGGCATGGAGTCGAGAGACTGGTTACACACAAGGGATAAAATAAGCAGATGTGTTGAGGAGACAAGGATAAGGAGTTACAGATACGGGAAAGAAGTTCAGGTGAACCCTGTGGTGTTGGATGTGAATTGCTGTATTGTTGTGAACCCCCAGGTGTGTCTGTTCTACCTCTGCCCGCTCAGAGGACATAATAGCAACAGCAATACCACAGCCGTGAGCATTCTTAGCACCCAGATGTGGGTGTCTGATTACCATCCCCTACTGAAAGGAACCAGGACTACTTGGAGAAACAGCTGGAAGCCTGGAACATCGCACTGTGCCAGAGAATAAAGAGGTACTTAACATATGGTAGGGACATGACAAAGGACATAGAAGCCAGGTAGAAAGGGTTTTCACAGGTCAAACAGGGAACAATCTGAGCATCAAAATGAGTAATGATACAATGAATTATAACCCACTGAATAAAATAGGACTCAATGAATAAATAAATAGGGAAAAGAAAACACTTTTCCTTAGACTTGAAAGACAACTAAGAAGTGTGAGGTATGATGGAATTATAAAATCACCATCTCTGTCAACTGGCATAGTAATAATTAATTCATCCCCTCAAAATCAATGTGTGCAAAACTCGTGGGCAAAAGTTTGGAGAGGAGAGAATATTTACATATATCTTCACAAAATACTCATCAATTGCAAAAGGAAATAAAGTAACTTCATAGTAGAGAAGACTGGTAGACACCATGTTCACCAGAACAGTGTCGACACCACCAATAGTGGGACGAATTGTAGTCATTTGGTACCCGCTGAGATGGAGTTGGGGAGTGTAGCCAGGCACCCGCGGTATTCCTGCCCAACAGGGAGGATGGAAATCTAATAGTGAAGAAGCATCAAGCAAACCAAAGTTGAACGCCACATCACATGCTAACAAGCCTAGCCTGAAATCTTCAGAAGTCCCAAGTTCCTGAAGGTCAAGGGAAGATTAGGAAATTGTTCCAGAATGGAGACTGAGAGACAGGACACCTAAATGCCATCCATGATCCTGGGCTGAATCATTTTTATCTAAAGGGTGTTATTGGGACAACTAGTAAAACTTGAAAGGCATCTGGGAGTCAAAGAATAGTAATGTATCAACCGTAATTTCCTGACTTCACCAGCTGTGCTGTGGCTGTGTAGGAGAATGACTTTGCAGGAAAACGCACAGTAAAGTACGCACGGGCGATGGGCATGTGGCTGCAGCACCCTCTCACGTGGTCCAGGGAAAAGGCTCCTAGTGCTGTTCTTGCAACTTTTCTGTTTGTTTAAAACTATTTAAAAATAAAAAAAAGAATAATCTCAAATTATTATGAAAATTCAACAATAGCAATATGTATCAAAAAACTAAAAAAAATAAAAATCCATATATCTTTCACCCCAGAAATGCCACTACAAAAGATATATCTTGAGGATATAATCACAAATGTCTGCTAAGATTTAGCCCTAAACTGTTCATCTAAGGTTATTTATAGGTAAAAAATAAAAATGAGAACTAACCTACACATACTATAATAGGATTTGGGGACATGAATTACGGTATGACAATGAAATGGAATATTGATACAGCTATTAATAAGGAAGATGTTTGAGAAAAAATATTTAATGGCTTGGAAAAATGTTTATGATATAGCTTGAGTGGAGAAAGCAGATTTAAAAATAGTATATTCAGTTCATCCCCTTATTGAATCAGCAGAAAAACAAGAACCATGTTTGTGTGTGTGTGTGTGTGTGTGTGTGTGTGTGTGTGTGTGTGTGTGTGTGTGTGTGTTTGAGAGAGAGCTAGAGAGAGAGACGGAGAGGTATGAAGCAAGTTAACAGGATTCTTTACCACGAGGAAGCCCAGATCCCTTAGCACGCTGATGTGCGACGTAAATCCCCAAAGCTGGGATGAGTAATCGATGTTTCCCAAATGCATTATCCACAGTTCATTTGAAGTTCATTTTCAGAGCTCCTGAGCCCAGTTTGGGCTTGTCTCTGGAAGTGCCCAGGACTCTGAGTGCCGACTTTACTCACTTCGTCTTAGTGTTCTTTCATTTGCTTTACCTTCAATTTCCTTATCTATCATATATCTTTATATCGTGGTGTTCTACCATATGTGCATATCTTTGCAAGTTGCCACGTATCATTTTTCAAGCACAATGTGTAGTATCATAAGTTATTAATCAGCAACAGGAATTAGAGCATCCTGCCGAAGGTCCAGGGGGCCTTGGGGAAGGTTTCAGCAGGAGATGGCCCCCAGGGACATCTCTTGATTCCATCTGGGCACCGTCTTTCAGACCAGAGGTCCCACCCAGCTGCAGAAGGAGGTGGGGACTTGCTCTGCCCAACTACCAACAAAAGCTTGTGTGTCTTGGTTTGAAAAGTTTCTAAACTCATTCTAACCTGAAAAGGCTTGAAAATCACAGCCAAGGGGTCTGCCTGGGCCCTGTGCTCAGCATGGTACTTAGGAGGAGGCTGCTGGTTAGTGCCCATGCGGAGAATGGCCAGCCGGACAGTCACCAACTGGTCAGTGGCACTAAAGCATCTCCAGAGTTCAAGGAGAGAGCGACATCTACCACGTGGGGTTGGAAGGAACCCTTTGATGGGGGCTGACAGGCTTCAGTGACGTCCCCCAGTGATGACAGGTGGCCCTCAAGCTGCCCTATGGTGATGCCGATCCCATGGAGCTGTTGGGAAGATGGAATGGAACGGCGTGCACACCATGCTCAGCACGGTGCCAGGCGCTGGTAAGCGCGCATCACTGTGAGTAGCTGCCGGCAGCACCAACCGCTAAGAAGAGGCTTTGCTGAGCTGAGTGGGATGTGCAGGCCAGCACTTTGTCCCAGAGGAGGAAGGGGTACCATAGGGACAGGAATGAAGACAATGGTGCCTATTTAACTTGCCCTCTTCACCTGACTAACCAGGACTGGAAAGATACATGTAATTTTAAGGGGATTTTATTTCCTCTAATCGCTCATTCTGAAACAGGTAGAATTTTCACCCCATAATTTTTGTTTCTTAGTATTATTTCCATGAATAAGCCACACTACATGGCAAAAAAAGGACTTTGCAGATGTAATTAAAGTTACTAATCTGCTGATTTTAAAATAAGAGAAATTATCGTCAGTTATCTAGGTGGGCTTACCTCTCATCACATAAGATCTTACAAACAGAGACTGTCTCTGGTCGGCAGCAGAAGAGGGAATCGGAGAGACTCAAAGCAATGGGAGGATTTGATGGTCCAGTGTTGGCTTGAAAGAGGAAAAGGACCATGTACCCAGGATGTGGAGATCTCAGTCCTGCAACCACAGACCTGAATCCAGCCATAACCAGCAAGGCTGGAAGAGGAGCTGATGCCTCCGTTTTAGCCCCATGAGCCGTGCTCGACTTCTGACCCACAGCGCTGTGCAGTAACAAATGGCCTTTGTTTTAAGCTGTGATGTGCCTGGTAACTTGTCATGGCAGTAACAGAAAATTAACACAGAAAGTTTTCATCTAGGGAGACTCATTCTCCACCATGAAAAAAAGAGAGGGGTATAATACGTACTTCAGTCAAAAAACTTGTATGCAGAGTATTTAAACCATTCCTACAGCTTAATAAAAATGCACAATCTAATAAAATATAGCAAAAGAATTTAAATGGACATCTCATAAAAGAATAAAATGCACTTGGATTAAGTGCCTGGCTTCATTAATCATCATGTAAGTAAAAATTAAAGTCATGAGGTTCCACCACTAATGGACAAACTTAAAAAGAATGACAATGCCAAATGTTAGTAAGGATACGGAGCAAACTATAAAATAAGACGGCACTTTTAAAAATCAATTAACTTCCTCATAAAGTTAAACATACACCTGCCCCATTACACAGCAATTCACTGCCAGTTGTGTGAACTTGTGCACTTAAGTACACACATGTTCCCAAAAAGACTTGTGCAAGAATATTCATAGCAACTTTACTTAAAACTGAAACACCCCAGGGGTCCATAAACTGATTAAACAGATTGTAGTACATCCATAAAATGGCATTCTATTCCACAACAAAAAGACTGATATATGTAACAACATGGATTAATCTCAAACAAATTATGCTGAGCAAAATAAAGCCAGATATAAAAGAGCACATATTGTACGATTTCATTTGTAAGAAATTCTAGAAAAATCAAAACTAACCTATGACGAAAGAAATCACAGCTGTGGTTGCCACTGTGTGACGGGTGGGAAGTGAGTCGGGCGGGGCATAGAGGTCTTTCTGCGGTGACAGAACTGCTCCGTCTCGGGAGGAACATGGGGCACCCAGGTGTGTGCAATTCTCAAATTCGTTGAACTGCATGCTTAAAATCTGTGCATTTTGCTACATGTAAATTATACCTCAATTAAAAAAACAACTGGGGAGACATTAATTTTTCTGTTGATCTTTCAGTTCGCTTATTTTTTTCCATCGTATCAAATCTGCTATTAATCCCACCCAGAAAATTTTTTATTTCAGATATTGTATTTTTCAGTTTTCAGTTTTAATATTTCCATTTAGTTCTTTTTTTATTGTTTCCACACCTCTCTTTAGATTCTTCAGCCCCTCACCCATTGCTTTCATCTTTTCCTGTAGCTTCCTTAACATGTTCACCACAGTTACTCCAAAGCTTTGGCCATTCCAACATCCGGGTCACCCTCAGGTCTGCGGCCACTAGCAGACTGTGCTCTGCTGCAAGTCACACCCCCCTGCTTCTCCCCAGGCTTGGTCGTTTTCCAAACTGTGTTTTGGACGCCGTGTCTGGAAAAGTAAAGGCTGAAACACACATTTAAAACTCACTGTCGGACAGGATGCCCTTTTTTATTACACATCTCGGGTGAGGAGCTGACTAACTCCTTGTGCTTGAACATTAAGCCCCGCTAAAGGCATGAGAGCCACACCCCAAATCTGCTCAACTCCGGACTGGATCAAGGAGATCCATCTCTGCTCTTCAGCTGAGCCCCCAAATTCCCGAGCTCCTGTGAGTCTGGTATCTTGGCTTTCATCAGAAGTTGAACTAGGTGGAAATTTGATTTCAGCTTCAGGTAGTTCACCTCTGGCTTCCAAATGTTTGAAGGAGGGTTGAGGCCTCTCTGTCCAGAAAGAGATGGCTGTGGGTTGAAACATCTCAACATGGCAAGATCCCCAGTGATAAACCTCGATGCCGTAAGATCTCAAGACCATGAGACTGCAAGAGCGGACGGTCGCACGGCTTCACCCTCTCCAGCCCCTGACAGTTCAGCACAATCACCACGGGGAAGAATTACTGGGCAGAGGGAGTTCTTTCTACCTTGGAGTTTCTCCAGATTCAATATCCAAACCCAAAAGCCACTGAATTAGCAAAATTCGCCTGGTGTCTCCTTGAAATCACAGAGACTGGTCTCTGGCATGATCTTGGCCTTTCCCGGTTCCATTTGCTGAGTTTGACCAACATTGTCCTGCCCCATGCCAGGCATTAACCCAGACACATTCTTTATATTGACTTAATCCTTACAACTTTGTTAAAAAGATATTGCAGTTGACCCATGAACAATGTGGGGCGCCAACCCCCATGTAGTTGAAAATCTACGTGTAATTCCTGACTCCCCAGAACTTAACTACTAAGAGCCTACTGCTGGCCAGAAGCCCTACCGATAACATAAACAGTCGATTAACATGTATTCTGCATGTCATATGTATTATATACTGTCTTCTTACAATAAAGTCAGCTAGAGAAAAGACACTGTTACCAAGAAAATCATGAAGAAGAGAAAATATATTTATTAGTCATTAAGTGGAAATGGATTATTCTAAAGTTCTCCACCCTCATCATCCTCATGTGGAGTAGGCTGAGGAGCAGGAGGGAGAGGGAGGCAGAGTCAGAACAGCTGGAGGAGGCGGGAGGGGAGGCAGGAGAGGCAGGCACATAGGTGATTGCAGGTCTAAGCTATACTGGAAGAACTCCGTGCAGTGTAGACCTGTGCAGTGTAGACCACGTTGCTCAAGGGTTGGTTGTGTCACTCACACTCTTCATCTGCACAAAGGGAAGCTCAGAGTCTAAGACTCTCATACTGTGCAGGCGGCACATGGAACAGCTGGCGCTCAAGTGCAAGGCTGTTTCTATCCTGCCTCAGCCTCCCCACTGTGAGGAGCCAGGCAAGAGTACACACAGGGTCAGCTCTCCTATGGGGTCAGAAGGCCAGATGAGGGCAAGGCCAGTTTCGGGAGAATTGAATAGAACGAAACACCCAGGGCCTGCGAGTGACAGCGAGGCAGGGCAGGACCCAGTTCTAGAGGGGACGGCAGACGGATGGAGGACCCAGCCAGTGAGGGACAAGTGCCTGGACAGGGCCAGGACTCGATGGGGCAAGTGGGGGGGCAGGTGCTCTCACTGTCAGGTTGTGAGAACGCGGGGTCTGTCCTGTGCCTGAGTCCCAAGGTCAAGGTCGTGGGAAACGGGCCATTCCCAGAGGTCAGAAGGGGTCGGGCCCGGAGAGGTGAGTAAAGGACACTCAGGGCCACACAAGTGCAGCCTGAAGACAGGTGGCCACAGCTGGCAGGGGGCCCTGTAGACTCTGCGGCGGCACCTCCCAAGGTGCCCCGTGTTTACGCAGATGAACAGAGACCAGGCTCCCTTTAATCACACTGGATTACCCACCGCCCCCAGAGAGTCCCCCAGAGAGAGCCCCCTCTTCAGTTAGAGGTCGCTTAGCCAGGCCATGTCACTACTTAACGTCTGTCAAAGCTTCCATGTACTCGCACTGGCATGTTGATGCAGAAACAAGAACGTTTGATTTCGATGGCAGACATTCCAAATACTAGTGCTCACAGTACATGTGCATTTTTAAAGAGAAAAAGATTGTACCGGTGTTTGACCTCCGGTATACTCCCTCCTAGGAGAAACGACAGGGTGAGGATTCACTCTTCTCGCTCGCCCGTGCGGGGGAGAGGGGGGCGTGAGTCACTGCTGGCAGACGCTGGCAAGAGCCTGTCTGATTAATCCAGTGCCCACTCCTCCGGCCTGATGGAGTAAGAGGAAGTGACAGATGTCATCTGTCTCGACTTCAGCAGAGCTTTTGATTCCGTTCCACATGATTTCCTCATCAAACCCAAAATAAACAGGCCTCCGCCCACGGCTCCGAGGTGGGCTTGGAAGCTCTGCGTCTCGGCTTCGGGAGTCTTATCGGCGGCTCAGTCTCTGCTGGGGACTCCCAAGAAAGGCTGTCCCACAGAGCAGGTGACATGGAAGTGGAGTCCTGAGGAGTAGGCAGGACAGAGAAAACGAGGCTCTCTGAAGAAGAGCTGGCGGGAGGCGTCATTCCCCGGGGATGGTGCAGGCGCGGCCCCTGCTGCAGTCTGAGCATGGATGCGCCATGGGGAGGAGCTAGGCCTGAGCCCCACGCCAGGGGACACGGGGCTGAACGGGGATCGAACACGCAGGGAGCCAGGAAACCCGGAGGGAACTGAGCCCCCAGGTGACCCTGTCACTCATTATCTTAACAGGAGCAGAAGTGAGGGATTTGGGGAAAGGAGGGAAGGAGACGTGCCTACGACTTATTGGATGTCTCATTTTTGCCCAGAATTTGTTTCTCCGGGGTTAAGGCAGGCACTAGCAGACACAGACCCAAGAGCCCGTGTGGGGGCCGGGAGTCAGGTAAGGAGCCCAGAAATCACACCCCCACTCCGCCCTGTGATGCAAGGGGTGGAGCTTGCACCAGCCGCATAGCCCAGTGACCGTGATTCTGGGGACAGGACCGCTCAGGCTGACATGTGGGTGTGTTCAGTCACTCATTCATCTCCCCGTTCACCCCTGCTTCCACCTGCGTCTCCGGCAGCCAGGAGGTCTTTGGCGCAGTGTGCAGTTTGCTGCATTTCCTGCAGAGTCCCAAACTCACCTGTGCAGAGTCCGGGCAGGAAGGAAACCGAAGAGCAAGCCGAGCAGAAGGCGGCTGGGGAGAAAGAGAAAGCACCTCCTCTGAAGCTGGCAGCGCTGCTCACCTCCGGCCAGGTGCGGCCGTGTGTAGGAAAACAACTTCGTGGTTTCAAGCATCGAAACTTTCAGGGAAAAAAATTTACAAATTCAAATTTAACACGAAATCTATCAAATATTAAGTACTAACTACTTCCAACTGGACGGCCCAAACCGAACCTCCCTGTGAGGCAGGTCGGCCTATGGGAGGCCAGTTACCAACCCCTGCCACAGGTTTGAGCCCCTCGGGTCAGTCCTAGGGGGTCACCCGCTCCCCCTGCAGGACAAGCTCCTGGGCCCTCCCTCTCACTCAGTCTTGGGTCACAGGGTTGGGGAACCAATCCTGGACCCTGGTCACTGAATGACTCCTCCATGACCTCTGCCTTGGAATACAGCATGAATGGAGAGTTGCAAAAAGAGAACAGGAAGGAAATTCAGATGACTGACCACGAGAAGGGAGGAACACATCTACAGTCCCTGTGTTGACCAGACTCACACGCAAAGAGGAAGACCCACCATGAATTGGAGCTTAGCTGGGCAGACACACCCCCTGCTCTCAGCCTGCGGCAGGGCCCAGAGCCCCCGTCCGTGTGGGCACCCCTCTTCCTTTCCATCCTCTTCCTATCTCTTTTATTGTGCATTTTTAAGGTGTACACATGATGTTTAGACAATGAGATGGCTCTGAAGTCAAGCAAATTAGCATATCCATCGCCTCGAATAATGACCCCTTTGTGGGTGTGGTAAGAGCACCTAAAATCTACTCTGCTGTCACCTTTAAGTCAGAGATTTTAAAACTTACTATCTTAAGTTGGCTCCTACCTTTTGGGGGGGGGGGCAACAGTGCTTTTAAAATATGTGAACAAATGCAAATATTTAAAACTGGGAAACTACGCACAAAACTCCAGATTCTCTTGATAACTCAGAAGACCTGGTGACCTGTGGCAGCCACACCCAGTGCTGGGCAGCAGCCGCTGACCTCCCCAGGGGCCCTGCCCTCTCCAGCTGCCCCAGCTCTGCCTGGCCTGCTTCCTAAATTTGGGTCGGCTGGGCTGCATAATCTCTTTGTGCCTTGGTTTCTCCGTCTGTCAAATGGGCTGATGAATATCCGTCTCCTATGGCTGCAGGGAGAGTCAATGAGACAACATCTGTGAGGCACGTGGAGCAGAGCCCAGGATGCAGGGGCACTCAGGGAGGGGCCATCAGTTTATTCTATGTGTGGAGCCCACCAGCATCAGGCACGGAGCCCCCTGTAAGATCCGCAAGGCCTGAGGCTCTGTGCTTGGCTTTCTCTTCTATTTTCCCAAACTCTCCTCCAGACATTGGCCAAGACTCAATCAACTGGCCCTTAAATTACAACTTCATGCCAACAAGTCTCACGTTTGTGTCTCTGGCCAGAAGTGTCCTGTGGGCACCGAGGTTTCCCATGTGACAGTGAGTTTCTCTGATGTTCTCCCAGTATAGCCCCTGCCTCCTGCCATCAACCTTGGGTGGCACCATGGTGGCACCATGGCTGGAATATTTGTGTCCCCCAAATTCATGTGTTGAAAGCTAACCCCCAAGGGGCCGGCATTAGGAGCTGGGGCCTTTGGGAGGTGCTCAGGTCAGGAGGCTGGAGCCCTCGTGGGTGGGATCCAGGCCCTTATCGGGGAGACCCCAGAGAGCTGCCTCGCCCCTTCCACCACGTGAGGACATGGGGTGAAGGTACTGTCTACAACCCAGAAAGCGGCCCCCACCAGACACTGAGTCTTCCAGAACCTTGATCTTGGCATTTCAGCCTGCAGAACCGTGAGCAATACGTCTCTGGTGCGTACAAGTGACGGGTCCAAAGACTAAAGGCACCACAGACCGAGCCCCTGAAGGTGAGTCCTGCCCCCACCCACCCCACATTCTCCTTCACTTTCGCTCCCTTTCAGAGCGAAGGACCCTCCTTCACCCGGCATACAGATCAGTCAGCCAGTCCACGGCCAAGTCCTGCCCACTCGGCCTCTCCGACACACCTGCCCTCTGCCCACCACTGTCACTGCTGTCACCCCTGCTGACACCTCACCTTCACTGCTCACTCACCTCAATCAAGCTTCAGCTTCCTACCTGGCTCTTCCTTCCACTGTGAGCAATTCCAATCCACACACAGCCAATCCAATATGGAGTGAGTCTGGACTGAAGCCTTTAGAGGTCCCATTGCTGTAGGATGAAGACCCCCGTCCTCGCCTTGACTTCAGCCCCTCCAGGCTCCGACCCACCCGCTCTCGGCCACGTCTCTCCTTTGCTCAGCAGGTGGACTCAGGGCCCTGTACAAGCTTCCCCTTCTCCTGGGAGTTCCTCTTCCTCCCTGGCTGACACCAATAATCCCTGAGGTCTGTTTGGATGTCCCTTCCCCAGGAAACCTTTCCTGCCTGCTGCTACTTGGCAGGCCCACCTTCCTCTCCTCAGAGCGCTTCCCACCATTGTCACCCGCACCAGCTTGTGTCACGGGACTGTTCGTCTTCCTGCTGGACAGCGCACGCCACGTGGGTCCGGAGCACGTCCTCCGCCTGCTGCTAAACCGCCGGTGCCTGACTCAGAAAGGTGTGCCCGCTCACGTCAGAGGAGCTGCAAATGCCAAACAAGAAGAGTATCGTGCAGAACACTCCAGTGGCTTTCACCAGCTGCACACAACAGTCTCAGGTCTTCCTGGGGTCTTCAGAGCCCCCTGTGCTGGTTGAGCTCAGCGTCAGAGCAAATGGTCCCTCCACTCAGGGGATCCCCAGGCCCCAGGGAGTGGGGTGGGGGACACAAACACCCCACTCCCAGGTCTCCTCCCGTCTCAGGGGGCATTTGACCAAATACCCCGTTGCTCAGTGGCTCTGCGTTCCAAAGGGAAACTTAGAGGTCACTTGGGGGCAGAACTGAAGAGGTGGTAAATTACTGGGGGATAATATTGAAAGCAATGCAAGGAATGTTCTTTCAGAAACAACAAGGTGCCGTGTTTTGTTTTTATTGTTATGGTACGTGGGTGGGAAAAGCCACATTTTTATCGACGTGCTGTCAGGTGCAAAATTGCTTTTGCGTCTCCCCTTCTCCCATGTGGGTCCCTGTGCCCCACTTTGTTTGTCCCCCCCTGAGCTGTCACAGCACTCAGGCTAGACCCCACTGAGCTCCACGGACGGGCCCCTCTCCCGTCCCAGGAGGCTCCCCCTTGCCAGCCCTCCCACTGCACCTCATCTCCACCCCAAACCTGAATTGCCTAATTACACGTGGACTCCTTGGTTTGCTGGCTTTAAAAGGACCCTAAAAATAATCCAATCCAACCTCTTCATTTTAGAGATAAAGGCATCAAGTAGAGAAACAAAGTAAGTTCCACTCAGGGTCGACCCGGACATTTAATGGAAGAATAAAAATAGATTCCTTCATCCTCCTGTCACTTAATCCCGCACCCCATGTCATCTGACCGCTTCACGTTTACGTCAGAGGCACCCCTGATTCGGTCAAGGGGCTTTGGCAAATACTTTATAAAATAGAAAGAATAAGGAAACACTTCCACATACATGGAGCTGCATCCTGGATTTCAGAGAAACATTCAGGTATTGGGGGAAGGGGCCTTGGGATCCAGGAAACATCCTCCTGCCACCTGCCCGAGGCCCCGCAGTGGGTCGGTGCCACCGGAGGGACAGAGCAGCAGCAGACCAAGGCTGGCCCGTGGGTCCCGACTCTCACCCGTGGGTCCCCAGGGGCAGGGGGTTGCTGTGGGAAGTGCAAGGCCTCAGGAGGTCTGGCCATGCCACACTCACCCGAGACCCCACCCTGTCACCATCCCTCCAAGCTCCCACACGCCACTGGAGAAAGAGCTGAGGCCGGCCCTGGCCCCTCACCCAGGACACTGATGGAAACGGTGAAAACCACGGTGCTGCCCACTCGTCCGGCGAGAGGCGGCGACATGACGGCGCTATTCCTGTCCACAGAAGCACAGACGAAGGAGCTGTGTCCTCCTCTCTTGACCAGCTGGTGCTCCACGCTCCGGCCCTAGGACCCTGCGGGCACACTCGGTGTCAAGGCGGCAGAGCAGTGAAGGGGGAAATGGTCAAAGATTCTTTGTTTTCACAAGACACACAATAGATTTTTTTTTTAAGGAATTAACTGAATTTTTTCCAGATTTGATAAAATGAAAAGGAATTTTTGTTCTGTTCTGTTTTGTTTGTAGTTCTGTGCTGATTTGAAGAAGAGCTCCCAAGGAGACATGATACGAAAAGGCAAAACACAAAACACAAAAACCACAAACAGAACAGCAGCTAGGAAGCAGTGACCCGGAGCAGAGCCGAGCCCACAGCCCCACCGCAGCCACTGAGGCGGCGGGAGGTCACGGGATAGCCCGGCTGCAGTGTGACCGTGACAGGCCAGAAGGACGTCTGCAGGCAACTCCGTCCTAACGTCAAGGTGAACATAAAAGGGCCCTGGAGGTCAAAGCTGTGAACTCAGGCTTTCCCTGGGGCACCAGTTGCTTTTTGTGAATTCAGGGAAAATAATAAGGTTAGAGAACCACAAACGAGGCGCATCTGCAAGCAATTATGGACTCTGCCAGTTGTTCAGGATTTTGATGCTGCATCCAGCACATTCCATCTGAGGTCTGTAGGCACCAAGCGTCTGGCGGAGACGGCCAGCGAGCACACCACACATCAGCCAGCCGCACACCGAGCTGCCCTGCAGCGGGGAGAACAGGAACGCTAATGACGAAGACTCTCAGCAGTCGAGCCCTGCTTGTGGCAACAGACACCCGCCCTGCAGGGAAACGGCTGCTCCCGCTCTGGGCCTTTCAGCCATGAAGCTTCATTCCTGCCGTAACAGTGGGGCCCACTGAGGCACGTGGCAGGGCGTGTCCCAGAACGTGGAAACGCAGTCAGTAGCTGGTCTTTCTTGTTTCAGCTGGAGCGTCCACTTCGTGAGAAGCCCTGTGTTACGGCACAGATGGGTGTCCGCTGGGGCTCAGGCTCTGGTGGACTCTAGAATCAGCCCCGTCACTAGGGAAAGACAGCCCTGTCCCTTGGCTTCGTGGCTCCTCATCTGGAGAACCCGAGGGCCTGTTTTCAACTCCAAGTCCTGGAGCGGGTGCCAGGCCCTCCTGCCAGTGCCTCCCTCTTCCCCACTGCTCACTGCGCTCCGGCCCCATCGCCTTCTCCACCGTGTGAGCTGATCGTCCCTTCCTTTGTACCTTGGACGGGTTTGCGCCTGGTCCTATCCTATGTCTTTATGTGAGACTAGAGCTTACCTCCCCATTTTATGACACTTTCACTATTTGACATTTTTCAGTCTGTTGAGCTAAGAATAATTTGGGGGAGCCCAGAACAGCTGACTTTAATAAAGGAACCATGGGAATAATATCCCAAACACACACAAAACACCCACCCTCTCCAGCAAAGGAGCTGGCGCGCTAGTCCAGAGATCTTCCAGGCTGGGCCACCCTCACGCTGGCCTGGGAGCTCGCAGCCTCCAGCACGCGAGGCTCAGTCTTGCTGGGGTGAGCCTGCCCGCGCCCCAGAGCTGCGAGGAAGTCAGGCCACGCGTGCAATTCTGTGTCTCACACCCTGAGGGACTGTTCGCTACCTGCGGTCTTGCGTAGATTGCTCCCAGGACAGGTACGGACTGGTGCGAACAGAAAAAGCAATGCAAGACCGCAGTTAGGAAATCAAACGTTTCGCCTTTCCCTGTAGAGCTGGGGTGAAGAGAGATGTGTGTATCTTTGTCTTAAGACACACGGAGATGCCGGCTGCTGTGTATAATTTCTTTATATTTGATATTAATTTGGAGGAGTTATTAATAATACTAAGATGAATTTGGTTAGGAGACGAAAGGTCATGTATAAAGTTCGTGAATTTTTAATTTTATTTTTAGATCCCAAGCAAAGTAATTTTGGATTCTAGCCTGATGGGTTTCTGACAGTTCTGTGCCCTAATAACATTTCCGTCCCAGCAGGATTGCCGTCGCACACCACGGAGCACTGCCTGCCCTTTCAGGGTCTCCTGGCATCACTTCTGCAAATAACCTTCCTTGGTAGTTGGAATTTGTCAGTTCCTTGTTAGTTAACCCCATAACGGTATCTTAGATATCCAACCAAACTCCAAGAAATTCTAACTTGTACTTGCTTTTTAAGTCATGTTGCTATGCTAGAAAAAGAGAGGTATATCCCCAAATCTACGTGCACTAATCCAAGCAGTCTCCAATGGCGAGAAATTACCGCATTAACCCCTCGGATCTATGGCTATAAACTTGCACATCAATATAGTCCTGTGGATCTGTTTTCCAGAGTACCCATTAGGACTGTCCAGAAAGTTTTATAAGGCCTTGCTGGAGGCAGGAAGAGGGGAAGTCATAAAGAAATGATATAAACAAATACCCACAGATGTGTTTCCTGAAATTATCTACCACCTTTGAAGATGCTATCCAGAAACCTAAAGACAGTACTTTAAGAATATCTTTTCACAGCAAACATCTATGCCCTGAATCAGCAGTCCCCAATCTTTTTGGCACCAGGGACCAGTTTCATGGAAGATAATTTGTCTACGGATCGGGGGCAGGGGAATGATTTCAGGATGATTCAAGCATATTACATTTATTGTGCACTTTATTTTTATTAGCATCACATTATAATATATAATGAAACAATTACACAACTCACCAGATTGCAGAATCAGTGGGAGCCCTGAGTTTGTCTTCCTGCAACTAACGCTGCCGCTGGTCTGACCGGAGATGGAGCTCAGGCGGTGATGCCAGTCGTGGGGAGCGACTGTAAATGCAGATGAAGCTTTGCTGGCTTGTCCCCTGCCCACCTTCCGCTGCGTGGCCCAGTTCCTAACAGGCCAAGAACCAGTACATGTCCATGGCCCACAGATTGGGGACCACAGCCCTAAACTGAAGCAAATGTTGATTCACTCCTTTGATGATAATGTCTAAGAATTCTGTAAATCATTCACATTTTTATGGCTATCACGTTGTAAAGACCACCCAGGTTGATGAATGGAAGTTTTCTGCTGGAGGAAAAATAACGATTGTGGCTTGGAGGCTAAATTTCACCCCAGAAGCTCAGCACTAAGGAGCATCCTCTATGAGGAGCAGGGGACCTGAAGGTGGGAAGGGGAGGTCAGGAACCCCATGACAATGACACGGAGTGGGTGTCCATCCTGGCCTCGTGTGAATGTTTTGTTCATTCTCATTCTTCAGGGCAGTTAGCCAAAGCTCAGTCATGAGTTGGAATCTGGGGCAAATACCAAAAGGATACATTTCAAGAGAATAATCTCAGAAGAATTCAGTAAGCTGCATCTTTCTGTACCTCTCTAGAAACTATTGCACTTTGTTTTTTCTGAATGAGGGGATTTTCCTACTTTTGTGTCTTTGACCACGTTGCGTTCTGTTCTTCTCTTTTTGGCAAAGCAATAAGAATCCGCAGGCCTCATTAAAGCACTGATAAATGCGTGCGGCCCTCTCTTTTGTCTCCCAGCCAACGGGTCTGTTCTGGGGCCTGTGCGCTGACTCAGCAGCTACGCAGGGCGATTCTCTCCAAGAGATCGGTGGATGGTCAGCAACTTCATATTTGTGGTCAAAATGAAGCGTGTAAGAAATGTCTGTGGCTAATGAAGTGCAGCTGACACACAGAAACATTTGTGAATGGGATGTACTGGTGATTTTTGTGGAGCATTTTTGCATTTGCAGGATGCATTCCAATTATTTTCATACGGTGTTCCTTGTGACAGTCCCGGGAGTGAATTTGGTAGCATGATATTATTTCAATATCAATAGCTGAGGAAGCCAAAGGGTTGTAATCCAAAGCAAAGTAAAAGCCAAAGGTGTAGAACACAACAAAACAATTAAAAAATTCCTAAGCTCTGTGGGCTTTGGCAAGATCTCCATTTTAAAATTGTGACAAAAATGAGAAGGGACAGGAACGGTGACTCAAAGGCAATGTGACAGCAGGTGGCAGTTGGGCTTTCTCTTTCTCTCCTTATCCGTGAACTTAGTCTAACAGAGCTTTTGATGAACAGCATGTGTGTCCTCCAACGTAACACAGAGGAAGATAAATCTCCTCTTTTCTGTTAATGACACAGTTTTATTATCACGAACTAGGAGTGATCTCAAAAGATCTAACCACAGCCAGAAGAACGAATCAAGTTGAGTTATGTTTTTGCAGACACCCTTCAGAACTCAGTGGGCTGCCACCCAATCAGTTCCCAAGCCAGCTGATGTGTTAAGCTCGGTTATGCTGACGAGCACCCACATCGATGGCTGCTCCAACACACACAGGAGAAAGAATCTGCAAGGTTTTCTGGGATCTGCAGTGACAATTGGTAACACTCACACCAGGGTGGGGAACCTGCAGCCTTAAGGCCACAAAAGTCTTCAAGTGTGATCTTTTGACTGAATACAGATTTTACAGAACACATCCTTCTATTTTTATCAGTACAGTTTTGTTCATCTTTTATATTTTTATTTTATTTTTAAAGTGAACACATTTAAAATACCAAAGAATAAAATAAGTTTCAATGAAATAATCCTCCCAGATTGACCAGCACAATTAGAACATTGGTAGCCATAAGGGCTAAAGTAACAGCTGCTACGTTCAGGATTTAGTTCTAACTTCCCCTGCCTGACCGGCGCCACAACCGCACCAGGCTGGTTGGCGAGAGTTGATGGGGGTCGAGTATGTCAGTCTGTTATCAGCTTTTGACAATGGTGCCCTGTGTTTCTGTTTGAAGTGGAATTTGTGAATAGGTGCACAGCTCGAAAGTATTTCTCAATTCTGTCTGATTAACAGCCCAGCATGTCAAAGAAGACCAAGAGAATGCTGAAGGAAGAAAACTAATTTTTTAAATGAGGATTGGGAATTGCAATATTATCTCGTTTCTGCTAAAGATAAGATGATTTGCTTGCTTTGTGATGCTGCAATATCAACATTAAAGAAATTCAATGCTCATCAGCATTACAACACTCATAAGGACCATAAATATTTTAAATTAGAGGGAGAGGCATGAAAGGTTGTATTGCAGAAATTAAAAGATGAAAAGCAAAAGCAAAGACAATTCTTTCAAGCAGCAATAAGACCTGGATCCTGCAACCCCATTACTGGGTATCTACCCAAAGGAAAAAAAGAGATTGTATAAAAAAGACATCTACACTAGAATATTTATAGCAGCACAATTCACAATTGTAAAGATGTGGAAACAATCCAAATGCCTATCAATACATGAGTGGATTAATAAAATGTGGTATATGTATACCATGGAGTACTACTGAGCCACAAAAAACAATGATGATCTAGCACATCATTATCCTGGATAGAGCAGGAGCCCATTCTACTAAGTCAAGCATCACAAGAATGTAAAAACAAGCACCACATGTACTCACCATCAAATTGGGATTAACTGATCAACACTTAGGTGCACATATAGTAGTAACATCCACTGGGTGTCAGGCAGGGGGGAGGGGGGGAGGAGAGGATGGGTACATTCACATCTAATGGGTGCGGTGCACACCGTCTGAGGAGTGAACGTGCTTGAAGCTCTGACTCGGGTGGGGCAAAGGTAATATACGTAACCTAAACATTTGTACCCCGTAGTAAGCTGAAATAAAAAAAAGACCTGGAAATAATGCCACAAAAGCAACTTATAAAGTAGCTTATATACTCAGGAAGCCATTCAGTGATGTAGAAATTATGAGAGAATGCGTTATCAAATCTGTAGGATGCTTAGACCCTGATAACATTTCAAAGTAGAAACAACTGCCTCTTTCAAGGAGAACCATAACTGATCAGCAGTGTGAATTAGCCTTGAACTTAGCAGAACAACTTCATGCAATACTTTAAAAGGAAAATATATATTATTCAATTTCTTTGGATGAATCAACTGATACGACTGACTCAGTGCAGGTTTTATACTTCATTCAGGTCATAACAGAAGATTTTCTTTGCTAGGAAGAGTTATTCACTTTGGGCACTCTTGTAAATAGAACATGGGAAATAGAGACATCTTCAACAACTTTCAAGATAAATATCATGAATTTGGACTGAATTTGGTAAATTTAGTGAGTGTATGTACAGATGGTACATCTTCCATGACAGGAAAACATGAAGGTTTATTGCACAGATTTAAAAAAAAAAAAAGTATTAACAGATCCAGATGCTCTCATTTCTTTTCATTGTGTCTTGCATCAGCAAAATATCTGTGCTAAATTTACTATTTTAAGTGACACTTTGCAACAAGTTACAGGTACTGTTAACTATATTCATGCAAATGCAACATGGCATAGTCAGTTTCCTAGCATGCTAATGTTGAACCATGAGGTATTCAGTGTGGATTTGCCATAGCTTTCTAAAGTGTGTTGGCCATCGCAGAGACAGGTGCTAGCCGAAATTTGTCTCTGTGAGAAAAGATAGTTAACTTTTATGAAGAATAGAATCAGCAATGTGAATTATTGGAAAAAGATCTCTATAGGAATGCAGCATTTCTGTGTGATATCATGTTAAATCAAAATGACTTGGATATTTCTTTACAAGGTAAAACTAAGTCTATATACGATACGTGATAAAAAAAAATCCAAGTGTTTTGAAAAAATTATCTCTTTTCCAAATACTTCTTCAAAAGGAAATTTTGAATGAATGTTTTCCCCAGTTAGCAAAGGTCACTGATGAACAGATTGATATATGCAAATCATTTTGAAAAATATGCAGCTGTTATAGACCTATTAATTGGAGAATACAATGAAAGATTTGCTGACTTTGAGAATCATGACATCACACTCAAATTAGCATTTCAGCCTCATTTAGGCAATATCACCAAGACACCCAAAGAAATACAGATGGAATTGATTGAGCTCTCTGGAGATGACATTTTAAAGTCACCGTTTGATGCTAAGAAAGATCCAATTGAAATATGGAAAAATGCAGTAGAATACCCACACTTTTGGCAACATGCCTGAAACATGCTTTCTTGCTTTTCAACCACTTATTCCTGTGAATCTACATTCTCCTACCCGACCCAAATCAAGACACTGTTAAGGTCACAAATAACTGATCATCTAGAGGATCAACTGAAACTGCAAACTTCCATGTTGCAACCAAATATTCAAATGCTTTCCAACAAAAAGCAGACACAACAGACTCATTAAAAGGTTAGTTAACTATAAAAAATTAAAAAACATAGTTTTCATTTTTTGAAATAAGTACATAGTAGTTAGATTTTTACAAAATAATGTACACTTTTAAGTGTATCTAACTGAAGTTTCTTGATTGTGGCCTTATTTGATTAACGTGGCTTCCAACATGAAAAGCTTCCCCTCCCCTGAGTTACACTATAGATGTTTCAGGTCCAAACTGTCTCTGCCGGACTCCACAGAGCATGGAACTCTGGAGTGTCACTAAGGACCAGATTTAAAGTTAGACCAGTTCCAAAGATATTTCCTGAAGAAAATTGATTTGCCTGTGATGGCCTTGCCCAAGTCGAGGAAGGCAGCCTCCCCGGGACAGTGCTCTGTGGATTGCTCAGCGGTGGAAGAAGCAGATGAGTCCGGCCAGCTCACCTCCCAATTCCCACCTGCACCTGCTGCCCTCCGCCAGCCACGGGGAGCTGCAGATCGCAGGCCCCCCCGGGGAGCTCCAAACAAGTCCCAGCTAAGGGAAGTGATGATTAGTCTTGGGCACATGCTGCCCCTCTTTTTCTCTTGCTTCTCCCAGATTTAATCTTTGCATCACATTAGAATCTCAGAGGTTACGTACTTGGACTGTATAAATTTAACCTCATCCAGAATCTTATTTACTGAGTTACACTTCCATGCTGTACCCTGGCTTTTTATCAAGGTTGATTGCAACAAATTGTCATAAGGGAACAGCTCTTGGGTTTCCTGTAAAAACATTATTTACGCCTTTTCTCATTATATCATCCATTGCCCTATAGTCGAAGTCCATGTGAATTCTTGTTTTAATAATTCACTGCCAGAAAACATTTAGTCAACACGGAGGAACTTAAATACTTCCTATTTTCTAATAATGGAAACCATGACATACAATTTTATCCCATTTTTTCTCTGTCTTCTGGGATGCACAGAAACAAACGTGATGCCCATTCCAGACGTGTGGTCATTCGGATGCACACGCTTTCTTCCTTCTCTTTCCAGGTTTTTGCTTTCAGATTCATTTTGCTATATTGTTAACCTTTGGGGGGATAGGCCCTGTATCACAGACTAGCTTTTTTGAAAATATTAATAAATGATGTATTTTTAAAAGTAGTCATTAACAGTGACTTCTAGATTTGTGACTAGTGGTGAGAAAGAGCCAAATAGATCTGAGGGGAGTTCCCCATCCCTACCCTCCCTACAGGGAATCCTACGGGACATTTGCTCTCTGCCAAACCAGTGGACACAACTCTGCTGCTCTTGGGTTCTCCGGCCCCTGCCCTTCTGGCTCAGTCTCCTGCTGTTCTCTCCTTCCACTTTTTCTCCATCTATGCCCAAAGCATAACCAAGGTCACTTGTTCCCTGAGCTGAGTTCACACTGGAGCACATGACGAACGTTTGCTTCCACGACCTCTTGAGTCAACAATGCACGAGCTGAGATGGAGTCGAGCTGCTGCCCACTGGAGCTGTGCTTGTGCATTTCCCATGGGCCAGTTGTGCCTCAGTTTCCAACGGATGCAGATCTTCAAACGGGAGGACAGGCTTGTGTCGGGGCTTCCTGGCCACAGCACTCACTCAAGTGCAGTGGCTGATACTTGTCTGCAGATATAACACCATTCTATGGAGGCACACTGATATTCTGTAAAATACTGAATTTTCTTACTCTTAAAACATGATTAGCAAATTGCATCAAAATGATTGCATTTTCAGCAGATTATGTAATGTTTTAGAGGTGTGTTGTTCCAAAGTCTTTTTCAATAAAAAAATCAGGAGGAAAATGAAATTTGTCCCTACTATAATCTCTGCTAACAAACAGTCCATGAAACTATGCAGGGCAGGTTCCTCTGGGAGGGTGCATGGGGGCAGGGTCCGGGGAAGGGAGAGGGAAAAAGAAAACTCATATCATCACTAAAAGGCCGCGCTGCAGGATCATAAATGTTTTAGCAGCCCGGGCTCGCCTCACCTTTGCTCTGTGGGAAGGGGTCTCAGGACAGATATTTGGTTGCACAGTAAATCCAACCAAACGTTGCCTCCAAGAGACTCATTAAACAAAATGACTCAGAAAAGTGGAAAAGCAAAAGCATATATGAGTCATTTAAGCCAATGAAAGGAAGGGTAGCAATATTATTGCATTTAAAGCATTAGTTGGTCATTTTAGATTCATTGCATATACAATCCAAGATGAAGATGACACCGGAATCTTCACTGCTTCATGTCATAGCACTGAATTATATAAAGCAAAACATGTTAAAAGACAAGAAGAAATAGAAGATGCAGAACTTAACCTGCCATTTTCGTTTGTTGAGAGGTCAGGAAACAGACAATTTAAAATCACTCAGAGAATGAGGCCCCCTCTGCACGGTGACCACATGGCCTGGGCGGGGCAGGCTTCCCGGCTGCACCTTCCCGTGCCACAGCACCCCCGAGGCCCTGCAGATGTGCACACACTTCCAGACTGAGGAGCGGGATGAGTTTGAAAGGAATTTTGGTTCTGGAGAGGAAAATTAAAGCTCTGGGGAGGTAGACTTCCCTGGTGGGCAACTGGAGAGAAGGTGCCGCAGGAGTGAGGGTCCTAAGGGGCCCTCTGGGAGACAGGCTACCCCAGGCCTGGCCTGCCCCCGCCAGCCAGCCCCCAGATCTTGGGAGCCGCCAGAACCTCCCAGCTCTGAAAGCTGCTCGCTCCCCTCACCTGGGCAGGGTCTTGTGCACCTTTCCAGGTGTGCATTGGACAGGAGGTTCACCAGGGGGGCTCCCAGGCCTTGGTGGGGGAGGGGAGCCTCAGCATGTCCTGCCACAGAGCCCCACTGCAGGTGGGGTGGGGGAGCTCCAGGATTCACGATTCCAGCTGTCATCAAACTGAGTGGATTTGCTATCTCTCCTCAAAGCCCTGAGCTGAGTTCCTTTTTCCACCTTTGGTTTCCAAATCCCTGCACTACCTCAAAGTGATTTCACAAAGAAAGGAAAAGGAAGGAATGGCAATACACCTAAGGAATGATGCAAATACCACCACTAACAACCACAGAGATCAAGTCTCCCGCTAACACCTAAAGCCCTCCCAGGCATCCCACCTCACTCAGATGAGAAGCCGAAGTCCTTCCAAAGACCCTCAGCTTCTCTCACCCTCATCCCGTCCTGCTTCTCTCCTCCCACTTTTCTCCTGCCACGGTGACTGCTGCTTTCTCCTTCACACTCTGGGCACCTGCCCTGGCTGTTCCCTCTGCCTGGCATGCTCTCCCTGTCCCTCTTCCCATGACCGCGCCATCACTTCCCCTTCCATGGCCGCCACGTCTGGAATGACAGCCTGCCCAACACGCTCTCACGCACACGCTCACACACACATGCCTCCTTCTCTCTTGCTCTGTTCTTCTCCTTAGCATTTAGCACAATTCAACATTCGACATATTTTATTTGTTTATTTTGCTTTCTATCCTTCCAACCCCACTGGAATATAAGCTCCACGAAGACAGGGATTTTGTATGGCTTCGTCTTTTCCCCTCAGTGCTGCATTCCGGGCACCTAGAACAGTGCTGGGCACAGGGTCGCACTCAAAGAGTATTTGTTGAACGAATGAAGGAACTTATTGCAAACCCTGGATGTACGGGCACATTCTCATTGTTGCAGCGGTTAACCGCTTGGATCTCTGTTTGTTTTCCTTGGTTCTTGGCCATCGGCTATTCTTGACCTAGAGAGACACCGTTTCAGAATGGAAAGGCATCGCCTGAGAATCAGAGAGACGTCATTTCTCATGCCCCCACTGGCTGTGTGAGACTCAGGTAATTCCCCACACTTCTCGGGACCATTCCTCAATAACAATTGTGGAAACAATAACAGCTATCACCTTTCAGCACTCACTAATATATCAGACACTGTGCTAATTACCTCCTGGGGTTTCTGGAGGAAGCTCAGGAGGTGAATACTGCAGTTATGTTGATTTTACAGATAAGGAAAAGAATTCTCAAAGACAGTAAGTCCTTTACCCAAGAGCCACAGCAAAGCAGCAGCACAGCTGGGGTTTGAACCAAGGCAGTCATACTCCAGTGTCCACACAATTTGTACTAGACAACAGGATTTCCCCAGGAAAGGAGTCATTTGAGCAAATGTTTCTTCTAGCTCTAAGAATTTCTCTCTGCCCACCCGTTCATCTACCCACCCATGCATCCATTCACCTATCTACCATCCATTCACCCACCTATCCACCCACCCAACCATCCATCCATCCACCAACTCACCTATCCATCCATCCATCCAGCTACTCACCCATCCATCCATCCATCCACCAACTCACTTATCCATCCATCTATCCATCCATCCACCCACCCACCCATCCATCCACCAACTCATCTATCTATCCATCCACCCACCAACTCACCTATCCATCCATCCATCCATCCATCTATCCATCTACATATCCACCTATAAATTCATTCTGTCACCTTTGTACCTGGTGGACTATATGTATCAATAATTCAGTATAAGTATATCCTTCTAGCCGGAGACGCCACTCACAGTGTATTCTCCTACTAGCAGTCAGTCATTGGTGACCTCTTTGTCCTCAAAGAACAGTACATCATGACTTCATTAGCTATACCAATAACTTGAAATGTTCGATGACAGAAAATTGGCCATAAAGACAAACAAACAAACAAACATGAAATTCAAACAGACAAGAAATGTAAGAGCTAACATTTGGCGGGGGAAAGGGGAACATACTTTCTAGTACAGACAATGTGGGAACTGGCTATGCCTTCAGTGTATTCAATGTCTGGATGTTTTCTAATGTTATGATTAGTTTTGCAAAACAGCACAAAATACAGTTTAAAAGGAGAAGTATAAACCATTAACATCCTCTGCAGGTATTCACTGTGGGAAATTACAAGCACACGCGGCACTCTCCACCCTGCACTGTGTGCTCAGGGAACCCCCAAACTAAAAGACACACAACCCCTAACTGCAGGCGCCTGCAGTCCTTGCAGGGCAGATAGAACACATCTGTTTGCATGCAAAGATGGTGGGGAGGAGTGGGAAGGAAGCGTACAGGCATCAAGGGCAGACAGAAGGTGGGGGCTGTACTGGGTCTTTACAGAAGGGAGGGACCTCCTTACCTGGAGACAGGCTGCCCTAAGGGCATGGACTTACCGCAGCTTAGAGAGGGAAGCCAGTTCATTGCAGTCTTTATCCTCCCCTACAGAGCAGGAGCGGAAGCCTGGAGAACTGCCCCCGACAAGGTCCCCTGACACTGCTCACAACCCTCAAGGCCAGAGCATGGGGCAGGGAGGTGTCCATTCCATCCTCATCCACTGAAGCCCACCCTTGGCCTGGCAGTGCCCAGAAGCTGCTCTGCACCGGGGTGCTGGTACCGAGGCCGGAGCCCCGTGTCCACTCCGTGCCCTGGGCTGCAATGTGCAATTGCCAGCGTTCTATTTCACTTGGTTTTCAACCTGCCACTAGGTTTCCACTATCTTTTTAACTTTTTCGGAGTAAATAAATACTATTAAAATATGCAATTAGAAATTGTCCTTACAGCACAGACTGGGATTCCTTTAAGGGCTGGGGTCTTCACAGCCTCATCTGTGGGCCCCGGGCCTAACACCGTGGCTTTCAGAGGATATACTATAGATAGATGGGCTGTTTGTTTATTTTAAAAAACAACTTTATTGGGATTCACATGCATAACATACAATTCACCAATCTGAAGTGTACAGTTCACCACAGTTAATTTTAGAATATTTTCAGCACCTCAGAAAGAAACCCTGTGCCCTTTAGCGATCAACACCCTGTGCCGCCTACGCAAGCACTGATCTATTTCCTTTGTCTAGAGATTTGCCTGTTCTGGACATTTCACATAAACGGAATCATATAACACGTGGTCTTCAGTGACTGGCTTCCCTCTTTCACTTAGCGTAACGTTTCCAGGCTTCACCCACGTTGTAGCGTTTGTCAGCTCCTCCTCCCTTTTATGGCTGAATCGTGTCCCATCCTATAAACATACCACATTTTATGTATTCATTCATCAGTTGATGGACATGTGGGTTTTTATACCTGACGGCTATTATGAGTAATGCTGCTATAAAACTCACATACAGGTTTTTGTACAGACCTATGCTTTCATCTCACTTGAGTATATACCCGGGAGTGGAACCGCTGGGTCACGTGGTGATTCTACATTTAATCCTTTGAGGGGCTGCAGATGGTTTCCCACCTGGATGCACAGTTTACATTCCCACCAGCAGTGCACGAGGAGAGTTCTGATTGCTCCACGTCATCACCGACACTTGTCACCGTCTGATATACAGGTGTGTTTTGAGCGACGTCCCAGTTGAGAGGCTCCCACAGGACATGAGGAGAGCAGACTCTGGGTTGGTCCTGACGTGGCCTCACTGGCACACTGAGGGCGTGGCACACGCTCAGCTCTACCCTCTTAACCAGCAGTGGGGGCGGGTTCCCCACCCGACCATGCTGCCCACCGGGGGAGAAGGGACAGTCCGTACTGAAAAATCAGGACATGTTTTTATCTCAACAGGCAATGGCTCTGCAGCTGAGTAAGGTCTGAGTGGATACCGGTGAAGGAGAAATGGAAGTGACAGGCACCTGTTGACAAGGCGCAGGGGACAGTTTGCACCCATGGGTGAGGTCAGCATGTGAGAGGGAGGGTGCGGGGGTGGGGGGCGCTCAGTCTCCAGTCTGCCTTTTGAGCCTACCTTGGTGAAAGTCAGCAGATATTGCTGATTGAATTATGTTGCAAAAAAAGTATTCAAATTTTCAGGATTTTATTATCAACTTAAACTGTGTATCGTGTTTCCTCTTTTAAAAACCATTACTGCTGATAGAATTCTCTTTTGATGGAATTATCATTGACTTCTGGTTCATTTAGTCTGTTTGTATTGACAAAAGTGACAGAGGAGCATTGCCTGGCACCCTCACACCAGCCCACAGCGACCAAGGCCACCTGTGACTCAGCTGCACTACCAAAGGGAGGTCTCTGGAAACAAAGAGACGGGCCGTAATCCATGAGAAAATTGTACCCCAGCATTTCCCAAGGAATATCCTGGAGTAGTGATTCCCCGGCATGTTGATAGGTATTAAATAACAAAGAGCCCTATGCTCAAACAAGCTTGTAAATCACTGATTAAACACAGTTTGAATAGGTTTCTTTACTGCAGCAGTTTTGGGCAGTTTTTAGTACTGCAATGTGAGTTATGAATCTCCAGGAGGAGAATATAATATGCGCTATTTCCCAAACTCATCTGACCACAGAAACTGTATTTTAAAGAATATCTGGTATGACTGTGTTTCCTGGAATGCACTTGACCACTGTGCTACAGACCCACGGTACAGACGGGAGATGATTAACGTTCATGGTACTTTCCAGCAGAGGAGAGAGAAGGTCTGGCCAGCAGGTGCTCACATCTCAGCCCACTGTTCTGTGCTGCCTATGCAGCGTAATTGTATGATACACACATAATGTCATTCTATCACTCGGAGCGTATTGATGTCCTGATTTTGTAAACTTCATGCGGCATTCTGTACTGATAGAGTCTGCTCAAATACAATGCTCTGTAAGGAAACAGGCACTTTTTCCCATCGTGCACTTTGGAGTGTTCTTCCTCATCTGGGCACTGGGATTCCTGCAGTGCCATTCCGAGTGGGAGCACCGGGAAGGGACGTTGAAACCTTGGGGTGCCCATCTCCCTGGCCCGCATGGCTTTTACTTGTCATTTCCAGGAAGAGAGGCCTCGTTCCCCAGTGGGGAGCAGCAGGTGAAGCCTGGCTCTCAGTGCTAATGTTCCGGGTGACACATCACCTCAAGTCCCGTGGGCCCCCAGTGCTGACCAGCCCAGAGACACCATGGGAGTTTTATCAAATTGATGAAATGAATAGGTGACCCCAAACTGGGAAGAATGTCCAATATGATACACAACTGTATTGGTTTCCTTGGCTGCTGTAACAAAGTGCCACAAACCGGATGGCTTAAACCAACAGATTCTCTCAGTCTGAAGGACAGAAGTCAGAGATCAAGGCGTCCACAGGGCCACACTCCCCTGAAGGCTGGGGGGCGCCTCCTTTCTCCCCTCTGCCCAGCGTCTGGTGGCTGCCAGAGGTCCTCGGCACCCTCTGGCTTCCAGCCCCGTCACCCCAATCTGCCTCCATCATCACGTGACATTCTTCCTGTGTGTCTCTGTCTCGTGTCCAAATTTCCCTCCTCTCGTAAGGACACCAGTCACTGGACTGGGACCCACTGTAACCCGGTATGACCTCGTCTTAACTTGACTGGATCTGCCCAGACCCTGTTTCCAAATAAGCTCAGGCTCACAGGTACAGGGAATTGAACGTGAACGTAGCTTTTGGGTAGACATAACTCAATGTAATGACCAAGAAAAAGTCTAGAAAAATCTTAATAACTAGAGCAAAAGAGTAAATACAGTGGAAGAAATTTAAATGTGATTTGTGCTTGCTTGTATTAAAAAATGCACCTACATGTATACAGAAGAGATATGACGGAAGGGAGCACGCATGTGGGAAGGCTTAGGCACGTGGTCGCCTGTGGCGTTCCCATGAGCTGAGCCCACGTCATGCACCAGCCTGGGCAGGGTGTCTGGCTCACAGGCCTGGGGCACCGCAGCTTCACCCCAGGAGATGCCCATCCACAGTGCCAAGCGTAGCCACAAATGCTGGAGGGCTGGACAGGGTTCAAAGGGCACCTCCAGGAGCCAGGACTCAAGAACAGGAGAACCATCCTCAAATGCCTGCAGGGCAGCCATGCAGAGCCGGGTGTGGACCCATTTCCTGTCCTACAGATTTCGGGGGTTGGTGCTGGGCATGGGAGGGCTTCAATAACAGCCCAATTCAGGGGCTGCTGAGCTAGAGGAATCTCCCAGGGGATTCATGTGAACACGCCTCCGTCCCTAAGAGCTGGCATTTTTCTTAATTTCAGGAAAGAATGACGCATTGAGAGAGGGGCTGAGATGTCTTCCTGCTTTGCTCAAAGGGGCTCTTGGCACTGCTCTCTTGCACGATGGACTCCTCAGGGCTTGTGTCCCCAGGGCTGAAAACTCAGCTGAGACAGTCAGGACAACCGTCCCCCAACCTGGGGGCAGAGGGACGGAGGGAGGCTGGGGTATTCCCGGCTTTGCTATCACAGACTGAGGCCACCTGGAAGGGTGTCAGAGCTTTGCAAGGTGTGAAGCTGTCCACACACACACACACACACACACACACACACACACCCCTACTGATACACACATAGGCACCTACACAATACGCCGTATCTGCCAGAAGCCTATCACCTACTTCTTACCTGTCCTACATATTGGGATTCTGGGTAAGATTTTGGTGTGCCGCTTACATTTTTAAAAAACCATTAAGTCCTAGAGAAATGGATTAAATGTAACCATGTGAAACACAGCAGGGTATCAAATATATCACTGAAAAAAATGATCGGAATGAAAGAGCGAGTGCGGGGTGAGCGCGGGGAGACGGACCAGGGTGCAGATGTGAAGCTGAAGTTGCAAATGAAGAGGGGAGGGCTCAGCTGAATCTCTGGGCTCACGCAGAACCCGCCCACGGTGGCTGGGACTACAGTGTTCCCTGCCGTGAACTCTGGCTCGGACACCGGGCTCAGAGCAGGAAGGGTGACAGCCAGGAAGTTGGCTGCTGTTGAGTCACTTGCTCTCAGATGAGACACCCGCAGGTGGGTCTCAGTGTATTCAAGGCAGGAATTTACTCACAAGTGCTATCTGTTTTGTTAATGTCACCATTTAATTGTTCTTCTGTTTATCTTCTTAAACTGTCTGCCCCTTTCCCTCTCGGGGCACCCTCTCCAGGCCGAGCCACAGAGCTCCCGGCCCCAGCAGGTCGACATGTGGCCTCGGCCGGAGCCCTGCTGTGTCAGCTGAGCCACTCGGGCATCCCGGGTGCTCTCTTGGGGGGACGGTAGAGCGGCAGTGGCTCCAGTGTGCTCCCCCGACCCCAGATCATATTTATATGGCCTTTCAGTCACAGAGGAAGGAAACATAATCCCTCACCAACCCTCAGGCTGGGGAAAACGGGTCAGGCCCTCTGGAGACGGCACTCTAACTGAAGCCACGTCTTCCGGCAGGCGCCGTGCCTGGGCCTTCGCGCCCACGGCCTTTGTCCTAGCGACTAATCTGGCTCCTGCCAGCCGACCCGAAGGAGCCTTTCCTGGAAAGGGGCACCGTGTGACGGTGTGCGGGTGGGGCTGGGCCTGCAGCTCCTGTGGCTTCACGGGACAGTGCCCCAGGGACACGAGCCAGGCCAGGCCTGCTGAGCTGGCAGCCTCAGATGACCCGGAGAAGCCCAGCCGGCCTGCTGTGCCCTGCGCCCTCCCTGCCCCCGCAGGGGCAGCGACATTCCCTTTCCAGACGCGGAGTCCAGCAGTTGCCGAGGCCGACGGCTGTGGCCTCACTGAAGTCCCTGCCTCCGGCCCTCACACCCTCACCTCTGCTTGCTCTGGGAGGGAAGCGGCGCCGTGCGTGTGCTCACTCCTTCCCCGTTCTTCTCCGTTCATGGTCCATATTTATTTCAATGCGCTGTGACAGTGGTTTGAAATTTAATGTTTAAACCTAACGAATCATTAATATGTGAATAAATAATGTTTAATCTGTAACGATTCATTTCATAAGTATAAAAGCTAACATTTAACCTGTTAGAACAACACTGTCTGGTTGGGGCTGTTATTATTTCTCTTTTTTAATTAGGGAAACTGAGGCATTGGGAAATTAAAGGTCATGCATAGGTGGACACAGTCAGCGGGGAAGGCAGGAATGGAATTCAAGGAATTCGACACATGTGTGAGCCCGGCCTCACCACACGTCCACCCTCAAAATATGATCTAAACACACTTATAATGGTTCTCAATTTAATATCCTCTTCCTAATAGTTTGTTTTGACTATATTTGCTCCTTTTTATTTTGGAAAATTTGCAAACATAAAATAAAGGGGAAAAAACTGCTAGCCAGTTAAAATAACTTTTAACTTTATGGCATATTGCTTTCTAGAGCATTTTCAATGTACAGGTATATACACACATGCACTCACATAAATGTATGTGTAGCTATGTGTTTACATACATGTAAACTCTTGTTAAATATATTTATCTAACAAAATTGAGACACTGTCCTCTTACTTTTTAAGATATGCAACCTGTGCCCAGTTTACTATGAGGGACACGACTCTTGTTACGGGGACGGCACACCATGAACCCACAGTCCCAGGAGGCTGTGGAAACAATGCCAAGGAAGGTCAAGGTTTAGAAACGCCACAAGACACAAAGCAGCTTCATTCTGCCAGTGCTGGGGACCAAGTGACATAGAAATGCCTCCCCCCCACCATGGGCCTCGCACATCTCTGCCCATCTCCAGGCAGGCGTGGGACGGGGCGTGGGCTGGGCTCCAGTGCAGACCTCCAGGGGGCCTGCCAAGGTCGTGCAGGCCGAAATCCCTCTGGACCCCAGGCTGGGACCCTGCAGAGGGACCAACAATGCTGCACCCACCGCCCGTCCGGCTTCCCTCCTGCGCTGCCTGCTGCCCCCTCTCTGCCCTGCTTCCCGTCCGCCCCCAGGGTTTTGTTTTCCCTCCAGCTCCAAGTCCCTCCCAGACCTTGACAATGAGGAGCAGGTGCTGCCTTTAGCCTCTTGGGGGACAGACCCTCAGGCCCCCACCCCCAGGGCGCTGGGACTCCAGGGAAGTGACTCAGAAAGAGATAGCGCAGGACTCCTCTTTCGCAAACGCCCTTTGCACACAAGGTCACGTGAACTGCGCGCAGATTTGTCCTCAGTCCGGCACCAGGGCCAAGGGTCACGGCAGGACAACCGGCCAGGGCCGCACAGGGACTCAGAGAAGTGGCCCTCCTGGGCGCCTGCTGCCTTTTATTCCTGAATTCACCGTTGCTGATGACAAGTTGAATGTAGATTCCAGGACAAATGGGGTGGGCGGGAAAGGAGAGGAAAGAAAACAAAGAAGAAAGAAAATACAAACTGCCCGGAGTGAGACGCTATTTAAATATTAAGTGCCTGAGCAGATCTAAATATTAAGTGCCTGAGCAGATCAGCCGATGCAAAGCGGAAACCTGGGACAGGAGGGACAGGGCCGCGTGCATCCATCGGCCACTCGCTCCCTCTTTCATGGCGCTGGGCCAGCTCCTCCTCACCCCGGTGTGTGCTGGACATGAGGCCAAGCCTCACGGGGAGGGGAGTGAGCCTACGCCCAAGGAGGGTCCCGTGACAGAGACGGGGAGACCCTCCCAGAGGGGACCATGGCACAAGGGAGCCCAGGCACAAAAAGGCAGGTGGGGGAGAGCGGTGAGGCGGGGAGGCCCCCAGAGACCGCTCCCCGCCCTGGACGCTGCCCAGCAGTGAGACAGTGGGGAGGGGACGCAGCCCAGCTGGGACCCTGCCCCAGGATGTGCCAGCTGTGGAGGCTGCAGCAGGTTCCTCTGGCCCTCACGCCCTGGCACCTGCACGTGCAAAGCAGGAGTGTCGCATCACATGATAATGTCACTTAGCGCCCCTTGCTCATGGGGGACACTCAGCAAATGTCACTGTCCTTCTCTGGGCTCCCTTCTCCCCAAGCCTTCGGTGACTCACCCCATTTTTCATCCAGTTTTTCAGCACTGCTAACTTTCCCTTTGTCCCTTATTTAATTTTACTTCAGGGCTGAGGAAACAATTCTCTGCGGCAGAAACCCAGGCCCACGGCCGACAGCGATTGCTCCTGGCCAGAGGCCACAGCACCAAGCGACGGTCCCCTGCTCTGCCCACCCTGCCCCTCCCTCCCTCCACAGGGGGGGTTGCATGGAGCCAGGGCGTGGTGGTCCCCAGCCCTCCAGAGCCACGCCAGGTGACGCTCCTCGTGGCAGACCCCAGGCATCACACACCCGTCCTCCCTCCTGAGGGAGGGCAGCTCTCCAGGGTCCCAGGGACCCTCAGCCCCAGTCAAGAAAACGCCGATCTCGGCAGACCTCAGCCCGAGCTGCCTCCGTGTCCCTGAGCACAGAGATGTCCTCGCTTGAGTTGCTTGTTTTCTCCTGCACAGCATGCGCGATGTGTTCATTGCGACGCGGCATTTACTTTCGCGATGGGATCTTGAAGGATGGAGGGAGCTGTGGGGACCAGGAAAAGTGTTTCGGGAAGAAACGCGGCAGGGCTCCCCGATGTGCTGACTGGGCGATAAATCTCTATATTGTTCACTTCGTAGCCGAGTCTGGAGCAGATCGCAATGTCTAATGCACAGTTATGGTTTCCATAAATTGTTCCCAGATGGCGCAGGGAAACAGCATTAAGCAGAAACAAGAAATGATCAGATTTTAATGAATGTTTGTTTCCTCTGCCTTGTTCTTTCATAAATTCTTGTTGAATCTGTGGTTCAGGGAGTGTATCGGCTGCAGGGAGGCTTGTGCACATGTATGCATCAGGCATTGGACACGCGTGCACATTTAGCACATATAAATGCATACGTAACGAGCACACATGGACACGGCGGCAGGTGTGCATGAGTGTTTCACTTACTCAGCGTGTTCTGTATCCTAGGCATTGTGCTAGATCACGTGTGTCATTATATTCTTCGCAATTATGTAAAATGACATCCTTCTCATCTTACGCGTGAGAAAACCAGGTCTCTGAGTACGTGAGACAAGTAAGTAACGTATCCAAGGTCACCCAAAGCGTTGGTGCTGGAGCCAGTCAGTGACCCACCTGGGTGACCTGCAGGCCTGTGTCCCTGCACTGTACCCCACGGAGGATCCATATATCAGACGGACGACAGACAGATGATGGATGCCCGGTGAACGCGCCACCTGAGAGAGAGCGCCAGGCGCCCGAGCACTCCCAGCTGGTTCAGACTCGCCTTTGAATCCCACCCCTGCGGGCGGAGGCCTGCTCAGGGCCAGACACCTCTGGCCAGTGTAAATGCCAGCCTCCCTGAGCCCTGGTCCAAGCCCTCCCACCTCTCTGCCACGTCCCCGGTGCTGCAGCCCCATCTCGACCTCATAATCGCCGGCCACCCGAGCACAAACGCCACCAGGCCGGGGGCCTCACCTGTCTTCACTGCAGAACCCCTGCACCCCGGAACCTAAACATGTGTTCAGTAAATAAGTGGCGGGAACGCATGCCTCTTCCCTGCTGTCCACTGTGTGTGAGGCTTCGGCTCTGTGTCCCCCACTCCATGCAGGTCCCCAGTGCTGCACTCAGGCTCTCTATGTCCTTGTCACCCTGGCCATTGGGCACACACAGGAGAGGGAAGCTTTGCCAGTGAGGATCTGCTCTGAGGCCTGCAGGAAATCACGGCAGAGTGAATCCAAGGACGGCTGCTCCCGTACAGACACATGTCCCCCGTGCCCGAGAACACACCTCTGCTCCTGTCTGCAGCGCACAGAGGTTGGTGACTAAGCACCACACAGGTGCAGGCAGCCTGGACAGGCGGGTCACGCGTTCCCAAGCCCGGGCTCTCCTGGGTGCTCACCGGCACTGTAAGGACAGATTTCCCACCGGTGGGGCTGACCTTGCACCTGCACCTCGGCTGCAGTGCACTAACCGAGCCGATCCGTGTCCTGCAGGACAGGTACAGACATGCACAACTTGCTCCCGGTGGCGGCTGGTGTGGCAGAAAGAGCAGACTTTGGGGACCTGGTGAAAGTGGGTGTTTCTTGGCCCTGCCACTTTCAGATGAATGTGACTTCAGACCTTCCTCTCCTTCTCGGAGCCAGAATTTTCTCCTCTGCTGAGTGGCTGTGATTACTCCCTCAGAGGGGCGCTGTGAAGGCCAGGAGGCAACACGCAAGGTCACTGCCAGGCCCAGCATCCGTGACCTGCCCCCTCAATCCTAACCCACCCCCCAGGTGGGAAGCACCTGGGAAAACACGAGGTATGGGCAGGCCCACAAACACCGACCACCACTTCCTCTCTGTTCCTCCCAGTAAACACTGTGCTCTCTCAGAGAGGAGGAGCCCAAATTCCCGGGCAGAGGGGTGGCAGGGTGGATGCCCGTTCCCTGCAGAGTCTCCAGCAGGCAGAGCCACCACCACCCACAGTGGCAGCACCTGGTGCCCAAGGGCGGAGCAGAGGACGGCAGGCTGCTTGGCAACCTCAGGTACTTCCCGGTCTTATCTCCAGGCTGTCCCTTACACCCCCAGGGAAGAGGCAAATACAACAGGTGTGTTTCCTTCCCAAGCTCAGCCCCACCCCACGTCCCTCCTCTGAAGCCTGTCACCTAGCAAGCACCTATCAGCACCCAGGCCAGTCATTTGTGGCTGTGGCTCCAAGCAGGGGCCCACCTGGGAAGTGGGGGGTCCCAGTGCTAGGACAGGTTCTCTGCCTGTCAGCTGCTTCCCGGGACTCAGTGGTGACCCCACAAACCAGGACGTGGAAAGTATCTGAAGGAAGGAGCGGAGAAAGGCCTCCTCAGGGCCACTGTTTAGAGAAGCAAACAGTAAGGGACAACTGTTGCCTATTGCTGCTAACCAACAGGTATCAATATTTGAGTATCGATCAGCTCTTACCAGATGCCATCAACGGGCACAATCTTTCTTATTTTTCGGTAACAATCTTTCGATGGAGGTGCTATTATGGTCACCCCCATTTTACAGATGAGAAAACTAAGGTTGAAAGAGGGCAAATGACTCAGGCAAGGTGCTTAGTTAGAGGTGGCAGATGCAGGCAGACGTGAGCCCTGGTATCCTGCCACCCAAAGTGTGGTCCCCAACCCACAGAATACACCCCTCCTGGAAGCTGGTCTGGAATGCAGAGTCCGGGGCCCCACCCAGACCCACCAAATCACAATCTGCCCTGGAACAAGGTCCCAGGGATCTGTGTGCACACACTGAAGGGGAGAAGCTGCCCCCAGAGTCAGACCCCAGAACCCACGCTCGTAGCCGCCCCATGCTGAGCGCCCTCTCGCGTGCACTCCTTAACCCCCCAACTTCCTCACTTAGTCACGCCCTCAGTGCACGTGCACAGAGCATCCGCGTGGATAAGCCACGCCGCTGGGTTCTGGGAATACAAATAACGGGAAAACAACCTTTTAGCCTGGAATCCATTTTACTCATAGTGGGTCAATCATATAAAACCCCCTCAGCTATGAAAAAGTAATTCCTAATAAGACATTATAATGATATTAAGGGACAACTTCAAGAAAAATTCCATGTTGCCTCGTCTTAATGTACTTTAGACTTACAGTAGCACCAGTCACAGGCTTTGGAATTTTAAAATATGCTTCACATGGGTGATGAAAAAATGATCGAGCTTTGTAAAAAACAAAAACAAAATAACAACAACAACAACAAAAAAAAACAGTATAGCCATCTTAGAGGCACTTCCAATAGACATATCAGGGACCATTTGAGCTACAGTCATCAATAATGATGTCAATGAATTATAACCCACAGGATAGAAAAAATTCCATCAGTTCATACTGATATAAAGAAGGAATTGAATAAATAACTAAACTCTCTCTGACAGTAGAGTTCCAATTAACAAAGGTAGAAGGAATAGGAAGTAGAAATAGAAAACGGTCATTTTGCAACACCACAGCAATGATTGTGGTGGGCAAGAATCATTGGTGAATGCTAACAGTAGCTGGCAAAACAGATGATAACAAAGCAGGATATTTGGATAATCTTGAATCATCACCCCACGGGATACTTATTAAATACGAAGGACAAATAGCGGAGAAACTGGCAGATACCATCTTAGCCAAATAGTCCAGATTAGCCTTGTCATTAACGAGACACATCGACACCGCGGATCTCCGGCTTGTTGCCCTGAGAAGGATACTTGTCACTGTGTGGTGCTCTTGCCAGACGCACATGCCAAGATCTTCAGCTAATGAGAAAACAGGGAACCCCAAGTTGAGGTACATTCTATTAAAACACAAGAAATAGGCCATTCCTCTTAAAAACAGCATTGAGCTTATGTAAGACAAAGAGCGAAGTGCTGTCCCAGACTGAGGGTGAGAAAGGAGCACGACAACCAAACACGGTGACAGATCCCAGGGTGGACGTGGGGTATCGGGGGACAGTCGGGGAGATTCGACGAGGTGTGCGTGTTAGCTGTGGAGCTGTGCTGATGGCATGTTCTTAGTTTGATCCCTGCGGTGAATGATCTGAACATTTGGGGAAGTTGGAGAGAGGGATTCAGGAACGCTATGTACTAATTTTACAATTTTTTGTAGGACTGAAATTGTTTAAACATAAGAGTTTAAGAAAAGCATGCTTCCTGAGAACAGACTCCAGAGCTGCCAGACGGAACGGGTCCCCGGAGCCTTGCGTGCAGCGGTGGGGGGACGTCAGGTAGACACACGTGGAACGGTGCCACTAGCTCTCGCAGAATTGTTGGAAATTAATTTGAATTATGCCATTAAACAGATGTGCTCTGCGGGGCATGGACAACTTTTTATTTCTTAAATGTCTAATCTGCTGGGGCGTCAGATGGCATCAAATTAATTATACAGAGTTATCAACAGACGTGACATAACGAGCCTTGGCACGGCCATACATCATCACAAGTCGCGGCGCGGGGCGGCGGTGCGTGCTGCCGCCCGATCAGACCCGGCTCGACGGGGCAGCTCAGGACTCTCCACGCTCACCCGGCGCACGTCTGTGTGTCCAAAAGCTGAAGCTCACCGTGAGCTAAAGTAAAAGCACCCAAATAGAAGAGACCTGTAGTTAAGATCAGCAGAATTGGTTAATTAGTGAAATCATACTATTCACAATTGAAAATGCCAGGTCTCCATGTGGCATGTTTCATTCATGCACTTGATACTTTTAAACATGGTACTCTGGAGAACTGCTACATATGTGTGAATATTGTAAGCAGGACAAAAAGAGCAAGACTTGTGTGTACAAATGTGGCAATAAGTAGTCTAGAGATGAGAGATAGGTCGGTAAATAGACAGATGATAGATGGGTAAGACAGGTGTGCTGTCCGGAAAGTATCCAGCCACGCAATGTGCTCGCTTTGTATTAACAATGGCTGGATACTCTCCAGACATCCCTTGTAGGTACCATATAAAACATACATACTGCAAAAATATACTTGAGATTAGAGTTAATAAACTACAAAGGAGAAAGGTGGTACATTACGCTTTTTAAAAAACTAAAGCAACAGCAAAATGAACAATAAAATTTGTTCTAGTACCATGAGAGTCACTCTGTGAGAAGGTATTTCTAAAAAATAAGTATTCCTCTGCTGATGATTGACAAGGCAATGTGGATCACTCTTACCCTGAATCTTATTCTACAGAGAAAGCCTAACACAAATTTAAGCCAGATCTAAACTTCCTTAATGGTTAGTGTGAAATTTCCTCAGTTAATAGGAGTGTTAATGTACAACTGAACAAATGTTCGCTGAATGAATAAATAAGTAGATGATCAAGACAAATCATAAAAATGTTTATATTTGGAATAAGGGTTAATACAGAAGAAGCTAACATAAAACATAATTTATTAAAACATAAAACCTTCCGTCCGAAGCAGGACTTGAGTCCAAAACCCAGAAAAATAGGTCGAATGTTCCCAAATCAGATTTCTGTTTACAGTTAATCATCGTTTCATCCTTCCCTCCCTCCATCCCTTCCTTCTTTCCTTCCCTCCCTCCATCCCTTCCTTCCATTCCTTCCCTCCCTCCTTCCTGCCCTCCTTCCTTCCTGCCTTCCCTCGGTATTTGGATCAATCTATCCATCCATTCATTCTTTCAGCAAACCCTTAGAGAGCCCAGGGCACTATCCTCAGTGACACCTCTACCAAGATGAACAAGACACAAGTCCTTTCCCAAGAGCTCACTGACTTTTGGGAAGACAAACTTATAAATCAACCTTCGCCAGAAACTACTGCAGGTGCTGCTGCCGGCAGCTGGCCCAGCCTGACACGGGCCTACGAGGCAGACGTCTGAGTGGCTGCCTGCTCATCTGGCCTGGCTGCCCAGGGCTGTCTTCCGTTCATCCTACCCACAACCGCTTTTAGGTACCTATCATGACGATGTGCCTGGCAGGGCCTGCGAATACCCTATAGCTCTGCATGGGACGGAGACAGTGGCTATGAAAGGAGGGGCAGTTCGATGTGAAATAGGGGGTCCTCGGGGTACACAGGAGCCCATTTGGCCAGATGGGCACTCTCATGAAGGAAGGGACATCTAACAGAGGCCTGGAAGGTGAGTGGGACTTGGCTGGGGGGTGAGGGGGGATGAAGGAAGTGTTTCTACCGGCGGGCACAGCAAGTGAGACAGTAACAGCAAGAGTGAGGAGGACCTGAAGACATTGGGTTTGGCTCTGCCAGGAACAGGGTGAGGTAGGGGGCCTGGCTTGAGGGGTTGGGAGAGGCCAGTGTCCTAAGCCCTGTGGGGACATGCTGAGTTTATCCCTAGGGTGGAAAGAAGCAGAGCTGGGTTTTAACCAGGAATGTGTGGTTGTCCGGAGCCTTGAGGCCCGGCTACAGCATTGCCTCTGACCTTGAGCTCAGTAGTTTTCCACTCCACAAGCAGCAGCACAGTTATCTCCACTGTGGGAGGGACTGATGCTTCCCGCCTTGCTTAACGGTTGCTTTTTGTCTTTACCCCGCCTTCTCCTCTCCCACCTTGCTGACCTATATAACCTGCCATTCAGCGTACAATAAACGAGACTTGATCAGACTCCTGTCTTGTCTCCATTTCTCGTGTCTCTTGTCCCCCCAATTCCCACTCCCTCTTCCAGGGTCCACGTTGACAGTCCTGCGGGTCGGGACATGTGGTGACTTGGTCCTGAAACCAAGAGTGGAGACCGGACTCTGAAAATTTCCAAAGGCATTGAACAGAGAGTGAGTGCCAAGTCCCTGCACAGCCAGAGCCACGAGGGTAGCGGCCGCAGGGGAGGTGGATGGGACTGGTCATTGGCTACTCCCGTCTCTCCGGCTCTGAGTCCAGAAGCCGGAGGCTGGAGAGAGTGAGGAGCTCTCAACTGGATGGATGCCTTTCAGAGTTTTGACGGGACACTTCATGGGTTTTTTTAACTATTAAAGTGAGACTAATCTTGGGACTGTAAGTGATTTGAGAACTTTTAATTACTTGGGAATGACAGACCAAAAACAAACAACCAACAATTAAACCTCCCCGATTCATTCAGGGACAAGTCACGGTGAGGTGCAGGGAGTCGCAGGTCGCTGTTTCCTTCTTCCTGCTTCTCTTCTACTCTGATTCTCCCTTGTGCACTACAAGAGGTTTGCGTTTCTGATGGATTTTTCTGGCTTCGGCGAGGAGAGACCATCAGCTGGAGGGAAGTGATCTGAGAGAGGGTGCAGGAACGGGTTACTGGTGACCCAGGCCAGAGGGGAGGCTGGCAGGGAGAGAGGGACGGGAGCGTGGCGGGGGGACCCAGCAGGAAGGGAGATGTGATTACAGAGGAGAAGCCCAGAAATCCTGGCAATCGCCGTGGTGATCTGCCCGCTACTACGAGAATGAAACGGACAAGTTCCAGTGCTCGGCTCTGGCCGCCGCAGTCTGTGTTCAGCAAACATGAGAGTTCAAGGCCGCACGTTAACGTCGCCTTAAGATAAGAAAATCTGTGTATCTGCGTGGCAGAGGCTGTCCTGTGTGTGCGCAGAATCCCTGGGGGGCTTCAGGAAAATGCAGATTCTTGGGCATCCCCTGCAAGGATCCTGGCACGGAATGTGATATGCCCGAGTCATAATTATGATCATAATTACAATCAGATGATTACACTGCAACAGTCCTCAGGAGAAACTCTGAGAAATGCTACAGTGTAACAATAGACTTTAAAGTGCATCCAATAGTTCCCGGGTTTGGGGGTGTCTGGGGGGAATTCTGCTGTGAGGCCGTAGACATCTTGGTGCCTCCAATCTGCACAATCCCTCATCCCGTCGGGCCGGTTGATGGCAGCCTTTCTACTTTCCAGTGAAGATACAGAATTCTTCCTCTTTTTCGCATTTCTTTGATCATGCAAGTGGGAAAAGGGAGGGAGAAGTTAAACATGAGCCACGCCCCACCTTGCAGCAGACGCCTGGGCCCGTATTTTTTAAGCCCTAATTAAAGCATGTCAGGATCAGCCAACGTCGCAGCCTCCAGTCATGTTCTCTAATAAGGTAGTCAGCGCGGCTCGTGGGTGATAAATGATTTTATCAGCATTATCAAATTACAGGGAAAGAATGCAGGAGGGCCTATGATACGCCGCCTGAGGAGGACGCACACGTCCCGCGGGGAGTCTGGGCTCTGTGGGTTTCAATCCATTTCCAATTATCCTAAAAAATGACAAGACCAAGGGCACTGAATGGGCCAACTCGTCCTTCGTATCAATTCAGACCCACCACGGCCCCGGCGTCCAATCCCCACCACCTCCACGCAGAAGGCTGGACTAGGATCTCAGAGACCCGCTCGGCATCTCAAGACTAACACACTCATGTGTTCCAGCTGCATAAAACCGATCCATTTATGCTAAAATAATTAATTAATCTTGGAAGCAGCATTTTGTGTAGCCGGATTAAATCCTGCCTGAGTGACTTCAAAGCCCAGTTTGACCCCACACGAGCTACGCAACTCCGTCGGGAAGTTCCGTCTCCTGTCTGTGATTCAGTCTCCTCCTCTGCAAAGTGGGGATGAAATCATATTCAGCGTGTAAAACACTCTTGAGAAGTAAATGAAATCATGAGCACAAAGCACTCGGCCTAGGACCCGGCATCGTGGGGTGTGTAACACTTGTGAACGACCATCATTTGTTATGTCCTTGGTGAGAGCTGGGACTTAGCGGGTGCCAGGCTTGGCCTCCCTTATGCCCGACTCCCCATAAATGCCACCCAGGACAGCACTCACGAGCAGCGGGATTCCCAGGGAGATGATCCCAGGGAACTGGAGGGAAGGCCAGGAAAGAGAGAGAAGAGGAAGGAAAGCCAATCTAAGGCTGTTAGCAAGATGCCCACTAAGGAAAAAAGAGACTCTCTCCTGCCTGGGACCCTCGGCATTGTCCCTCCTGGGTGCCAGGTGAAGGGTTCATCCACCAGCCCCTTCCCACTAGGCAAGGCTGGCCCCAGCACTGCTCTCCGTGCCTCTGCAGCACTCGCCAGGCAGTAGGTCCCGGCTGGGGCTGCCCGCTGGGAAGGCCCCAGACAGGAAATGAAGGACACTCCTTGTGCCTGGGCTCTTGGGTAAAGGAGACCCCTCGGGGGCCCGTCTGATACACTGTTGCTGCAGTCGGACAGTGCGGGCTCAGGAGTTGGGCTGGAAGACCCTCCGGGCAGACACAGTGGGGCCATGGGTCAGCAGCAGTTCTGATACCGCAGGGGTGGTGAGTAGGAAGAAGTCAGAGCTGTGGTGCATGACCCAGGCCAAGGTGCTAAAGATGTAGGGGAGGGGAAGACCCGAGCAGCACCAATTCAGCGTGCTCATGAGATGCGGATGCTGGGATCATTGCTAGGGCAACCATGGCTAGGTTAGCCATCACGCTGTTTCCTTCAGGCTGGACGCTCACCGCCTGAGGTGCTACAAGTACCTGGCGCGAGATGGTTAACCACCCTGAGAAATTTGAATAATGCCTTGCTGTGGTCTTGTGTGGTGGCCTGCCACTTCAGGTCTAATATTGTGACTTTAAGCATTGTCAACTCCGAGAAATCTATGGCACTTGGGCAACAAAACAAAAACATTAGAGAAAGAAAAGGGTGTTAAGCAGCTCATTACAGTCTGTGTTACTCCTTCCCCGCGCCACTAACCACATATCCTGACAAGTCCTTACGGATACAAGGTAAAAATTCAATCAAAGCAACACTTTCCGAAGTCCAATATCATAGCCATGATTAGCTAATAAAATCCCGGTGGCCTGATGATATTCGTTTTCGGAGCCGTAATTTCCATTTTCCCTGCAATCCGTCTTTGTCTGAGTCCAAATCCGTCTCTCTCCAGCTCTGGGCACCAGTTAATTTGAATAAATGAGACAGGCACCGCGGACAGGTGAATATCCATCATATTTCCCTGATCTCAGGGACTGCTGCCACCACACCCTCCGGTGGCCCTCCCAGCATGCTGGCCCTGCCCGAGCGTGCGCTGCGCTGGCATCTGACGAGTTTGGGTGAGGGCAGCCCGAGACGGGGCACTGCCCCACAATTAAGGGTCTTGTCGGTCTGGCCACCACGGCGCCTGAGTCCCTCGAAGTTTCTGTGACGGATTAAGTGTTGCAGCTTCCCACTGCCATCGTGGCCTCTCCTTCCTTCAAGCCTGCTGTTAAGCTGTCAGCATGAACAATGGCCCTGCCTTGGGCTGCCCTCTGTGTCCATCAGTCTCAGAGAAGCAGACGGCTATTGTCACTGTTGGCTAAACTCCCGTCCCAGGGCCGTGGTTTTTTTTCCTCTGTGTGGTCCTTCTCGGGCTGAAAACAACTTTCCAAAAAGCAATTAACTTTCCATTCAAAATGAGTAAAACAATTTCTCCTCCCATCCTCTCCCTAAAGATACTTCAAGTCTGGAATGTCCAGGGCTTTCACCAACTGATGCAACATGGGGAGATTTTGTTCTAGAAGATTCCATGATGTAAGAACTCAGGACCTCAACCCGGATCCGTTCCTGCAGCCCCCAGGCATTCACTCAGAACTGGTGGGAAGATTTTTCGGGTCTCTGGACCTTGGCCATCGTTTTAACCATCCGGCGTCTGCCCTGCTGTCCCAACCCCTGGCTATTGCTCAAGAGCAGCCCCCCTCCGCTTGCCGCGGCCCCAAACCACAACCACATGGAAATGCACACCCAGACTAGCTTCCTTAGGAAGACGTGCACAGGGTCACCACCACACAAACCAAATATCACAGCCCAGGGACACAAGAGGGAGCAAAGCAGCCCCTGGCGTCCAACCCACAATTCCCTGAGCGCTTGGCTTGGGCCGCCCAACACAGAAGCCATGAGCTGTGTGGTCGCCAAGCGCCGGGAACGTGGCTGGTGCAAACCGAGATGCACCGTACATGTAAAATGCACACCACGTTTCACAGACAGCAAAGGAAAGAGAATGAGCAGTATTTCCCTAATAATTCTTATACAGGGTACACGTGGAAATGATAATATTTTGAATGCACTGAATTCAACAAACTATATTATTAAAATTAATTACCCTTTATTTTTAAACTTTTAAAATATGAATTTTAGAAAATTTAAGGTTGTGCACGTGGGTCACGTTGTGTTTGTATTGGGCAGTGCTGTTCTGGACGTCCCCCGAGAGTGCTGCTACCACATCTTCTGGCCCCAAATGCCTCTCAGAGTCAGGCAAGAAAGACACCCCCGTGGGACTTACATTCTCTGGGGCAGAGGACAGTCACCTGTGCCTGGCCAGCCTTGAAGAAGCCGCAGGGCGGGGCTGGCAGCTCACGGCAGCACTGCGCGCTCAGCCAACCCTGCCCAGCAGAGACCAGGGAACCGCACGTCCCTGTAGCAAAGTCGTTAGTGCGCATGTGTCCATACTGCGGGAGAAACACCGTCATTCAGTCTACCTGACCCTTCCTTATGTTTCTGGAGAGCCATGTCCGCAGCCCCTTGAGTCTCATTCCTGAGTCCTTCTGGGGGCTGTGCCATTTACAGTTTTCTGAGGCTCTATGCCTTCACTCAGTCCCATCTGCTGCCGTGTAAGGTAATACGCAGAGTCCAGAGATTAGGACTCAGCGTCTCCCTGGGGCCATCGGGAAGCCACCACAGAGGGTGCAGACGAACTGCGGTCGAGTCTCCCGGTGAGCAGGGACTTGTGAGTTCTCATTGAATTTACCTGGTGTCCCAGCGGGCAGCTGGCACATACCTCTCTTACCTAGAATTAATAGTAAATGCATTCTGTATTTTAATGAACTCTTATTTGCTTTAAGTAAATATCTGACAATTTCTCCAGAAATCTGGCAATAAAGTACCTCCGACCAAAATCGCTCTCATAAGCAGACGCAATTGTGCGCACAGTTACAGACTGGATTTCTTCTCTGGGCCGCACTGGCGTGAACGAAGCCAGAACGCTGTCTCGGGTCAGCCGGGAGCTGCTTGCTGTGTTTGGTTGCAGGCCCGGCATCCAGATACACCGTGCTGCAGTCAGAGCCTCAGCGTCTACACCTCCGCTATGGCTCGGGGCAGGCCCCAGCCACCCGCGTAAGAACGACGGGGACACCTGTGAATGTGTCAGCCCCTCGACTTCTCCCCCGGTCAGAAGCTCTGGGGACGGGGGCCCCAGCAGCTGGGTTTCCCCCAGACTCCCCTGGTGACTGTCAGTAAAAGGAAGTCTGGAAACCGCTCCCTGGCCTCCTCCTGACCTCTGTCATCAGGGAAGCAGAGGCGCAGGGGCAGGGGCAGGGCTGACCCTGGGGCGCAGCCACCGTCTCTGCAAGTGTGGGACAAGTGCAAGACACAGAATCATCAATCACACAGTGAGAAATTAACGGCCTTTGCCGCTCTCTCTCGTTGCTGCCAGACTGTCTTTCACACCCAACAGCGGTTTATCTCCCTGCTCAGCAGAGAAAGCGGCCAGCCCTCCACAGCTGAGACCAGGAGGTCACAGCAACAACCCCAAGGGTGACAACATTGTCTGGCTTTTATTCATGGTAAATGATAGTGACTTTCAATTTTAAGCAGTGATACTAAGTGCTCTTTTTAATTTTTATTTTTGGCATAGGGTCTTACTCTGTTGCCCAGGCTAGAGATCAGTGGTGTCATCACAGCTCACTGTAGCCTCAAACTCCTGAGCTCAAGTGACCCTCCTGCCTCAGCCTCCCAAGCACCTGGGACTAAAGGCACGTGCCACCACACCCTGCTAAGTTTTCTATTTTTTTAAGAGATGGGGTCTTGCTATGCTGCTCAGGCTGGTCTCAAACTTCCCAGTAAGTATCATTTCCCTGACTCTTCAGAATGGATTCTGTCTTTTAGATCAGTTGTAATTAAAGTGTGTGTGCGTGTGTGTGTGTGTGTATGTGTGTGTGTGTGAGAGATGGCTCAACGTCTCAGGGACAGTCTGCTCTGCTCACTCTTACCCTCCCAGGGTGGTTCTGGTGGAGGCTCAATTAATATCTGTCCATCAAATTAATAGCAAAATGAATCATTTAATAAAAACATAAGTGGATGCGTAAGAGCTAGGAAACGTTTGGATCCTTGATCTTACCAAGTCTAATACAAGAAATCATGAATAAATTCGTATTTGTCTCCTTCTCAGCTACCCTGACCAGGCGAGGTGACCGGTGGACACAGCCGCTCTGTTTTCTGCTCTCTCGGCGTGACGTCCCCAGGAGTATGTGAGCGGCGTGTTCCCAGCTCACGCCCCTCTGGCTGGCCCACGACTTGGTGCGTGATCAGCCCCTCTGACCTGCTGTCCGCCCGTCTGCAGCAGCCGTGCCCACATTCAGCTCGCAGGGCTGCTGGGGGATTAACACGGCAACCCCCGGGGCCTCTCCACAGTTGCAGCTAAAAGCACAGTACTTCCCGTGACTTAATCTGTGGGTTTTCCTGCACGTGGAAAACCTACAGCAGGCGCTGGCAGAACTGAGGGGCAAAGAACCCGGACTGTCACTAACGCTGTCTGATGACAGAGGTCAACGAGTGCATGAGCATTTTCTCTGCAAAGATCATAAACGTCTTACTGCTCCCTTCTTGTTAGCAACGTCAGGTCTAGTTAAAATGTTTCTCAGGAATAATGTTGGCAGAATTTGATATAAGATATATGCTTAATATCTACCACAGCAGTATTTATAATGGAGAAAAGTTAGAAATAATCTATGTCAAAATGAGGGAACAGAGCAACTAGATCATGACTCATATAGCATTAAACAGTTTGCTTATGAAATGTCTTTAAGACCAGGAAAATGCCTGTGTTATCATGTTAAACAACAACCACTAAAACAGATTAAAAATTACCTGTATAGGGACTTCATTTATAGGAGGAAAAATGTATTTAATGAGGAGCACCCCCCTGAGTAAACACAGGCTCAGAAAAACCGCCTGCTTTATTGTGCACTTGAGGTTATGGTTGGAGTTTTGCATGGGAGGAAGGAAGCACAAAAACATTTGGGGACACATTCCCTGTCCCAGAGATAAGGCACAGACTACCGGTACATCACAGTGAAAGGCTGTACATGAAGACACCAAGCGGCTGAAGACAGGAGGGGAAGAGCAACAGTGTTTCTGAGCACCTAATACGCAAGGACTGCCACTCCATCTACTACTGAGGGAAGTGAAACTGCTCCACATTTTAAGAGCTGGGAACAGGAGTCCCACATGCATGCAGGATACCTTCCCTCACTCATCCCACAAACAAAGACCCAGCAATAGCAGGACTGCACGCTTGGCAGGATGCAGAACAAAACAGGTGCCCTCACGATGTTCACATTCTGGTGCGGGAAGGTGGTCACGTCACAGTTAAGTGCGTTCAAGTCACCGGCTTTCCCATGACTGAGAGTAGCGAGTGCCCGGGTGAGGGGAGCTCTGCCGCAGCGGGTGGCTGGGGCAGCAGGGGAGGGTGGCTGCAGGATTCCATTCCCCATCTGGGTAGGACCGGTTCTGACCAGGGCAGCCCAGAAACGTTTTCAAAGAAGTGGGCCTTGGTTCCTGACTGGGGTTCGCATTATCAAGTGCATCAGAGAACAAGATGAGCAGAGTGGGCGTGGGGGGAAGCCCCACAGAAGGAGAGTGTTTATTGGAAGACAGGTGGGCAGCCGTGCCCTGTGACACAGAATCCCAGGAAGGAACTGTAGTTACAAGACACAAACACATCCCTGTTCTCCATCCACCTGGGTCTACAGACTGAGGTCACACTTTTTTATTATCCAACTCCGAGGACAACCAGTCTCCAGTATTCTCAAGAGCTCAGCGTTCAATGAGGACTGAGAGAGACACAGGCACTGAGGTCACTGTGAAAAGCCACGTGCACTACGCAAACGTCCACTTGTGCCGCTGGTTTTGAGGGTGGATGAGGTCACCCCTTGGAAAGAGCCTACCCCACAGCCAACAGACACACCTGCACGCAGATCTGACAGCCACCGGGAGGGAGGTGCTGGCCACTTCCCCGGCAGTCAGCGCGGAGAGCCTGGAGATGAACCCCGGCAGGGAGGGCGGTGGGGGCACGGGAGAGTCTCCGTCTCTTTCCGGGAGCGGGGCAGGCTGCAGGCAAGCGGAGCCACTTTGGGGCTTTCCCCCCTGCACACGGCTGACGGGGAACAGATGCAACCTGACTTTCCCGCCGAGGTCTCGGCACAGACAGCAGGACTGCGGCACTCATGGAAAGTTTATACTCTCAATGGTGTGTAGGTATATGTTTGTGTGTGTGTATACATACTTCAGCTGTGGGAAATATAAACATCTTGCGTATTCTATTTTTCTTCCAACTAAGAAAAGGCTTTCCTTTTGCTTTGTAATCTATAATCCCCTTGGAAACCAGTATGCAATCTGATGGAAAAAACTAAAGACTTTATGGTGCACCAAATTGGTTTTCCTTGGGAAATGGTTTCTTCCGAGATTGCTTTCGTTGTGAGAATGTGTTTTCACAAGGCCATTTTAGAATACTGGATATGACATTTCATTGGACCTTCCTTTACAAAGGTCAGGCTTGCTTTAATAACGGTACATGTCATTACTATGCGTAGTAGGAAAATGCTGGCTGGTTGACAGACCTAAGGCAGAATGTATTTTTTCAACTATTTGATTAAGACCTTCTAGGGATGGTAACCCCCCAGTGTGCATAAATACGGGAATGTGGTAGTAATTATAACGTGTGAACAGGGCAGGAAGGTTAATTCTGTTTCATTTTGACACCTGAAAGTGTCCAGTGAAATGTCAGTTAAAAATGTCCATATAAAACCATGCTCTTTTCTGCTCCCAATAAGCCAGAGACACATTTGATATTAGCCAAAAGCCAATAAGTGATAGAAAAAACAGATAACTGAAATCCGATTCCAACATCCATGTTGCACAGATGGAGACCCTAACAAAATCACCACGGGACAACTGCATGGAGTCCCACAAAAAGAAGACTTGTTACCTGAATACTTAAAGTAGCCCCCAAAGAACAACCAAACCCCTTGTTACTAAGCAGAGAACAGAGAACCAGCCCCCATGATCCAAGTCCATGAGCCTGGGCCACAGTCACAGCCGTCCTGGTGGTTGTGTCTTCCTGCCACCAGAGCCGGCACTGGAGCATCTACTTGACTCTCTCCTGGGCTTGAAGCATCATCTTAGTTCTCTACCTTGGACCCACATTGGCCTCACCGCATTGGCCCAGGGCCGTGAGGACCCGGGGGTGTCCCAGGCCTCTGTGCGAGCACTCCTGCTCTGGCCTTGCACATCACTCCCATCCCTGCACCCGCTCCCCGCTTTATGGCTCCATCATGGCCCTCACTGCAGTGCTACCAAGTCCCCCCAGCTTTCCAAGTTCTTCCGTGAACTCCAAGCACCGTGCGTTACCCTCCAGTGCCACAGCACCTGTTGGCTGAAAAGTTTGTGTGGTCCCCGGCTCTACTGCCAGAGCAGGGGCCCTTCTCCCGGGACTCCTCTGTAAAATTCCACGGGCCTGGCCTGCTTGCTGGGACCCAGCAACAAAACCATGAACGGTCCCATCAAAGGCAGGACACCATATCTGACGCTCACACCCACATCCTTTTCTACCCCTGGCCAAGTCACACACTGCCCCCCCTCCAGGAGTTACCCCAAGGACAGACCAGCCTAGATCAAGGGCTGCACTCAGTTTGTCTTCAGGATTCCTGTAGAGCTCCCAGATCCGGCACCAGGCCAACCCAGAGTCGCTAGTTTGCCATAATGAGCCCAGGTTCAGTTCTCCTGTAAGGAACGCGTGTGCGGATCAGGAGCCGTGGGGCCCCCATCACCAGGGAGACGAGGTGAGCAGCAGCACACCCAGTCCAGCGAGCCAGCTCCCCACACAAGCCATCCTCAAACTGAAAGCTGGAGCCTGCTGCTGGAGGGGGGCTGTCTGACGGCTGGGGACATCACGGCCGTGCCGTGGTGCTCTGCTGACACAGGGACTGTAGACCCAGACACTCCTGAACACAAGTCCTGCCTCTGCCAGCCAACAGCCATGTGACCTTAGGCAACACGTCTGTCTCAATGCCTCGGTTTCCTCATCCACAAAATTTGAAAATTCTAGCCCCTGCAGGACTGTTGAGGAAATTAAATGAGATGTTAAATTCAACTGTGTACACAATACGTATCCAACAAATGTTGAGTACAACTATGTACACAGTAAGTATCTCTCATCCCCATTCCAAAATCAGGCCCCCACCCCGCCTCTCCCTGAGCTGCCCAAGCCTCACGGCCACCCCCTCCCTGCACAAGGCTGAGCACTAATCTACTGTGGGAGGTCTCAGATGCAGCTGGTTTGGGATTCAGCCTAGATTTAAATTGTGGCTTCATTCTTTTCAGGCTGTCTAGTCTTGGTCAAGTTGTTTCATCTCCCTGCCTCAGTTTCCTCAATCATAAAATGAAAACAAAGCATTATTTTGAGAAATAAACAAGCTACTGCTGGGAAAGCGCCCACAGCACTGCCCGGCGCGTGCCAGCCCCGGCTCCTGCCTTCCTTCCCACCCCCTCTGCAGGTGGCAGGTCCGACGGCCCTGGAGGGGTGAGCCGCAGAACTGCGTCTGCCCCGCCCGCTCTCACGCCACCCGAGGGCTGCAGAAGGAGATGCCGGAGCCGAGCTTCCTGCTCTGCCCCTGACCAACAGCTGGGTGGGAACCTTCTCTCTCCTCCAAACTGAGGAAGTTGACCAGAGGCTTCCAAGGCCACTTCCAAGTCTATGATTCCACCCTTCCATCCTGTAGTCATCTCTCCTAAAGAGACATGGCAGCGGGAGGAGGAAGCTGTCCCTCGGGCTGGTTCCAGTTCCTTTCTCCAAGGCCCTTATTCTAGGTCCTTCCACCCTAATCTATTCCTAACAGCCTCTGCCACTCAAAGCTCCCTTCCTCCTCTCATAAATGAAGCAAAAATAACAACAGCAGCAGCAAGCCTTAGTGGCCTGAGGACGGAGGCAGGGTGCCCTCCTAGATCTTGAAACCGCAGTGACGGCCGTGTCTCCCTTCTTACCACTTAACATGCACTCAACTTGGGCAGAAACAGAAGTAACTCATTAACCCCCACCCCCAATATACACACCCCACAACACAAGGATACCTGTGCAAGAAATATCCCTAGAGACTTTCTCCAAATTATCCTGCAAAGAACACAGAGCCACACAGCATGCACAGCATGGGGGATGTTCCCACGTGCTTGCTCGGGTGTGTGTGGAGCAACCCGAAGCCCGTCCACGAGAGCCGGTTGGCCGCTCTACCTCTCCAGGCGGCGGCCGGGATGCATGAGTCTCTTAGGGGAGAATTTCATTTGAGCGTGTAGCCTTAGAAAATGCAATTCAACTGTGCAAACATTTGCTTGGATTCTCTGTGCTTCCAGGAGTATCCCTGAGGATACTAGTTAGAGAGGCCAGTGAGCCTCAGAGGTGGTCCTGCCCCAGCTCTCTCCTGAGCAAGCACTTCACAGTTGCCTGACACTTTGAATTGTGCAAGCCATCAAATTAACAATGGCCCCAAATATCAAACTGGTCGTTGCAAAGCAAGTAACAGTACACAGGCCTCACTTCTGGCACGGCAAACGAATCCTTTAAAGGCACACGGAAATGAAGACCTAGTTGAATGTACCTCCCCCAGCTCCCTAGCAGCAGGCACACATTGCCCCCCAAAATTTTGGAAAAGAATAAGGAATTATTGCAGGTACTTACTATTCAAAAATCAAATCTTCAAATGACCTAAAAGTAGAAGTAGGTATATTTTTAAGGACCTAAATAAAAAATTAAGCTAATTTTTAATTATAGAATACCAAGTGGAAACGCAGAAGTTACATACAACAGCACATTTGTCGACATCCAGAATGGCCAGTTTTGAAGGGAAAGCGTATGGCGTGTTTGCGTCTGCCAATTCAGTGCCAGTTCTGGGAGGTTTAGGACTGGAAAACACAGCATGTCACGAGCAAATACGTCATTAAATTAGGCACAGCAGCGGGTGCTTACTGTAGAGGAGAAAACTCAAGTAAATGAAATGCTAAATTATTTCACAGGAAATAAAACCTTTGAAAGTCCTTATAAATCCTCCCCTGCCCCAGAAGGTCCATGCGTGTTACCAGCCACGTGTGTGACGGCAGCACATGCCAGGACTTGCACTACACGCACTGCAGGTGGGAAGGGGAGCGAGCTGTGGCCGGGCGCTCATCGCGGCAGGAGCGTCACGTATGTGCCAGAGAATCTGATAGGCAGAGAGGAGCCGACCTAAGCAGGTACCAGCCATGAATCCAGCCACCCCCAGTCTAAGCCGTCCCATGCAGCGCAGGGCGGGAGTGCAATAGACACAGTCCCTAGCATCGTCACACTATCAGGCAGATGATGCACATGTAAAATAAAATGCATGCATACAAATAAGAAGGCCAAGATCATAGTAAGGAATAGTGACCGCGTGTGGCGCCCTATCTCTATACTGCCCGGGGCTAAGCACTTCACAAGAACCACCCATGCCAGCTCCCTCTCCCCAACGCTGGGGCGTGGAAGGTCCTCCCCACCGTGGGCTGGCCATTGGAAAGCTCAGGGCCCATTTCTGGCAACGTCACAGGCTTCGCCCCTTTTCCCAGTAGCCCCACTTTCCTAGCTTCCTTTACTTGCATAGTACGCGTGTTCGTAACGTACCTTGAATCACTTTGGAGCATATGATAACTTTACAGGAACTTGTTCACTACATTTAACATGTCTGAACATAAACTCTTCATCATTTTCCCAATTCTGCTTCTCCTGGATTGGCCCATTTGGGTTAATGGCAGTTCCAGGTTCCTGAGCTCAAACGCTGTAGCGGTCTTCCTTGAGTCCCTCCTGCTTTCCAGGATGTGTCTACTCTACCTGGTAAAGCCCTGGTCACTGTCCATTCCTTCAGCAGTGTCTGCCTGCTCGTTCCCTATTTCCATTCCCACGACTGCCATCCTGGGCAGTGCCTGCAATATTACTAACCTGGGATATGGAAATGCTCTTCCAGTAAGTCTCCTCTCTCCACTTTGTCTCCCCCTACACCACTTTATACACTGCTACCATGACTAGCTTCCCAAGGTAGAGTCTTCATCACATCACCGCCCTTATAAAACCTCGTGTTGCACTTGGTACATGTCCCATCCACTTATCCATCCATCCATCCATCCATCAACTCATCCATCCCCCCACCCACCCATCAGCTCATCCATCCATCTATCCACCCACACATAGACTCGTCCATCCACCTGTCTATCCATCTAGAAGCATATGGAGCCCTTTCTGTGCCAGTCCTGTGTTGAGCAACCTTCACGCATTAACTCATCAGTCTCCACTTCCCAGTCTGTGAGGAGGACATTTATCCTTTCCTGAGGGAATGGACAATGGTGAGTACTTTACCAGGTAGGTTAGAGAGACAAATCCTGAAAAGTACAAGTAACACAGTGAAGGTGACTGCAGGGCTTGAGTTCCGAGGAACTAGAGCTGCCGTTAACCAAAACAGGATAACCCAGAGGAGATGTACATTTTGGGGAAATGATAATGGATTTGAGTTTAGACAAGTTGAATTTGGTCAATAAATCCTTGTAAAGGTATATCTAGACTTTGGGGGAAGGGCTGGAGTTTAGATTTGGGAGCAATTAACATAGCAAAAAGGTGATGTCATGATGTGAAAGAGACCACCAAGAGAAGATATAGAAAGAAATGAATAAAAGACAAGAAGGAAACTTTGGGATTGCAGATGTAATGGATTTAGAGCAGGGTCAACAATTTTTCTGTACAGGGCCATAGAGTAAATATTTCAGGCATTGAGGGCCACACAGTCTTTGCTGCAACTACTATACTCTGTCATTGGGGAGAGCTGTCTGTCTGTCAGTCTGCCTCCTCAAGAAGGGATTGCCCCAGGATTCCTTGTTCTCTGTGTCACCTGCCCCAAGGAGAAATTCAATGACTATGTGATGAATGAATGAATGAATGAATTTGAGGGGCCAAAAATTTAAATCCTAGGCTTACAAAGCTGCCCTTCTACTTCGGGCAGGTTGCTCCAACTCCCTGACTGGTTTTTTGTTTGTTTATCTATAAAATGCAAACAACCCCACAGGATGCAGGAAGAAACCGAAGTCCTGCCTTCCCTTCCTGGGTCACACTTTCCTCAGCTGTAAACAGACCCTGTGGGACTAGAATTTGTTTTGAGGTCTCTCTTCCTGGTGGCTTTTCAGGACTCTAAATGCACAAACGTGTTGGGGCGTTGGTCAGCCAGAGGGGGCACAGCCCAGGAGGGTAGGAGTGCTCCTCTTTTCTGGGGAGGAGGTTAGCACAGCCGGATTCCTGGGATAAGAGAAAACATTCTTCCTTCCATCACCTCCGTGACTGACAGCTCTGCAGGGCCCCTCCGCCCACCCGTGTGGAATGCAGAGACGGAGGGGCCAGGCATTCCCAGCACGGCCCTCCAGAACCAGGTCTTTCCCTGCTAATTGAGTCCGACCGTGGGACGCCAGCCCGGGGCTCCAGTTCCTTCAGAGAGGGCTGAAGAAAGGAATGTTGACGGGCAAGCGGGCAGTCTGAGCACGTGAAATCCTCACGTTTACGTTATGAATCCGAAGCCAAAAATGTAGGGTTGAGATTCCCCACATCTTATTGTGGTATTTACCTTATTCTACAACTCTGGCAGAAATCCTACGGGGTAGACCTTATAATGGTTTATACATAAGTGGAATCGAAATTTGAAGGAAAATGTAAGGTCCATCTTTTCCAATCACACAGCCAGTAAAGGAGGCAGAACATTCCCCTGAAACATGAAATAAAAACATCGAGTTCCCTAAGAATTAGACTACAGCATGCACACGGGGGCAGGCCTGGCTGTGTGCAAAACTCACTTCCCAGAGAGGCACGGCTCCCTCCCCCACAAAGCTCCACCGTCCGTCCCTCTGAGGATAGGACACACACAGCAGACGAGAGGTGATTGGCCAAAGGACCCCAGAAGGGCGCCCGGGGAAGTGAGCAGGGGTGGGCTGGCACAGGGCGTCCCACTCAAGGGCGTGATGAGGCACAGTGTTAACGCACACGCACCCGGATGTGAATGTGTCGGGCTCCCCTGACCTGGTGGCATGAAATATAGCAGACTTGTCACAGGCAAGGGCGCTGGCTCAGACTGACCCCTTCCCAACCACGATGTCCCTGCCCTAGCAGCCATGAACTGCCTGGCCTTGGACTTGCTACTTATCTGAGTGTTACCTTCCTAATACATATTCATATGGAACAGCCTTTGATGAAGATTACTTTCAAAAAAAAAAATCTCACATAATTAACCCCTTTGTAGCACCTCCTGGATTAAAATTGGGCCTCACCCTTAGCAAGTGAGAGGTCAGGCAGCCCCCACCGCACTGAGCCCCTGAGAACCATCCGCTTGCCTGTTTTGTGCCACGTTTCTGAGGGACGGGGCATTCCACTGCCAGCGACAGCAGGTGCTGCAGTCCCCCGGGCCCCTTCCATTCTCAACTCCGCTTGCTGGAGTGCAGGGCGGGTATCCCAGGGTCACTCTGCAGCTGGAAGCATCTCTGAGATTCTGTACCTCGCCCTGGCAGTGCACACGTGAAGGCACCAGGGCGGGACAGGACCTACGCAGGCTCTGCGGTGGCAGAAGCCAGACAGCCGGGTCCCAGCCGGTGCAGGGCTCCAGGGCTGACGTTTGCCTCGGGGGCGGGAAGCGCCATCAGCCCAAATGCCTGTCCTACTTTTCGATGTGCATTCGTTGGGATTCAAAGCGGTTCAAAATGCTCAACCCCAAGTCACCGTCTCGGGCCCTCTCCACTTGGGAACAGAACATTCCTTTGCCCCAGACCCTTACCCGGGGACCCCTCCCCCAGAGGAGCGTCCTCAGCACGGCAGCTCTGTGAGCAGGGCATGGTGTGTACCGGCCACCTCTCCTGAGTCCCCTCGGGCCCAGCAAAGGAGGAGTGTGCCCGAGGCCTGCATAGACTGCAGAGAGACACACCGTATGGGGTTAGGAAAAACCCTCCACTGGTGAAAGCAACGCCACCCTTTATCAAGTTGTGTTGCTTCCTCCCGAGGGAGGCCAGGGAGAAGCCCCCGCTCCTGAGACGCTGGGCACCTCCAAGACTCCCCACCCCACCCACCGTGCCACGGCCCCTCCCAGAGCCACAGCTCCCTGGAAACCAGAATAATTCCCCAAACAGCACACTGTTCCCACGGCATTCAGGAACTGTCTGCGGAGATATGCGGAGACAATTGTGATTGTTTCTGCAGATGAGGAAACTAAAAGAGAGGAAGATGAAGCGTGTTTTCTGCAGCAAACAGTCTCCATAATAAACTGAATTGCAGCTGTGCTCCTTTTAACCAAACCTGGAAAAGTGAAAACCCAAATTCTCAGGACAGGTAAATCAGGGGTTTATTGATCATCTCCCAGAAATAGCCACCAGAGGATTCATCTCAACAGAGCCCTTTCCCCACGCCCATGAAAGGGCAAAATTCAGCCTCCAGTGGCTGAGGGGACAGACCCCAGCCCCCAGCCAGCAAGTCCTGGAGCAAGGGCCGAGGTAGGACGGGCCAGACAGGGAAGGGGGCGGGGAAGATGCTGACAGGTGTTCGGGTCTGATACAGAAGTCTGTGGCGAAGCCGGGGGAGGGGCAGGGCCCAGGTCCCAGACCACCATGTGGTCCTGATGTCAGGAGAATGGCGGTGGGCAAACAAAGCCCCCAGACACCTCTGCATTTGTTCCACATGCAGTGTGCAGACTTGCACTTTGCCAACCTAAAGCCCCCAGAGCCAGTGTCACGTTCTGTGCCAAGCTCTGTGATTTTCTCCATGTGACTTCCCAGCTGTGCCGGCTGGTGACCCACAGGAAGGCATCCTTGCCCAGCAGGGTGTAGCCTCTGTCCTCTGCACCCCGCCCCCGGGCAGGGACCCCTTCAAGCTCCTCGGAGGCTCATCTGTCTAGAGCGGTCCCTGAGGAGACTCCCAGCTCCTTGATTCTGTGCGTTCTATTCCAGAAGCTTCCATCTGAGTCCTCTGTGCTCTTTGCCTTCATCCCAGACACCCACATTTGACACCTGTCTTTGCCACAGACATCCCCGAGGGCCTGCTGTGAGCTGGCACTGCCCTGGCGCTGACCTGGCCCCACAGCACACTGGCCCGCCCTCCGCCTCGACTTCCAGCTCTGGCCACCACCCTGTGACCGTCAGTTCCTGGTGAGGACGCCCGTTGCCTGGGCCCCTGTCCAGGGACTGACAAGCCCCACACACCCGGAGAAGCCCAGCGCCGGCAGACTTTCACCTTCTCCCCCTCCTATCTGGAAACGGCTTCACGTTGAGCCTCCAGGGAATGAACCAGCCCCGCGGGCTGAAGGGGGCGGGCGGGGGCAGGGGCTGCTGCAGGGCTGGGGGTCTCAGGAGGGTTGCAGGACAGGCCCCCAGGCCCGTATCTCGGGATTCCTGTCCACCCAGTACGCACAGGGCCTGCCTGCTTCTGCGAGCTCTGGCTGCCGCGCACTGTTATAAAAGTGGACATTCCAGGTTGAGCTAACAGAGCCAAAGTGATACGCTCACTTGCACACACTCAGGCACACACGTGCACATGTGCATTGCTCACAGATAACCTGTGACAGCGGGACGCTAATCCACAGGGTCCAGTGTGTTTTGGCCCTTCCTGACGACCACTGTGCCTGTGGGTTGGGGCCAGGTAGGGACGTGCACCTGTGGTGAGGGGCCACAACGCAGAGTGTGGGCTCGGCCCTGGCCCACCCTGCAGTCACAAGGGGGCTGCACCTTCACCGTCACCCAACAGACCACCACTGGGCCCTACGGCCGGTTTCTGTGCAGGCCGGGGAGACACGTGCAGAGCAGGAGGGGCCCGGCCCTGCCCTCGTGGCCCTTCCTGTCTCACTGGAGAGGCAGTGACCAAACCTGCTGCACACTGTGAAGAAACACAGGAGCTAAGTGGGAGAAAACCCAGGGGCAGGGAGTCTGTCTGGAGCAGCAGGTCAGCCACAGCCCAAGGGGGCTCCGGCTCTGCCTGCACCTGCCACGTGTGCAAAGGTCCTGGGGCAGGAAACAGTTTGACATGACTAATACTAAAGAGAAACCAGCAGGGTCCAGACACAGGAAGGATGGGGAGAGGGACCCGTGGGATGTTCGGATAAGAGGGCAGGAGCCAGATGGAGCAGGGCTTGGGCTGGGGAGCAGTTGGGATTTTGTTCTCAACACAACGCTGAGGGTTAAGAGCACTTGGTAGGGGAGAGGGTGATGGGATTTCATTGTAAAGCATCACCCTGGCTGTTATGTGGAGACCGGGCGTGGCAGGCAGGGGTGGAGGCAGGGATCCCCGGCACATGGAGAAAGATGGAAAGACACAAGATCGCCTGGACATGGAAGCAGGATGGGTGGGAGGCACAGAGGAAGTCACAGGCTGGTCTGAGCCCTCCAGCTGCAGTGGCTGAGAGGACAGTGGCCTGAGGAAGACTGCAGGGGAGCATGGGTAGGGGAGCCCAGCAGAAGCCCCACTGTCCTGGGATGTGCACAGGGCAGGAGAGGAGGAGGGGGCCCAGGTCACTTGCACACAGGGGATTCCGGGGCCAGAGGCCGGTCTGTGACAACTCAGAGTGAGCAAGTGGGGCAGGGGTGCAGGGGGTAGGAGGCTGGCCCCTCCGCGTCCTTGGTGTCTGGGCAGAGTCTGCAGGAGGAGGCCGGGCTGGCAGAGATTCTCCCACCCAGAAGGCAGAAGGAGGCGAGGCTGGCCAGGTGCATCCTCCTGCAGAGTCTGCTCCAGCTGATGGCACATGCATGGACTTTCTCCTTCCGTCCTGAGCATCAGGACTGGGGTCACAACTGACTTAGGTTTGGGAGTAAGAGAGCTCACATCACAGGTTTTTTAAATACTAAAAGCAAGGATGCAATTTGGTGTCACTTTTAGAACATTGGAGAAAAGAATTTATCATGTCACAAGTCACCCACCACTAACAAACACATACATGTAGGCACAGACCCAGCGTAGGTTCAGCAGAGGTTAGACTTAAACAGGATTCATTCAGTGAAGAGAAAGGGACTTGGTTCAATTGGAGAAAATTCTTCTTGATCATGGAATGACCTTCTTCTATACCCAGAAGCTTCTGGAACTAGGTTTCCTGCAGCCAAAGCAGGCCAGCCTCTGGTACCCCCACCTGACAGGAGCTGCCCACAGGGAGACACCTGGGCTGCCCATCACTTCGATGCCTGGGCTGGGCTCGGGCTCCTTATTCAGCTGGAATATTCCAGAACAACGTGCAGGCCAGCATCTGCTACGACAGGGTGGGGCTGGGGCAGTGATGGGGCCATTTCACTGTCATCAGGGGACCAGCCCCATTCACAGGGTGACAGTGGGGTCCTCTGGTTGCACATGCTGATGCATGAACGTTCTACGTGGAAGATCTTTTAATCTCAGCAGAGGAGAAAGGCTTAAAAGGCAAATGTCAGGTTGAGGCAAAACAATGGCTACAGGACGTGAACATTATTACTCTATTCAATATTGAACCCCTTCTGTGTGCGGGCACCATGCTAACAGTTTACGGACTTTTCTCATTTACTCCCTGCAGCAATCCAGAAAAGGTAGACACTAGTATCCACTTTGCAGAGAAGGAAGGAAAAGGGCCTTAAAGAGTTTGAGCCCCAGCCTATGAGGCGAAAGAACTGGCGTTAAAACTCCTGCTGCCACTGACTCCCCCAAACCCCACCTCCTCATCCCCACGGTGAGCACGTGGTCAGGCCACGGCTCAGGAAACGCCAGCGGGGCAGGTGGGACTTCCACGGCGAGGCAGGTTGGAGAGAGGTTGGCTATTTGTTCTCAAACTAGGCAGGATTCAGAGTTAGGGGGGGAAGATTCGGAAACTGAAGACCGGAACGCAGAACTCACATTGCCTCGGCTTAGCTCTTTGTCGACAATGGCACACAAAGAGAGCATTTAGGAGACAGACGCTCTGTGGAATCCCAGCTCTGCCGGGGACCTGCAGGCGTGACCTTAGGCAGGTGGAGGCAGCTCTCTGCACCTCGCCTGCTCCTCTGCGAGACTCAGGGGGCTGCTGACCCCGCCCACCTCTCAGGTTGATGTGAGAGTTGGAACCAGTGCCCGGCACGATGTCCTGCAGCGTCGCGTGCTGAGAGGGAGCAATGTGGTTCCTCCCAAGACAAGCGCCCACCCAGACTCCAGGATTTATGAAGCTGCTTTGTTTTGTTTTTGAAGCGAGGCCAACATAGCTTTATAGGCTCTGGCTTCCCAGAAGTTGGCAGATCAAGGTGTCTCTGTATCAACTGTTTTCCCTCTCAAGTCTGTGGGGACAAGAATAAAATTCCCTTTCCAAGAGGATCCACACCCTCTTTTATTCTTGGTCATTTCAATTAAATCAAAACCATATAATAATATAAGCAAGAGTAACAAGGTCTTTCACCCAGTAATTGCTCTCTTACTGGAATTTTCTAGCCATTTGTTCACAAACATCCCCATTGCAGAACCTGCGCCATCCACAGGTTTCTGGGGTCTCTAACAGAGCTGAGCTCGGTTCAGGTAGAGCCGCCGGACCTGGATTAGAATATCCCCACAGTGGGAAGCTTGGTGAGCGGTTTGGCCCACCTCGTGCCAGCCCTCCCCTGTGAAGTCCAGCAAAGAGCCCCCCTGCGGGGTTGGCATGAGGGTCGGGGAATGGCAGGAGCGGGTGTTCGGCGGGCACTCGCCTCCCTGAGGACAGCTCAAGGAGGTGGGAGAACGGGCGTCGTAGCTCAGAGATCTCTGTTTTCTTAGCTACAAACTGCGTGGGGGAGAAACATAATTAAATCTCTAACCCCTTGGTACCCCCTATGAGATGGGGGTTGAGCAGTTCCTGAGCCCCAAATCCCAAACGCTCGTGGTGCTCAAAGGTGGAGTTCTGGAAACAAATCCGGAAGCCCCCAAGCCCGAATGTCATCTGAGGGTGTCGTCCTGTGGAAGACCAGCCCTTTCCTCACACCAGACTAATGGGGAAGAGAGAGAGAGAGGGAGAGAGAGAGAGAAGGAGGGAGAACTGGAGTCTCGCTCTGCCTCCACCTCCTCCCGCCGAGCCTCTGCAGGTAACACGGGCTCAGGAAGCGGGATGGGTTTTAACCTTGATGCTGATGCTCACTGACAGGGCCTGAGCCTTCTGGCCTTGGGCCCAGCATCTGCAGTCCAAGTGCAGGGCAGACTGGGCGCCAGGCAGGGACGTCCAGCGTGAACCTCTGCTGTGTGAAGAGCCCTGCCAGCCTCTCTCCCATCCTGTCTCCCTCCCGGATCCCTTCACCAGCCTGAGGCCGTGGTAACCTGAGTCCGGAATGAGAAGGAGCTGGAGCTCGCATTCTGTTTTTGTGACTAGGCACCTTGTTGTTTTGCTGGGACAAAGCGCCAAGCTCAGATCGTAAGAAGGACCTGGAGTTGCATCAGCCAAGATGCCCTCGTAGCCTGCTTCTTAAGGAGATTTCCAGGCAATACCCAACATTTCTCAACTCCATTGAGGAACTGGATTGCAAGTGTTTTGCATGCAACATACCAGCAGCATTTGCAATGCCAACATGCACTGCACGAACAGAAGGCAATTCTCTTGACATAAAGCACATCACTAAGGTTATTTTTTTTTCTGATGGAAAGGTAGTAGATGAAACCGTTATGAAGATCAAGAATTTCCTAAGTGAGAGAGAGAGAGAATGCACAAAAGGCAATTACATGAACATTACTTTTGAAAACACCTTAAGCTATTCTTGAGATGGGAGTAGGATTGCCAGATAAAATATAAGAGAACCAGTTAAACTTGAATTTCAGATCAGCAACAAAAACTTTTTAGTATATTTCATGTAATAGTTGGGATATACTTAAACTAAAAAAAAATAGTCAATATTTACCAGAAATTCAAATTTAACTGAATGTCCTGTATGTTTATTTGCTAAATCTGGTAACACTAGATGGTAGTTCTGGCAATAGCACCCAGGAGTAACCTCCTTTCCCCTCGACGTAGTCACTTCATTGCTTCTTGTTAGGCATGGCCAACCATTTCCCAGTGTGAGCAGCTGCCCCGTGCATACCACGGGTCTCAGTTAGACGCTTTTGTTGTTTAACACTTGTGGTTCATGACCACGCTTTCCCGCAAATGTTTCATTAACTCTATATTCATTGTGATTCAGTTCTGTAAATAGTTTTTAAATTGTGTAAACTCATAGATCTATCCTGTTATTGTTTGGTTTTTTGTTTTGCAGAAACATTTCATCCAGTTAGTCTACAAGGTTTGCATTCCACTACATTTTGAAGAAGAAAACGTGAATATGGGTTAAAGTTGCACTTACATTTTAAAGCTGTCTCACAGAGCTTGGTGTATCCAAACCTGGAAACTCAGTTTCTTAAATTTCAAGCACAGTATATTTGGGCCGGCTGTTCACCGCTCGGTTGCGTGTAACAGAATCCCAGCTTGTCTCAATGGGGGATTGTCGAAAGGGCATAGGTTGCCTCTTGGAGCTCTGGGCAGGAAGTTTGGAGGGGCCTCCGAGGGGCTTGGCAGACGTCCTCCCGTGCTGGCCAGCTCTTCCCTCCCACTCCAGTGTCCGTCCTCACTGGCCCTCTGCATCCCTGTGGAGTGATCTCCCTCCAGTCCATTGTCCCCTGTTCCAATGGACTGCCGGCTTCCCTGAGTCCGCATTTCTATTGCTTCTCCACCCAAACTCCCAGTAAAGACTCATGAAATTCATTGGGTCTCAGGGTACAAATTATGGGGGAGAGCTTCTGATTGGCCCCATGGGGTGGCAGCCAGCCTGGTCCGATCCCTGCTGGCTCAGGGTGCTGGGCCACAGGCAGAGCGGGAACACATGGGAGCAGGTGCCATGTGGTGAGAGAATGCACTGGTGTGTGGACAACAGGAGCCTTGGATACCTGCCAGCCCAGTAAAAGGATGGTTATAATTGAGTTGTAAGGATCGTGTCCCACTCCATGTATTCGAGTCACCTAATCTCCCAGCCAGAATCCCTGGTAAACAGATTCTGGACCATGGCTTGTTTTGGGGTCTCAGGGGTGCTTATACCTGCAGCGATCACTCAGAATCTTGCTTCAGAGGAGCTTGCCTTGTTTACACATGCCATGGAATTTATGGAAATAAAATTAAACATTAAAACTCCTTTCAGGGTCTCTAAACCATTACCAATTAGTACGATGGTTACAGTTACTGTGCAACTGGTAGAAATCCTCAGCGGGGCCTCTTCAGAGGAAACTGATGAAATTGCTGAGGAAAGTGCACCTGAGTGGGTGCGTGTGAAGCGCGTGTTCCCCGAAGCCCGTGTCCAGGCAAAGCTGCGCAGTGAGGTCCACAGGCTCAGAATCCCACGTACAGCAACTGTTTCCCTCCTCTATTCCTCCCCACACCCCCACCCTGGCCGCCCCCCTTTTCCATAGATCTTGTTTATTTTGATCCACAGTTAATGCCCATCTAGACAAAGCATAAAATAGCCATAAGCAAAAAGAAAAAAATATGTACATTATCCTACCACCCACAGAGAAAACAGAACCACAGTTTAAAGATGACTGTATAAATAGTTTCTTTACTTACGACATCTTAAGTAATGGACGGGAATCTTTCCATGAACGTAAAGATGCTTTGGTGGTCACAGAGTGCTCTGTTCCATCCAAGAGTGTTTGCTCATGTTTGCACTGACTCCCTAGGTTAGACGTTTTGGATGTTCCAACGCTTCACTGTTGCAATCAGTGCTGCAATGTGTATCACTGGGGCTGAATTTTTGCATGAATTCACTTAAATAGTTTATAATTGTGGTTTTGATTCCATCTCTGACCCAGTAGTTATTTAGAAATGTTTTGTTTTGTCTTGCTTTGTTTTAACCTTCCAGTGGCTGCAGTTTCCTGTTTATATCTTCATTATTTAACTCTAGTTTTATTGCACTGTGGTCAAAGAATGTGGATGGTACTATTTCTGCTTTTAGAAATTTATTTAGTTTTTAAAAATAGTTAAATATATAGTTAATTTTTGTAAATGACTCATGGGAAGTTAGAAGATGCTAGATTTTTCCCTTATGGACCATACCAGTGGATTCTCAGCTCTCAGCTCAAACATATTAATCATATTCAAATCTTCACTCTCTCTACTTATTTTTTCATCTTAAGTGATGTCTTAAAAGCCAAAGAATTATCTACCACTACTATATATTTCTGGCAAGTATCTTTTCATTAATGTCAATTCAGAGTGCTTTGCTGCTGCTGTTGTTTGCCTCGGGCTTTAAAATCCGAAGCAGATTACTTCTCTAATCTGTTGGAACAGCATTTTTCCATTTGTTAGATGTTTTTCTTTAGGAACAGAAATTATCAGTGCATTGAAACCACTAGCTCTCATCAGTAGCTATTATATTTTGTCTAATATTTTCATCTCTTTTACTATTTTCACTTTATCCTAAAAAAGCTTCTAAAGATGGACTGATTCCATTTGCTGAATTTTGATTGACTTTGACTTTTTCTAATGCCATTTAAAATTCTGTTATAGCTTTCTTTTTCTCTACCCAATTGTTCATCAGTCTGCGGTTCCTTCTTCATCTCTGTCTTACATCTCATAGCTCATATCTTACTGCACGGAGTCTGTAAGAATGGAAAGAAGATGATGTCTCCATTTTCCTCCTGTTTTATTTGCAGTACATATTTTTCAAAGTGTTTTCTCCCTATTGATTGTGATGAGTTTATCTCCTTTTAGGTTACAGCGTCTTTTCGTGGGTAAGCATGTTAGTTTGGGTCAGTCACAGGAGGCTGTCTGGCCGAAATCAGGGAGCACCACTCTGCGTAGGTCCGCCCCTGTCCAGCCACAGTTACTGTTTACTGCCCCCACCTGCCCCACCCCAGACTGTCACACGATCAGCTGGAGGCTGACTGGGTCTCAGCAGCCTAACAGTGCATGGGACCTTGGTCAGCCCCTGATCTCTGCTGAAGGCTTCTCCAGTGGATGAACCCCTCACCCCATACCTGCCTGTCCACGTCTGGCTGTCCGGCCAGCCGGGCCACTACTCCAGCACCCAAGGGGGGCTGTGACTGGCCCCCTTTCTGCACCACACCTGCCAGGCTGGGGGAGCACTTCCTCCCACCTGAAGTGAGACTACATATCACGAACGTGCCCAGGGAGGTCAGAAGGAGGCCCTGAAAGACAAGCTCCCCAGCGATGGGTTTTTCGTTTGCCCCCCTACCCGACTCTGCCCTCTCTGGGGCCAAGGGCAGAGGGAAACCGAGAGACACCGAGAGACATTTCCACCTTGGCCAGCTTTCACCTTGAGCTCCATGTCCTCAGGCCAGGGTCTCGTGAAGTCCCTGAAACACGCCTCCCAACACCCAAGACCCTCACTGCTGTCTGGGGAAGGAGGCGGAGCCTCCCACGGCCCTGCAGCCGCACCCACCTGGTCCACACCCGGCGAAAGTCCCTCAGGGCACTCGGCCGCGGAGGCTGCCCTCCTCTACTTCCCGTGCACACAACCTGGCCCCCACCTATTTTTGTTTTACTATTAATCTTTCCATCTGCTTCAAAGAGAGAAACAGAATCGGGACAGTTCATAGGAATGCTAATAGTAGCTAGCAAACTAATAACTCACTAATTATGTGCCAAGGGCAGTGTTAAGCATTTAACTTGTAGCAATTCATTTAATCGTCATGAAGCAGGTACTATTGACATTATTCCCATTTTATAGATGAGGAAACCAGGGCACACAGAAGCTAAGTGACTCATCTCAAGTCACACAGCTGCTGAGTGGCCCCCAGGATCAAACCCAGTCTAGCTCTGGAGTCTGCATCGAACGCTCCCTGCTCACCCCTCAATCTGCCGCAAGGACCGGGCCCCACTGCCGTATGTTCCCCAGGTACTGGAGAAGGAAGAACACGGGGAACAGTAGGGCAGGCTTAACTTCTGGCTCCTACAAACCATCTTAGAGAGGCCCCTTGGACCATATGTTGGTTGTAAAATAAACAGGTTGTAGAGACAAGAGTCTTTTCTTTTATGTGTTCCCCCAAGACCCAGGCCAGGGCTGCTGGAGCAGACGCCACTTCTGCAATGATCAGGAAAAGTCCTTGAAGTGGCCTTTCCTCGCTAGCTTCAGAGAAGCAGTTGGCAGAATCATCACAGCTCGGCTGCGGGAGAAACACAGGAGCACCTCTGCGCGCGGACACAGGCCCGCCATAGCACACTGGCCCCAAACTCCGTCTCCTTTCCATCGTCTGCCATACACTCCATGGGGTGTCTTCTCCATCTCAGGCACAATATAAAGTTTAACAGAAATCTAACTTGGCAAATATAAGAAGTACCCCCAAAATCTTCAATAACTGTCTTCTAGCCAGTGCCCAGGAATAGTAGATAGCTGAAGGGCAGTTATATGAGGGTCAATGCCTTGCAGGTGGTGGAAGATGCCACAGAGATACGTGAACACCCCCCTTTGATGGCATCTCCCCCCACTGCGAAGCCCTGTGATCCTGCACACACAGCCAGAGCCAGTGTGAATCCACTCTGAATGCCATGGAAAAATCACTGCCATTGCTTTATCCAAATGGGACATGCTCCCAAATGTCTACTCTTTAACTACCAAAACATTAACTTCAGTGCCAAAGAATCAATGTGTTTAAAAGATATTGCCCAATTAATGCTATGACATATAAACAGAAGTGTTTGTGGGGTTTCTACTTTCCTTAATTAAAGATCTCCATGGAGAAATAAACAAATACTCTCTATTTAACAACATTTAGATAAGAGGTTGGGAATGCTTCACCATCCACACTGCAGACACCTCTAAATGTCAGGAGGGGTGTGATTCATTTAGGGTATTCCGTGGTCTTCCTGGGTGATCTCAAGCAAGTTTCCATGCCTCAACTGACTTTTCCAATCTGTAAAATCTTGCAGGGATATTAAGACCAGTCAAGGAATGTCTGTAAAGTGCTTTGAACTCCTAGAGTTAGACATTAAATAAATACCTAGTGTTATTAGAACTCCACTGGGGCACTAGAATGTTCGAAATGGGACTTTATTATAAATACCCTCTCAAGTTTGCCAAGAATAAATTGAATGGGCAAAGGCAACATACTTGGCTGTAACTTAATCCAAACTTGGCTTATTTGCCAGAACTTGGCATCGTGATACATGAATAGAGCGAACTCTGGAGAGAACATGAAAGGGCTCTGTTATTTTGAGCCAACTATTTAGCTAAATTTCCATATCTTCCATTTATTCTGTTCTTTAAATTGCTGCATTACAGAGGAAAGCAAAACTACGAAAATAAAAATAAAAGGCCGTAAGCCTGTTTGCATTTTCCTACAACTACTATAACTGAATGTAAACTGGTTTAAATATCACAAAATCAACCGCCACATCAATTGACTAAGATGGATAGAAACCAAGATTCCCTTTTTAAGTTCACATAGTAAAAACGGCGGCATTACTCCACTGCCTTTGCATGATAATAATATTTCCTCTGAGTTAATCAGAGAAAGCTCTGCCTACAATCAAATTAAGTGAACCTTAAAGTCTAACATCTTATAAAGAAATCGTAATTTTCCTTGAGTTGTAAGAAAGTTTCGAATTGCAAATTCAAAACTTTTACATTGTTTCAAAGTGTGCATTATGGTTGGGAATTTTGATAAAGACACGACATGAGGCAATTTCCATCACTAAGCAGCGACACAGTCTGTGTCAGGAAATCAGTCAGGGGAGATAGCAGAGAAAATTCCCAAGACTTGGATTGAGATTTCTGGAGTCTGGTCTCACCTCTGTCATGAACTAACTGTGGGGGAAAGTCAAACCCCCGCCCTGAACCTCAGTTTCCCTATCTGTAAAATGAGGGCGCAGTGTACTCTCCTCTTCAAATAGCCACTTCTCTCAAAAGCATTGCAAGTGAGGATGCAGCCAAAAGAATACATTCCTGGAAGGAAATAGCCCCAAATGGATGCCCAAGCCCTCACTCATACCCAAGAATAAATGTTTTGCAATGACATTCTTTAAGTAGCCTTGATGTCTACGTTTTTTTCCCCATCACTTGCTTACATGAAAAAGAAAATGACTTTATGTTGACAAAATGCTGTTTGGTATTTTCAGCAGCAAACCCCAGCCCTGAGTGCCAGAGTTTAAATTCAGCACATATTCTGAATTCCTGCATCCAACTAGATACTTAGAGGTATGTTTCCAGAAATGTTCACCAGGAGATTAAATCCCCTGTGATGGATGGCAGGGGTTGCCCAGAAGAGACTTTCAGGTTAACTGAGTCACATATTTTCTGGATCCGTAAATGGGGGAAAAATAAAATTCCAAATGACTATTCCAATAAAGCGGTATACTCTTGAACACATGCTTTTAGCAAATGAGAAAACCACCTGGATTCTCTAACGAATCTCAGGAGGGACAACACATGCCCACTCTCGTGGCCTTGGGGAACACGCAGGCACTGGGAGCCCCTCGTGCCAGCAGACCAGCTTTGCACAAGTTGACTTTCTTCCGAGCACACAGCCCTCGGGCCACAGGAGACCAGCCACAGGGGGACGGCAGCCAGTGGAGTTTTAGCTGGAGCCTGAGCTCCGGTTGTGCTTCGTGGCCCAGGAAAATCTACTCTTTAACGTCTAGAGGGAGAAACTGCAAACTCGCACAGTCCTTCAAGGGAAAACAAATGTTGGCTGTCTGAACGTGTAGGAGGCGACTGGCTTTCAGACAGTGAACTGTGGCCATTGGACCGTGAGGTCGGAGGGTGACTGGGCTTCCCCAGGCATCACCCTCCCTCCCGCTGGAAGGGAGACTGGAGAGGGCCGAGTCGCCCACGGTGCACATCAGGGGAGAGGAGACCCCAGAATGCCGGACCTGTCCCCATGCCAGGCTGGTCTGCGCCAGGGTGGGAGCAGCACCCAGTCTCCTGACCTTCCCAGGGGCTGTCCAGGCAGCAATGGGCCCTGGAGGGCTCACTAAACACAGGGTCACCTGAGGATTAAATGCGACAGGGCCCCTGAGCACTCAGCACCAGGCCCAGAAGAGGCTGCGGACGAATGTTGGCTGCTACTGTTATTAAAGATGCAGAGTCCTACCCCCTGTGGGCCCACCTTCCCAAATGCTTTACATAATGACACCTTGTGTGGCTTCCTGGGTACCCTGGATGGGTCCCCAGCACACTCCAGGGCCAGCCGTTTGGAGACCCTGCTCCTCCGCACGTTGGCCGGCATGGGAGGGAGAGCTGCTCTCCCACTACGGCTTAACACTGGTACGAGTCAGAATCCTTCGCGTGCATTATAATAGCACAATAACCAATGCTAACCAGAAAACATTAAAGGAAAATTGATCTGTGTTTCATCTCCCCGTGTGAACTAAGCCTGTGGACAGCATCCCATCCTGCGAATTTCCCAGCTGCCAGAGGAAGCATCCGACATCCCCCTCACTGTTCCCGGCGTCCCGGCTTCAGGCTAATCTCCGCGTCTTCCTCCCTGATCCTGTTTTCCACGTCCCTGCCCAGAGAGGTCCGCGCTGGCTTCAGAGTCAGGGGAGGGGTGGGCGGGGTCTAGCCCTGGCCTGAACTTTGGAGGAATGTGTTTTCTTCTTGCAGAAGGTGGTGGGAGGAAGCGGGAGTCACTGCAGACAACCACACACACTCACACGGTCCCGTACACACTCACATGTGTCTGCACACGCAGACTTGCATGTACTTGTATGTGTGCATGCACGTTCACACACTCACACGTACACGTGGACACACAAACTCACACGCACAGGCAGCCAATAAAAGTACGTGCTGGCAGTATGGGGTCACTGCCCAAGTCCCTGTACTTTGGGAGACCACTCACGGGCCCAGAGCATCCTTTGGTCACGGGGAGCGGGTTCGATGGATGCCATCACACCGACGACATTCAGTCATCATTTTCTTCCGACATGTGCTCAGCGGACCCCATGGCTCCATGACTACGTGTGGCTGTGCAAACACCAGCCCTCCACGCGCAGCCCATCCCAACAGGCTTGGCCAGAGAGGAGCCTCCGTGTTCCAGCAGGCAACGCCTGGGTTTCCAGAGTTCCAGCCAGACCAGGGGATCTTCCTTGAGCTCCAGCCCACTCAGAAAGCCCAAACTCTCCTTGCTGCTCTCCGAATTTTCTTCTTTTTTTTTTTTTTTTAAGATGAAACTTGGCAGCTCAATGAGCTGAACATCCTTTACTTGCATTACTTGGAGAATACTGACATTTCCATTTCAAAAATTTACATTATAAAATTTCCAGCGGCAAATTTTAGCATCTCACATGTTATAAAGTCCACTTTGCTGACATCAGTAGGCTATGAACTTGTTCCATGTCCGAAAAGCAAGACTTGCTCCAAGATGGCACAGTCATGCTCCCCACACCTGCGGGCTGTGCTGTGTGTTTGCGGCTGTGTCCTCCCTGGCGTGGTCCCAGGTCGTGTTCTCTGCCCAGCATCCCCGGCCCCCACTTCAGCCGGGGCAGATACCAGCCCACCCGCTTCCTGTCCGGGCACACCCTCGAGGGCTCCAAGCCTGGAGAAAGACCAGCCAGGGCTGACACGTGCCCCCAGCCCCAGGTGTGGCCCCTGCGCGAGACCCCACCCCACAGCCCCCACGCTCGGCACGGCACAGGCTCAGCCAGTGGCCACCCGGCCCGGATTGGTGCAAAGAGAATCAAACCGGAGGACATGGCAGCCGTAGTGACCGGCCCCGGAGAGAGCTCCCCGGTGAGGTGGGCTCGGGCATGGGGGCTTTGAGGGGCTCCCGACTCCCGCAGGGGCTTCGGAAAGGCCCCAGGGAGGGGCATGTGAGCTACTCAGAAATGCACGCTCGTTGATACTTTCCTTCTCACGGAATTGTTTGTAAGAGCAAAAATAGATAAAAAATGTCTGCATTAGTCTGCCAGGGCTGCCGGGACAAGTACCGCAAACTGAGTGGCTTCAACAGCAGACACGTATTCTCCGCAGTTCCGGAGACCGGAAGTCCGACACGTGGGTGACGGCGCACTGGTCCCCTCTGCGGCTGCGGGAGGGTCGGTCCCAGGCGTCTCTCCTCGGCACGCAGACACCGTCTCCTCCCTGTGTGTCCTCGTATGGTCCCCTCCACGCGGCCTCTGTCTCACATTGCCCTGTCCGTGAGGACGCCAGCCGCCAGGTCAGGGCCACCTCCTGGCCTCCCTTTAACCTGACTACTCCATCAAGACCCTCTCTCCACGTTAGGTCACATCCTGGGGTCCTAAGACCGCAACACATGCGTGTGGGGGAGACACAGTTTAACCCACAGCAATGTCCCGTAGCGACGATTACTCGAATAACGGTAAATTGTAAACCGCTCAAAGGCAGGTAAGAGCACTGTGTTACCATGGGAGATGCTGAGTGTGATGTGAAATGACAGGAAGAAAAAAGACAAATGATAACGACAACTGGTTTCAGGTCAGAAGTTTGTGAGTGAACTTTGTTCCTTTTAATTTCCCGAATGTCACTTTGTGGCTCCATCACACCCACAAGGTGCCGGGCGCGGGGAGCCCGGCCCCCTCGCCCTGCATGGCGGGTAAGGGTCAGGCACACAAACATTCCCTTCCATTCTCGAGAGGCAGCCAACGCAACGCGGTCCCAGCACAATCTGACCCAGCGTCCAGGGACCCCGCCGGGCTCCCGGCCCTTGTCAACATCCTGGCTGAAACCGCACAACCAGGAGCTCTTTCTGCAGCCCCCAGAGGGGCCGGCACACACAACAAAGATTTCAGGCCCTTCCACAGCACGTGATCGGGTGGGGGCTGTCCCGGCCACCTCCGAGCCTAGTCCAGAGGAGCAGGGCAGGTGCCACCCTCGGGCCTGGGAGCAGGACTGTGCTGAAGGGGACAGGAGTGAAGCGGGACCCCTGGCACCATGGTGTCCTGTGTCTTGTAGACCCAGCCACTGGCCCAGGGCGAGGCAGAAGGAGCAGTCTATACCATCCCCTGCAGCTCCCTGAGACGTGGCAATCCCGGCTTGTCCGGGTCCAGCTGCCACCCCAGGACGAGGGAGCACCAGATGACCGAGGGACAGTTATGAGCCTCTCGCGTAGCCTGGGGACTGCAGTGCACACGGAGCCAGGCTGGGGGGGTGGTGTGCAGGAGGCCCTGCTAGCTGGAAAGGTGGCGGACACGGACTCAAACGGCAGCTGCCTATCTGAACTGAAATAGAAAATCCCGCTGCCTGCGTCCTGGAGTGTGCAGGTTTACCCAAGAGTGTGCGCTGTGACCTACGGGTCGCTCCAAACTTCAGCTCTAACTTCAACAAGAAAATGATTCATCCCTGATGTCCTAAGGAGAAGGACTTAAACGAAGAATGAGAGAGAAGTGTCCTTCATCTTGAACCGTTATTTTTTCTGCTAAGAACAGCAACACAACTAACTCTATCGGTAAATGCAGAAACTTCTCGTTGAGGACGCGCAGTGCCAAGTCCTGCGTGTGTGCAGTTACGTTTAACCCCACCCCGCAGCTGCACACGGCAGTCTGCAAACTCCGTCAAGGCCGAGTGAAGAGTGGCCTCGAATTGTTCCAATGACCCTCACTCCTCCTTTCCCAGGTGACGGGGACCATTTGATCCAGTTTCAACACAGCCAGCTCCGACGGGTCCAGACTGCAAACTCGCGGCCGACGGTTGCATCCAGTGACCAGACTGTTCTGTTCGTCTTCGCTGTTTTAAAAAATTGAATTCATTGCCAATATTTTTTAATTAATTTGAATTTGAAACATTTTAAAAATATTTCACATTTTTAAAAAAATCAGATATGTGGCTTCCCCTGAAAATCCAAGCAATCAGAAAACCCTGGGCCTGCGACTGTCGGCTGGAGCCAAGGGGCAGCGCCGTCCTTGTCCTTTCCCTGCCCCGCCTGCACCACCCACTCTTTCATGGGACCTGCACGGCCGGGGACCTGCCCGTCCACACGGGTGCTCCCCCGTGGCTGGTGGGGTAGGCAGGTGGATGTTTCCACCGGCCCAGGTTTCATGCTGCTGTCCTTGGGCAAACCATCCAACTTCTTTCAAACTCCGTCAAGTTAGCAGCCCAGTGGAGACGGGAATGGCTCCCTCGCAGAGGCACAGTGAGCAGGAGACACAGCCTGTGCCGCCAAGCACACTGCCGGTCACAAAGCTGTGCTGGGCACGCGGCGGCCACATGGCCATTGGGGTGGTCACCGAATTTCCATGGAGGCCACATCAGAGCAAGTCAAGTGTGTGCCCTTGTCACCTGCCCTTGGTTTTCTCTCTCTCCTTTGGTCTTGCAGAGGCACCAACCACTTCCTACCCCAGGGCTCATGACTCTTCCACCATCTTTTAACTTAAAGGAAGGGAAAGGCAGCTCTTCCTCAGACAGCTGTCCCTGGGGGCCAGTCCTGCAGTGTCTGAAGGAGTTGTCCTTCCTTCTGGAATGAGTGATGTCAAGGTGGCTCATCCAGCTGGCCATACAGAGAGCTCAGTCCTCCTTTAGCTTGGCTGGTTATTTGCTGTGTGATCTCAACCCACTCACATAACCTCTCTGGTCATTGCTTATAATCTCAGGACTGGACCAATCAAGTTTACAAATTTTATTTTTCTTTTCTTTAGCAGTGGGACTGTTCCTTCAGCCAAAATCCTGTGTAAAAGTCCAACGTGTGAAACCTGTCAGACGCAGGTGGCAGGACCAGGAGCCCTGCCTCCTGGTGCCCCTCGAGCTAACCCTGGCAGAACCCTCAGGGGCCGTGAGGAGGCACGGCTGGAGGCTCTCACCTGAGAGGTCCTGGGAGCCCCCTCAGCTCTAGGACCCCTAAGCTCTGCCCCGCAGACTCATGTCTGTCCTGTGCTTTTTTCCCTGTCTTTAAATTGGGATTCCCCATGGCTTGGTAGACTTCTTCTTTTTTTCCAAATAATACCCATGGATGTGAAAATGCTACAGCAGCCTCTTTTCCATCACGGAGTTCATCGTGGTCGTCACCGGCTCGCTCAACGCATAACACGAGGCCGTTAGCCCTTTTCCAGTTCAGACTAGGCCGGGCTTCTCCTCAACTTCTCTGACACCCCTGGGTCTACTTTGTCCCTGATCAATATCCTGTTTCCGTGTGTGGTCAAAAACACCCATGATTCACCCGGAGACTACGCCTAATGAAAGACAAATTAAATTGTTATAACTTGTTATAATTACTTAATAAAGCGTGTAGCGTGCTTAAGAATCCATCTGGATGAAAGAAACGTTATTAATGTAAAACATTATTATTACAGCAACAACCACGACCGTGCCAAAATTCCAGAGTCCCACCCCCTCCGAAAAGAGCGCCAAGCGGTGCTGCTGGCATTCAGCCTCAGGACGCTGCCGTGCAAACCGGCATCCCCACCGGGCTCTGCAACATCTGCCCGGGCGGGGGGTTGCGGCAAGCAGGGCGGGGGAGGAGGTGGAAAGGAAAGAAACGCAGCCCTCCAAAGTAAAATGACTCCCCAGTCTCCATTCTGCGAGAGCTCGGAGTCCAAGCCGGCTTGCTGAAATGTCAGCCACGTGCCTCAGTGATTAGGGCTGCGGTTTGGGCAGCCTGTCAAAGATTCCCCCAGGTGACACTCAAAGCCCTTCTCAGCCCAGCACGGCGGCCTGGTGTTTTTATTGCAGGGTAGTCCGGGGTTTCTGGAAGAGCAATGATATTCCTATAAGCCACCCACTCATTCTCATTCCCCACATGTGTCCTAAACTTTTAAGTTAACATTCTGCCTTTTATTTTCCTCATTCAGCTGAGACTCATAGCCTTGGCCAAGATAGCCTGTCCCCTGACAGGACCCCAAGGCCAGTCCAGCGGGGAGGGGAGCCAGGGGGGCTGCACTCCTGGACTTGGAGTGTCTAGCAGGCCCGCTCCTGGAACTCCATCCCTCACTCTCCCCGCCTCTCCCCCAGCCCAGCGAGAACGTCACTTGGGCCAAAAAACCAACGTCACAAGGACAGGATTGAGCAGGAAGCTGGAGACAGAAGTAAACAAAGAGATGAATGAAACCTCAGGGTTTTCCTGATGGTAAACCCAGCAAGAACTAGCGGGGACGAGTTCATGGAAATTCACGCCTAGAGCAGCCCGTCACAAGTTCAGCCTCAGCATAGCGTCTAGCTGACGTTTCTAACCTGCGCTCTGGAGTCAAAGCCTAACCCCTTTGAATACATCTGCTCACGCCCTTCCAAGCACAGACGGCAGCTACCAGGACTCCAAGTCTTCCCTTTCCCCAGATGGATTTCCTTGGGCCTCCTGTCCCTTCTGCTGGCAGTTCGTCACCTCCTGGTTATGCTGTTGGTGCCTCCAGTCCAAGGTGCTTCTCCTCTGGGTAGTTTCCCCTGAGCTGCTCTGCCCCAGAGCTGCCCCATCTGACACTGGAAGAGGCCACTCACCAGGTGCACCGGGACTTCTCAACTCCGGCACTGTTGGTATCTTTGTTCTGGGGCCACCCCGTGCATGGCAGGGTGTTCAGCAGCATCCCTGGCTTCTGCCCCCCAGGTACCAGTAGCAGCCCCCTCCCAGTAGTGACTAAAATGTCTCTGGACTTTGCCAAATGTCCCTTGGGAAGCAAAGTCACCCCGATTGAGAATCACTGGAGCAGAATGATCGGGGTCTCCTCCAACAGGAAGGCTCTAACCTTCAATTATGCCACGAGTTTCCGCCTGTTCTCAAATCATCTGCTTAATTCAGATTGTGAAACCACTAAGAGCACAAGACTAGTTTAGGGAAAAAAAGAGTTAGTATTTTTGAAAGTCCTTAGTGAGTAAATAAGGGCAACCCTAAAACGATTACGATGGTGAAGTGAAGTTGCGAAGATCCCAGGCCCCATGAAATGGAAGCAGTCGGAAGAGGGGGTGGCCTGGGCAAAGGATTCCACCAGGAATTGCTGAAACACAATTCCTCGGGGATTTCCCTCTTTGGTCAAGAGCATTCACAGAAGGCAGCTTAGCAAATGACCTTCACAAAATGTCCTTTCCGCCTTGCAGTGACGGTCTCCTACAACTTCAGCTGGTGAGAAGCGGGAGGAAAAGAAAGAGCCAATGTTTAAGTTAATGAAAAGAATAACTGGCGCTTGGAATCCTTCACATACATGGCTCGCTGGCTAAAGCAAAACAAGTTTTTTAAAAGTTGGGATCAGCCTTCCAACTTGTCACTATTGGATGTTATACGGCCAGAATTGTGAATTGGTTTGAGGATGGAAAGGAAAGTCTGACCTGGGATTGCAAAGCCCCTGATTCTAGTTTGCAGTTAACTGCAAAATCCTCGGGAAGAAACTCCATGCAACCCACCTCCAGTGCCTTGTGGATTTCATTCTTAGAGCCCTCCTTCCCCCAGTGCCTGTCCCCGAGGTCCCTCAGAAAACATCCTTTCAGCTTGGTTTTCTTTTTTCTGGATAAGATCAGTCGCTAGGATTGAAATGAGTATTCTACTTAATGACTCCCTGCTCTGATTTTGTTCCTCCAACTCTTCTACCTGGACCTTGACTGTGAAAGCCCCCCGAGCGTGCACCCCCCGAGCGTGCATCGTGATTGGCTGTGAACCAGCTTTCCCATTGTGACTCCTCAGGACTTTCTATTGTCCCAGGAGCTCATGTCTCTCTCTCTCGGCTGCAAACGATGGATAATTCTGAGCACACGAAAAGGACTCAGAGCAGAGAAGCTTCTCTGGTCCCAGAACACAAAAGAACCAGAGTGGGAGTGGGAGAATCCCAGATGCAAAAGCAAATGGGAATGCCACCGAGCCCTCCGCAGTCCCTGGCCCACCTCCCGAAGCCCTGTTGTTTTCCAAAGCACTTCCTCAGCAATTTCACCATCCGAGTCGCTAGTGATGGAGAAGTGCTGAGCCTCGAGTGGTTCTGCTCTAGCCCGGCACGGGTGCACCGGTGCATGCCTAACAGCCTCATGGGTGGCTGGGGCAGGGAGCCCTGGTTTGTCTCATTTGCCAAGTTCCATGGTGTAAATACTCCCGCCACGGCCAATTTTGAGCTCCAGTGCGAAGTCAACGGGCCTAGCGATCCCTGCGCATTGCACAGCCGGCTCTCGCAAGCAGGAGCCAGCCGTCTCCGCGTCCCCGGAGTCCGGGCTCTCTCCCGTGCAGCACCGCCCCACTTAGAGCCCTGACATACCTTACCTACCCTTGCCTCATAAATGCCAAAGGGCTAAAAACATTTTTGGCAAGAGAACCAGACAATCTGGCTCTGTAAAAGCAAAGGGGAGTTTGAGTATATTTGAGTTTGCTTGTTTTTTTTGTTTTTTTTTTCTTATAAGAGAAAGGGCAACTGCAAAACAGTGCAGGAAACTTTAATGCTCTCAAGTGTGACTCCTGAAAAATACTCACTGTACCCAACATCAAACACCACTAGATTTTGATCTCCCAGAAGAGGGAAAGTGATTTATTTTTCTTTAACTCTTCTCAACCAGAGAATAGCCTGCCTCATAAAATGAGGCTGATCTTTATTATATATCAGGATTGCTTTTACCCATTGATTTTTCAATATGGTTGAATATTGATAATGTCTCCAAAAACAACTGATTCTACTTTACCAACTGTCGTGAAATGATTTTATAATTTCAGATTTATCTTCAGTGACAAGAAGAACAAAAATACAGCAGCTTTGTAGTTAGACTTGAAACATTAGGGTCACTGCTCCCTTAACGTTTAAAAAATGACCACTTTTTATGAGATTATGGTCCCAGGCTTGCAATGTACGCTCTACCCGAATCCCCCAGGGCAAGGAGAGAAACTAAGCAAATGGGAAACTATTAGGACTGACCATCGAGAAGAGAAATGGCTTAATAAACATGAAAGAAACTCAGTAATAACCTAGTGAGGGTAGAAAATGGTCTTTAATATAACACATCAAGTAATACAAACATCCAAACCAACCTGAAGCCCACCTCTCACTCACGTTGCACCCTTATGATTATTCCAGATGACAAACAGCTGGAAAAGGTGAAAAATAGAAAAAAAAAAATGCCCATCCATCCTCCAGATTTCCAAGGAAACAGTGTGCACGATTTTATCTTGATGGCCAACCAAACTGGGTTAATTTTTAATCCCTTCACTGAACCCAGGGCTCAGGGGTGGGTGGTGAGGGCAGGCAGGGGAAGAGGAGCATGACTTCAGAGTTAATTGCCAGACTCCCTCTCAAGCACACTCACCAAGCACTCCTAACTTGGAACCAGTTCAGGCCACTCTATAATCTGCTAGACACGTCCACTCTTATCCCTAGGCTAACGTGCAAAGGCAAGAGCCAGGACAGCAAGGTGGTGCCAAGACTCAGTCACCATTAACGCGCGTATTCCAGGTCAGCGGGCTGCGTAGTTCAGTTACGTTGCACAGTCATCAGTCATGTCTGGTGTAACCCAAAGACTCCCTGAGACAGCCCATAAAACCATCTGACTTTGACTGTTTACAAAGGTTAACCTAAGAGCAGTGATTACAGCCATGGAGTTGACACACATAATTAGGTTACAAAAGCTCTCTAAGTGAAACTGAAGACAGCATCTTATGGAAACAGATGTTTCTCCGGCTAACGCTATTGGGTGTGTGCCATGTGGCACGTCTGGGAGAAGCTCGGGGCTTCAGTGTCCTTCACCCCTCCTGCCAGATGGCGACTCAGAGATCTCTGTGTAATGGAAGATGATGGCACTGCCCTGGGCCAGCCGACCATGGCGCGAGAGGTCGTGGCTGCCTGGTGCCCTGCTCCCCACGCCTCTGTTGCAGCCTTGGACTTGCACTAGGCAGGGGACAGCCTGGAATCTCCCACAGAAGCATCCTGTGCAGCTGACATCGCCATGGAGAAAACAGACGCAGCCGTCGGATCACTGTGGCACTCACCAAGCAAGTGCCACTTTCTACTGCACAGTCAGAGGAGAAGCGAGTCACAGGGAGGGCGCATAAGCTGGGGAAGGGGCTCCGCCAGAGGAGGTGACGTTCAGGAGGTTGAGTCAGTGGCCATGCAGTCCAGAAGGAGTGGTGGGTGAGAACAGATGGAGATGCCAACACCCGCCCTCCCTCCAGCTCCTCCTGGGCTTTCCTCCTGCGTCCCGTGTGGGAGAAAGAGACCCTGCCCCTCGCCAGGGCATGGACAATGCCCACTGGAGTGACCTGACAAGGAGCACTAGTCTACGCACCTGTCCTGGTTTCCTGAGAAATGCAAGCTCCCTTCCATTTGGGCTCATTTTTCCCCCCTCTGAGATTTCACAGATAATCAAAATCCAGTGTGTTAGTGTGAAGTAGGTAGAGCACTCGGGAATTCTTTCTCCCCAAACTTCCTCCTCGTCCTGCACACTACACTCTCCTTACTCACTGGTCAACTGTCCGCCAGCCTCCCTGCACCCACGCCCCAGTGTCTCACCGTCACTGAGACCTGCCAGCTCTACTCCCCAAAGTGCCCTGACTCTGTCCACCCCTCTGCCTCTCCTCTGCTACCTCCCCATCCAGCCCCTGCAGTAATCTCAAGCCTGGCTGCTCCCCTCCCCTTCCTACCCTATGAAAAGCCATTGCCCATCTGACAGCCAGAATGATCTGCCTGAATTCTTATTCAATCAGGTCATCTCCCTGCCACAACGCTTGCATGGCTTCCCACAGCTCTTTGGATAAAATCTCCAATCCCCAACATGCCTAAAAGACCCTGCGCAATTGATGCTCAAGGAGCGAAAGGGAGCGGGAGCGAGCTCGTTCTGCAGCAGAAAGAACATCAGAAACCTCAGAAGCGAGGGAGAGCCCCTGAGTGGACACCTACGGAAGATGAGAGGCAGAGGGGACCGCATGGACGGGGCCGGGGCTCGGGACTGGGTGGAACAAGTTCATGAACACAGAGACCACAGGGACAATGAATTGGAAGGATTCCAAGACACAACTGATGCGGCTGAGTACCTATTTTAGGACTTTTGAAGAAAGAATTAGTTACAGAAGATGACATCGAAGCCCTCAACGATCACACAAGATGTCCCTGTGCTTCCGGCTGCTTTGCTGAAATCAGAAAATCCCGGTCAGCAGGGCGGGCACAGCTCCCGGGAAACGTCACGTCACGTCCCCCCTACAACCTGCATCAAGGGAAAGAGAGTTCAGCCAGTACCTGTTTAGAGAGTTTTCCCTGCGCAGGTGGAGGAGAACCTGCCCAAAGCACGTGACCAGGCTGGACGCCCGTAAGACACACAGCAAAGTCCTTCTAGAAACTCTGGGAGGAGCCCCCGGCTGTCGTGGAAGGCGGCTCGTTTTCCACGCGAGACAAGCTCATGATAAAGAGCTGAGGCCCCTCTGGCTGAGAGACACCTGCCCAGCTCAGGGAACCAGCACGCGCTGGGGACCAGTCACTGAGAGAGGAGGAGGGGCTTCCGGAGTGTCCCCTGTCCCTGCTGCTGCATGGGGGCATTTGGCAGAGGCCCTCCAGGGTGACCGGGCCAGCAGAGGCACTAGGCCATGGCCGGCGGGGGTCCAGGGCCCCAGGGACAGACGCCCCTCCAGGATCAGGCCCAGGAGCAAGAGCCTCTGCCAGGTCCCCCAGTGGTTGTGCCTGAGTCTGAGCCAAGACCCCTGTGCTCCTGGCACTGCCTGTGGCTCAGTCGCCTCAATCCACCCTCCCCTGGGCATGGGGTGCCCCTGGGGCCACCTTGATCTAACACCCCCATGGGAACTGGATGTCCTGGGGCCACCTTGATCCAACACCCCCATGGGAACTGGATGTCCTGGGGCCACCTTGATCCAACACCCCCATGGGAACTGGATGTCCTGGGGCCACCTTGATCCAACACCCCCATGGGAACTGGATGTCCTGGGGCCACCTTGATCCAACACCCCCATGGGAACTGGATGCCCTGGGGCTGCCTTGATCCAACACCCCCACAGGAATAGGGTGCCCTGGCCCACCTCCATCCTTTCCCCGTCCCCTTGTCAGACATCAGAGGGTCCCAAGGGTTCCCAGGGGCAGCTCCTGGGAAGGGGACTCTTTTCTTCCCCTGGTTCCAGAAAGGGAGGAACACACTGCCTGGGAGTCTCCCCCACCGAGATGCCTGGCCCAGAACCTCCTCCACGGAGGAGCAGAGACATGTGTCTACACCCAGCACCGTCCACACAGCCCGACAGCAGAAGTGAGTCACCTCCGAGTGACCCCACCTTCCCGTGAGCCCCTTCTGAAGGTCCAGACCCACAGCAAGGCCCTTTTCTCTCTACTAAAATAACTTTGATGTTTTTTCTTTCAGTTTTATTGCTGTTAGTTTTTATTGGCCCAAGTGGAAAGTTGATAGGATTTTATTATTCTTAGATAATGTTTTATAACTGGAGATTATTTAAATGTGACTCATATAAATTAATTGATTCCATTTTATTTGTAGGTAGTGTAATTATAATATCTTTATTATTGCTAACAAATCCATTAAAATAACCCAAAACACAGCAAGAATTTTGTCTTCCTTCTAAAATAATTTTGAAATTGTTATTTTTGGTTTTACTGATAAGACATAATTGCACTTCTTAAATGGAGACTTGATAGGATTATAATTTTTAGGGTGACATTTAATAAATCTATATTATGTAAATATGAATCTTATTAGTCAGTTGTTTCCATCTTATTTGATTTATAGATGGTGCAATGGCATTTTTGTTATTACTATTTAACAATATCTTCTATTGATCCACAAACAGTAAATTTTTGTCTCTCTTTTAAAAATTATTGAATTTTCTCTCATTTGATTTCAATGCTATAATTATGCTCAAATGGAGGCTCAGTAGAATTATAATTCTTAGGATAATGTTTTATAAATGCATCTTATTTAAAAGTGAATTTCCTGAGTGCCTTGTTTCTAGCTGGTGCTGGAACAGTGTGTCAGTGGTTGGCTCTTCAAGGAAGCCAGGTAACATGACCCACAGTGAGGATTTTATGTGATTGTCTCACAATTAGAGATATTTGAAACTCAAAGTTTATTTCTGGGCTGAATTTACTCTAGTTATAAGATTAAATAAACTCTGGTTTCAAAAAACTACTTTTGGAAACATTGACTATGGCCAAGGGTTCCTGGCTTCAGTACGCATTATGAATGTCAGCGTGTTGATGGCTCCAAGCAGACCTGCCCTGTGGACTCTGACCGTCCTTCAGCCCCAGGAGTCAGCTTTGGGCAAAGATTAGCAGCTTGGATCCTGTTTTCCTTGAGTGACAATGCACTTTCCCAAACCGGTTTCCCTAGTGTTCCCTTCTCCATGCCCAGTCCCCATGACCCTGAGTAACAGCTCCCAGGACTGGGATTTCTAGAGTGTATGTTGGCCAAGGTGGATGTGGGTGAGATGCCGTCACAGAGCAGGTGTTTCACAGGGCATGTCACTCAGATTTGGGGCTAATTATACCTGCCCCGCCCATGAAGAGGACGTAGCACAGTGCCTGACACCCAAACAGTGCTGGGTAACCATCCACGTGTGTCACTGGGACGGCCCAGCTGGAGCCAGGTTGGCTGAGAAGGACGCCCTGCGCTTGAAGGACAGGTCTGCATCTCCTCCAAGCTGTGTCCACTGACGACAGTGTCCTGTGGATCCTTCCCACACCCATGGGGAGAGACTCCACTACCCTACCCATGGCAGGTGACAACTTCGGTCTGTCCAAGGACTGTGGAGATGCCTCTACTGAACCCTTGTGGTCTGATCAGAACCAGATGTGTTCTGACCTACACTGACTGTTCTATTCACGGCCTTTCCCTCTCTGTGAGCCTCACGACTAGAAAGCTGAGAAGGAAACTCCAATGTGGTCTTGCTGGACTTCCAGTCTCAGCTTAGACATGGACGTCACCACTCCCAGCTTCACAGTAAGAATAAGGTGGATGGACTGAACTCTTCTGGTGCCCATTAGAGAACTGAGGTCTCAAGGCAAGACACCATCCTGAAGTCTGAAGAAGCTGGTGTCTCCAGGGAGACCGAGGGCCTGAGATTTGTCCACCTGCAGCAGAAAGCACTGGCTAAGGCAATAGGAATGCTCACGTAGGAATTTTGATGAACTGCTGGACTCCGAGTGTGGAACCAGGTGAGGAGCTCCTGGGAACCACGGTCCTGGAGGGGCCCCCCCACCTTTACAGGCTTCTCTCCAGGAACCCCAGCAGGCTCTCTCAAAGAGGATCTGGTGAATCCAGAGGGAATACCCATCCTTTCATGGCCCTGACAGAAGGCAAATAGTAGTAACCATTCTATAATCCAGCCAGGAACTTCCCTGCAGAGCAGAAGGCCTCATCTCAGGAAGGACGTTGCCAGAGAACCACTCTGACATCCCACCCCGCTAGTGAAAGGGAACCCCACCCTACTGCAGCCTGACTCCAGGGCCCTATCTCACCTAAAGAAGAAAAAGAAAAAGAAAAGGAAGCTTCAGTCTACGGGAGAGAGTTTCAAAGACATAGACTGGGAATGCTGCGGCCAAGGACAGTATCAGGGAGCTGGGTGAGGAGGTAGCGCCACCCAAGGAGGAGGAAGAGAAACAACGGTGAAGGCCACACCCCTGACACACGAACCCAATGCGCTCTGCCAAGCCTGAGATGTAATCAGCGTAGAGAACACTCCCCTCTCCCACACCCCACCACCATGTTGGGCCCCAGTTACAATAATAGCAGATGACAGCTGGGAGAGCTCTCAGGGACAGACACACAAGGAGAAGATGCATAAACAGAAGGGCTGAAGCCAGGAGGGGAGACAATAATAATTTAGTTAAATAATGCCAGTCCCCCCACCAACAAATAGACACATCCACAATTATAGTTGGAGCCATTAACACTCTTAGTAATTGGTAGACAAGGCAGACAGGAAACCAATACGGATAGAAGTGACCTGAACAGCACAGTCAAGCCACTTGGCCTGACCGACATCCAACGACAGCAGAATATACATTATTTTCAAGTGCACGTGGAATATTCACCAATATAGAATACATTCTGGGGCATAAAACACAACAGATTTTTTAACAATAGAAATCATACAAAGTATATTCTCAGACCATAACAAAATTAAATTGATAATAGAAGGATAGCTTGAAAATTCTCAAATATTCGGAAGTTATACAATATACTTTTAATAACCCATGAGTCAAAGAACTCTCAAGGGAAATTTAAAAATATTTTGAACTAACTGAAAATGGAAATGAAACGTATCAAAAAATGTGAGATACAGTAAAAACAGTGCTCAGAGGAAAATTGATAGCATTAAATCACCTTAGGAAACTAAAGACAGAAGGCAAAATTAAACCTAAATTAATCAGACAAAGGAAATAATAAAAATTAGATCAGAAATCAATGAAATTTAAACTAGGAAAACAATGGAGAAAATCAATGATACCAAAAGCTGGTCCTTTGAAAAGACAAAACAAAAAAAATTGATAAATGTCTAATCAAAAAAAAAAAAGGAAAAAAGAAAAAATATAATTTATCAGTATCAGGAATGAAAGGGGTAATTACTCCTGATCCCATGCACAGTAAAGGGATAATAAGGGACTACTATGAAAAACTCTATGTTCATAAATTTTATGACTTAAATGAAATAGACCAATTCTTTGAAAAGCACAAACTATCATCACTCAAAAAATTGATAAATTGGACATCAACAAAATCTAAAATTATTTTTTCTGCAATACTGAATGGGAAGGCAAGCTACCTGCTGAAGGGAAATATTTGCAAATCACATAACTGACAATGAACTTGTATCAAGAATATATAAACAACTCTTAAAACTCAACAACAAAAAAATATTTTTAAATGGACAAAATTTAAAAAGACACTTCACCAAGGAAGATATACAGATGGCAAAGAAACATATGAAAGCTGCTCAAAATCATTTCTCATTAAGAAGATGCAAATTAAAACCAGAATGAGATACCATGACATACTTACTAGAAAACCTTTTTTTTTTAATTTAACAACATCAAGTGCTGGTATGAATAAAACCCAACTGGACCGCTCACCCTTTGTTTGTAGGTGTACAAAATAGGGCAGCTTTGGAAATAGGAAAACGTTCAACAATTCTAATAAGGTTAAACACAAACTCACTCTACAACCCAGCAATCCACTCCAGATGCTGCCCCAAGAGAAATGAAGCACACGCCCACAGAAAGATCCGCACTTGAAGGCTGACAATAATTTGGCAATTATTTGTAATTGCCAAAACTGAAAACAACCAAACTTTCTCTCAACTGGGGAATAGGTAAACAAACTGGTATTTCCGTACAATGAAATACCACTCACCAACAAAGGGAGAAAACTATCGATACGTGAATAACACAGATGAATTTCAAAGGCACTGTGCTAAAGGAAAGAAGCCAGACTTAAAAAGCTGCACACTGTGTATTATTCCAATTATTGGACATTCTGGTAAAGGCCAAACTGTAAGGGACAGAACAGATCAATGTGATCAAAAAGGGCAACTAGAAGGAATTTGGGGTCGTGGGGACCACTGTGTATTCTGATTGCAATGGCGGTTACATGACACTATGAATTTGCCAAAACTGCACACCAAAAACAGTGAAAGTTACTTTGTGTGAATTAAGAAATAATTTAAAATGTCAGTATCCACTTATGCACTTAATTAGTGCTTACCAAGTGGCTATTTTATGATACAAACTTTGCTGGATTCTGTGCAGTGGCAAACAAGATAAACACCCACAGTCTCCACTCTCTAAAGTCACTAGTGCGGGAATTTTTTTAGCCTGTGGGCCAAATCCAGCTCACCATGTATTTCTGTAAATAAAGTTTTTTTTAAGTTTTTATAAATTTAATTATAAAGCTTAAAGTGGTTTTAAAAATGTGCTACATTACAAGTCTGTTTTTTTATTTTGGCGTATATGGACAATGACACATCTTGATCATGTATTAGGATACAGAAAATCTTTAACCAATTCCCAAATTTAAAACATGTTATTCATGTTCTTTTTATTTCAGCATATTATGGGGGTACAAAAGTTTAGCTTACATATATCTGCCCTTACTCCCCCCTACCCTGAATCAGAGCTTCAAGCGTGTCCATCCCCTAGAAGGTGTGTGTTGCACTCATTATGTATGTATACACCTATCCCCTCCACCCCATCTGCCCAACTCCCAATTAATGTTATTCCTAAATGTGCACTTAGGTGATGATCAGTGAATCCAATTTGATGGTGAGCACATGTGGTGCTTGTAAATAAAGTTTTATTGGGGCATATCCACGCCCATCCATCTCTGTGTTGTCTGTGGCAGAGTTGAAAAGTTGTCCCAGAGACCTACGGCCCACAAAACCTAAAATATTCACTATCTGGTTCTTTAAAGAAAATGTTTGCCAATCTCAGTGCAGAGGGTCCCAAACTTTATTTTGCCTAAATATCTTTGTGGAGCCTGTTAAACCCACGTCCTACCCTCAGAGTTTCTGAGTAGGTATGAGCTACTCTGCAGGTCTACAGATTTCTAGATGATTCTAAAGCAATTAGTTCTGGACCACACTTGGGGAAAGCTGTTTGAGAAACACAGACATGAAGCACAGAACTGCAAATGAGGGAATTCTGTTCGCAGGGTTAAACTACAATTCATGCGTTAAACTCAAGTTTGACACCCAGGCCCTTTTAGAAGCTGCGTCAACTATCTGAAGGTGGCACCCCCTGGGTAAAACAATATTTTGAAAACAGATGCTTAGGAAGAATTATAGGCACGGGGTTATTTTAGTCACCTTATCTCCCGTTATGAATACATATAAAACCTTTCAAGAATTTGGTAATAAAACCGCACATTATTATAGGTTTCAGCCCCAGTCGAGCCCAGCCAGGGTTCACCAGCGAGGCAGCCCAGCCCTCTGCAGGGAGGATGGTGGCTGTCTCCATCTGTCATCCCGAGGGGGTGCGGTGGCAGTGGGGAGGCCGTGGGGAAGGACCAGAGGTCGTGAGGGAGACGTGCCGCCCGCTCACTGCCCCTCCTGCTTCTAGACCTCTCCCCGCCAGCCTGGTCTGCCCCAGGCTCTTCTTCCCCTCTGGCTCCACCCAATTCCTCCTCTTCAGAGCACAAAGGCCGACTCCTGGCTGGGCCCTGTGTCCCCCACACACTTCCAAACTGCAACAGGGTGTTAAAGGTCACAGCAGAAGAGGGGCCACCTTAATGGAGCAGAGGAAGTAGATGTGAAATAATTATAATACTACCCACAAACACTCAATTGAGCTCTGAGTTTCCTAAAAGCTGGAGAGAAAAATTGAATAAACAAATCACAAAATGCTGATGTTAGCAAAATGTCCCCGGCATGGTGTAGGGGTGAGTCAGAGGATGGGGAAGTGTCTGGGGGAGGTGGGAGGTGGTGTATGTTTTCCCAGGTATGCACAACAACCTGTCTCCAGCAACCACTCCTCAGCCGCCCCGAGGAGGACCTGCAGTTAGCTGAGGTCCGTTTGCCTGAAATGCCAACGTGCGCAGCCAGTCCCGGCCCCTGCTGCCAGCCCAGAGTCATCCAGTGAGCCCCATCGGCTTTAGGGTTTTAATAATGTTTTTAGAATATTACAAGATGGGGGTATTATTGCTTTAATTAGTAATTAAATGACATCATGACTGAGAAGATTTTATTTTGAGAGTGAAGTTACCCATGATGCAAAGTAAAATTATTTTTGGTCTCTTGAAGTCTCTCCTGGCAGCTCACAATTCTGAAATCTGACAGAACATACGAATTATGTCTAACTCGCAAACACGAACCTTTCAAAAATACTACTTAAGTTTCCAAATAGACTTAGCTTGAACTCCACATCTGAAGCCAAGATGGCCCCACTCTATAATTAGTAATGAATCGTCTGTCTTCTTTCAATTATTTTCTCTCTGGTTATTATTTGACGAAAGTGGTGTGTCCAACAGGTGTCCCATCTGACCTTCCTCATCGGATCCCGTAACTGGAACATTCCGCCGTGATGGATGGCAGGCAGAGGAAGGGGACCTGTTTGATGTGTGCAGAAATGCAGAGGATGAATTTCTAGCTGGAATGAAAAGAATCCCCATCGCTCTGCAGACAGGAGGGGCATAGTGAGGCTAACTGATGTATCCTGGTGAAAACAAGACTTCATACATTATTAAAAAGAGGAAAAAAAGTGACAACTCCAGAGTCCTCTCCAGCAAAGGCCATGGTAAGAGCTGACATGAAGATGACAAAGGGAGAGCCACGTGGTACCTGTCCCTCCTGAAGTCATTCGTCCTCACTTCTTTATATCTCTTCAGAAAAATTTGTTTTACGTGAGACTGTCTATCTTATCAAAAGCAAATTAAAAGAAAATACCATTTCAGGGAATCTTTTGTTTTATAGGTTGAAAGATAAAACAGTGGCAAAATGCATTATCAGTGTATCTCTAGAAATTATATCTATGTTCTTCTAGATACATTCAGAGTCCCTGTAAAAATTTGCACAAAACAAATTTGGAATTTTTACTCTCAGAGCAATTTTAGTGATGTATAATTAGTGATATTAAGTGCTGAAAACCTTCATGTGAGAAAGGAAAAATTGGCATCCGCCTACTCCCTAAAATAAGCAGTCTCAAAGTTGACACATATGCACACACAAAAAGGATGAAAAAACGTCGTCAGAACTATCATCATTTAAATGCAAAATGGCTCAAATCATCTTTAAAACCCAAGCAGTAAAGAAAGGATTCATAGATCATGCTTCAAGGAGAAAGAATAAAAAGTCTCCGTCCAAGGCTTGTGTGACAGGGATGTACAGTTCACGACAAAATGCCATCAGGAGTGGGGCTGGCACAGAGTCGGGTCACTCCGGTGCAGCCTGTGATCCTCAGGGGGACAGACACAGCCGCAGAGCCGGTCGTCAGAGAAGTCACAGGGCAGGCCAGAGGAGGACACCTGAAATGGCAGGGAGGACAGAGCCTGGCTGCCTGGGGACGGGTGGGGGGGATGACTTAGGGGTGACAGCTGACAGCCTCCTGTTGGGGCACAGGACTGAGAACAGTGCACCCCGGGGCAGTGACCTGGCGACCAGGGCGGAATGTGGACAGCGGCCAGGCAGATGCAAGGCTGGGACGGGAGTGACATGGGTATGAGGGAGGGGTGGGACATGGAGTCCCTGCTGCTGCCACAGGTCAGCTACTCACAGGAGCCCCCCACTCTCCTGCAAGAGCCCCCGGTGTCCACAGTCCCTCGTGTTGTGTGCGTGTGTGTGTGTGCATGTGTGTATGCGTGTGTGCGTGTGTGTGTGTGTGTGTGTGTGTGACACACAAGAGAGAGAGAGAGAGAGAGAGAGAGAGAGAGAGAGAGAATTTCCTATGGCTGCCATAACAAATTACCACAAACTGGGTGGCTTAAAACAACAGAAAGTCTCACATTTTTGGAGGCCAGAGCTCTGGAATCAAGGTGTCTGCAGGGCTGTGGGCCCCAGAGAGGCACAAGGGGCGAATCCTTCCTTCCTGCCTCTCCCACCCGTGGGGACTCCAGGACGCGGGGTCACAGCCCTCCAACCTCCTCCCTCCGTGGTCACATTGCCTCGCCCTGTCTCCCCTCCGTGTGTCTCTTAAAAGGACGCTTGTCTTATCTGTTTACTGCGGCTATAACAGAATACCACAGACTGGGTAATTTGCAAAGAAAAGAAATGTACTTCTCACAGTTCTGCAGGCTGGAAAGCTCTAGGTGGAGGGGCCAGCATCTGGTGAGGGCCTTGAGCCACATCATTCCCGGGGAAGGCAGAAGGGCAAGGCAGAGAGGGGGCCCCACTGCCAAGACAGCTGCATTAACCCACTCACTCGCCCCCAGGGCCCAGTCACCACCCATTAGGCCCCACCTTCCGATCTTGTTGCCTTGGAGATGGAGTTTCCAACACATGCCTTTTGGAGGACACATTTAAGCCATAGCACTTGTCATTAAAGATCCTTAATTATACCTGCAAAGACCCTTTCTCCAACTACGCTAATGTTCATAGGTCGCAGGGACTAGGGTGTGAACATATGTATTTTTTTGGTGGGGGGCCGCCGTACAACGTGCCATACACACTTTGTTACTGTTTTAACAGAACGTTGTGCTCTCCTTTCTCACAGAGGCGAACGTGGGGCGCAGATGTTGTGTTCGGAAGGACGGAGCACAGAAGCAGACTGAGGTGGAAGCCGGTGCCCCAGGACCCAGTGGGGCTGGGTGCTGTCATGCAGGAGACCACACGGCCGTGGGGCCATGGGAGCCAGTGGTGGCCAGGGGGCCATCGTGGCCTGAGGAGAACCCCGGTCAAAAGTCAAGTCCATCCCAGTGGATTGTCAGTGACCCCTCACCTGGCTCAGATACTGGGTGTTTGCTCAAGGTGCTGGGCGGGAAACTACTGGGTGCTTCATACCTGTGTCCCAAGGCAATTCTCTGTCGGGGCTGCAGTATTTTAAGATGTGAACCAGAGAAGAAACAAGAATCCTAAGAAATCGTAAGAAAACCAGCCTGTGACACCCAGGGCTGTAAATTCTCACTTTCTAAACAGATCAGCTTTGTGTCCAGCACACGGAAAGCACGTTGCTAGGGCAAGCCTGGGCTGCTTCTTGGAAAGGGTGGGATTCAGGCAAAGCCCGCGACGGTTGTGAATCCCCAGTGGCCAGCACAGTGACTCAGCAGTGCCAGGGAGCCCAGAGACTACAGCACGCCCGCCCTTCCCGGGCAGAAGCCCAGCCCATCTGTCATCCCGCTGCCTGTGTTTCCTTCCCTGCACCACGCGGGTTCCAGTGACCCTCCGGACGGCACGGGGCCAGCCGGCAAGCTGAAAACATTCCTTCCCCAGCTGGCGCGGGCGCCCCGCATCTGGGAGGCACGGAGTGCGTGTGACTCAGCCCCGCTCGGGAAGAGCGTGCAGGGCCGAGTGTTGAGTCAGCCTCTTGGAGGTTGTTTTTCTGAACCTCAGAGATGTTTTGGAAGCCACTTACCTGCCCCTCCTCTGGAAAGGGCTCTGCCAGATGTCACTCTGTCCGGCGGGTCTCCAGCAGACACGTGCGTCAGAACAATCTGTGCACTCTTTAAGAAGTAGCCCCCCAGAGACCAGGTCCCACCCCAGACCTGCTGCGTAAGAGCTACCAGGAGCGGGAGCCAGCCTGTGCCGGGTGTTTGGGATTTTTGCTTTGTTTCAATGTTCCACAAGTGACTCAGACACTCACCACTTGCTGAGAGCCACTGAGTTCACTGACCCCAAGTAACCATCAAGGCACAGAGGCCCCAGGAAACCAAACGCTTTGTCCAGGGTCACAGAATGAGTTAATTAAGACCCCAGCCCCCTCCTAACTCCCTGCGTGTTTCTCCCTTCTCATGCACTCAGCCTTTCAGGGGAGAATCAAACCCAAGGTATCCGAGAACTCAGAATGCCTCATCCTGGTACGCCCGATGCAGCTCCCACCCAGAAAGTGAAGAAATGATGCTCAGTTTGGAGAAGAGGACAGCACGGCCCGCTGCTCTGCGAAGGAAACCCCTCAGTCCAGAAAGCACTTGTGGCTTGGCCAGGAGGGCTTAGAGACCCCCTCCACTTCTTAGGAAAGAAGTGAGCTCTTCTTCCACAGAGTTTAGGGATTTGAGGGGCATAGCTAAGGGAAAGTTGAATATTCTTCCATAATGACCACCCACAGGAGCCGGGCCAGAGGGACTCCCCAGCCCTCCCTAGTTAAGCAGGACATGAAAGTGCAGTATGTTCCCAGGCTCCGAGGGGGGTGGCCCTAACTTGTCACAAGGCCTTCCAGCTGGTGGGACCCAGGAAGCCACACAACTCCAGTAGCATGGAGACACAGCACTGATGACAGTCCAGCCCTGAGAACAAGGGTGCTCCCAGGTGACCACAGCACTGTGTTCACGCCTAAGAACAGAAACATGAACTTAATGTCTTATCCACTCTATTGTCCAACTCAAATTTCCCCCAGTATCCCAATGTGCCTTTTCTAGTGGTTTTAGTTTTTGACCCAGGAAAAATTAAACTTCTTTCACTACATCTGCTTATTATTATTTTTTAAGTTTCTTTTATTTTAGAACAGTTCTTCATCCACCCTTGTGTGTGTTTGGTTTTCATGACATTGAACAGATTCTAGGCTAGTCGTCTTATAGAACATCTGACGTTCTGGATTTGCCTGAGTGCTTCCTCTTATTTAACATTTACAGTGAAGAACACCACGTAGGCAACCCTGTTGCAGCACAGGATCATTCCTTTTGGTGGACAATTTGTCCATGGGGAGCCCCTTCAAGCCAGCTCCTATGCCACCGTGCATGTTCCCACCAGTTCGTGAGCACTCCCTGATTTCTGAAATTAGACGTCTGGGCACAGATTGTGCCTTCCCTATTTGGCATCTGTCATTTCTGCACAGAGCCCTGGTTCCTTTTAGTGGAGAATGGTACTTAGAAACCAAGGTGCAATGCTACCTGTGCTCACTACTACTGGGATGCCATGGCTTCTTGATGCTGTGGGTAGCAAGTAATGAATGCATTCCGTTCTGATACCCCTGCTGCAAACCTAACACCATGGGCTGTTCCCCACCTGCCCTATTCCGTGTGTGCATCTCCCTTCTCCCACAGTGAGGTCCCTGGGTCCTAACAGTATTAATATGCTTGCTTATTGGATCTCTTCCACAATACTTACAAAGTGATCTAAAAATCACAGAATTACAACAGCCATACCAGTGTCAGCAACAAACCTACTTAGCAAAGTTCTAAGTTATTTGAATTAATTCTTTTCTCATTGATGGTTAGAGTTATCAGTTTGACATACAGCTAAATTCATTTGTTTACATTTTTATTCAATCCTAGAATAGGCTTTTTTTCTGTTATTTTGTATTTAATATTATTTTTAAGACTAAAATATATATGCTGCAAAAATTCCGATTATATACAAAATTATACTCAGATGATTCTTTCTCTCATTCCTCCCCTCTATCCTATTCTTACCCAAGCCTTATAGGTCACCACTTTTACTAAATTCTAGTTTATCTTTTCTGTGTCTGTTTTTGCAAAAATATGAAAATATAATTGTATATTTTTATCCCTTCTTCTCTCTTGCAGTCTTTTGCACCTTGCTTTATTCACTTAAAAATAGATCCTGGAAATCATATCAAATCAATTCTTAAAATCTTCCTCATGTGTTACTCAGAGTTCTCCAGAGAAAGAGAACCGATAGGATATGTATAGATACAAGAGAATTTATTATGGAAATTGGCTGATGCAATTATGAGACTGATCTGCTGTCTACAAGCTAGAGAACCAAGAAAGCCAGTAGCGTAGCTAAGTCCAAGTCCAGGGGCCTCAGAACAGGGGATGCGATGGCAGAACTCTCAGTCTGAGGCCGTGGGCCTGAGCACTGGAAGCTCTGAGGTCCAAGAGCAGGAGAAGGCGGTTGTCTCAGCACCATGAGAGAGCAAATTCTCCCTTCCTCCACCTTTTGTTCTATCCAGGGCCTCAGTGGATTGGATGATGCCCTCCCATCCTGGTGAGGGTGGGTCTTCCTTAGTCTAGCAACTCCAATGCTCATCTCTCCCAAAAACACCCTCATAGACACTCCCAGAAATAATGTTTGACCAGCTATCCAGGCATCCCTTAGCCCAGTCAGGTTGACACATAAAATTAACCGTGACATTAATTTCATTTACCTATACACATTAATCCATTGATTATCAATTTATTTCTCATACGGAATGCCCACCCAGAAATCAGCTGGGAGGGAGAAAATGTGGGTTGACAAAAATGTGGCTGACAGCATGGGTTGGAAGAGGGATGAGAGGGGGGTGGCGGAGGGGAGTAGGTCAGACCCGTTGCAGGATTCGGTGCCGCACGCTGACCTGTGGGAGGGACACGGCAGCAGACACCACGGAGGGGCCAGTAGCAGGTTCTTTGCAGGCTCAGAAGCTGCCCCAAAGAGCTGCAGAAAGTGAGTGGAGGCGTCTCCGGGGCCGTGCCAGGGACCGGGTCCCACTCCGCGGGTTAATCAACGCCCAGGATACAGCGTGTGTCACAAAGTCAGCTTTGAAGATTCTGATTTTAAAGCACTCAGGTAGGATTACACCTGTACACGGCACAATGACAGATAAGAGGGCCGTCCTCAAGAGTAGGAATTCTCAACACTGGTGTCTGTGAACCCTCTGACTTTCCTTGCAAGACGCAGGAGTAGATTTTAGGGGGAAAGTGTGCAGAACTTTCATCAGGTTTTGAAAGGAGTTTGTGACTCAAAGAGTAAAAGAGTTTAAGGAGCACTGACGTGGGGCCAGGACACCCCTAGGGAGCAGATGGCTGTGCGGGTTATGCTGGCTGTGCCGCGCCAACGCAGTCAGCAGGCTGATGTTCACGGCTCCATCCACTGTGACCACAGATGCTCCTTGCAAACATTATTTTGTGCATCCTTACGTAAAGCACATGCTTATTATCAGCCTTGTCCAAGTGGGGTCGATGCCAATGTCAAGGCCAGGGTGTTGGTTAGTGGGAACGCTGGGATTCACATCCACGCCTGCCTGATGCGCGAATCGGCCTCTCGTCAGTCTGTCCCCTGCTGACGCCCCACGCCTGGTCCTGCGTCTCTTACTTAGAGACCAAATGGGAGCACACCCGGGGAAGCGCAGCCACACAGCACGACAGCGCACAACCTCGTCACCGCAAAGACCACTTGGGTGCCCTTCCCAGGCTCTCCTCACAGCTGCAGCCACCGGGACTCCCCTGCGGTCCCACCCTGACAGCTCCTCAGCACAGAGGGGGCCGGGTCAGTCCTCCGCCCACGTGGCCCCACTGCCGCAGGCCCCACTCCGGCCACTGCAGGCTCCAGCCCCTCCTGTGGCCAGGTCACTGCTTATTTACTTCTGGGAACTGAGTCCCCTGCATGGGCCTATCTTCTGAGTCCCTTGTTACTGGGCTCTTTTCTATCTCCTGTTCTGTGCCCAAGGTCCCCACCTGGGCCTTGCTCCTACCTGCCAGGTCACTTCCAGGAAGCTGCCTGCAGCCTCTCAGCCCCCAGCCCTGATTCCTGCCTGGGGCTGGAGCCCTGCTGTCCTGCACACCCCCCGCTCCAGCACTGACTCCGCCCAGCCACCCTGCCCTGGGGACACTGTGGTTTGCTTCCAGAGAAAATTCCAGAGCCTCCAGCTGGGTCTGCTGATGCCAATAGCACGTGCGGATTTGTCCCCCACTGCAAAGTGTCCTCAACACAGGCTTCCAAGTGAGCACTGCTTACAGAAACTCATCCAGTTAACCATCGAGAAGTTAATTTCAAAAGCCAAGTTAGAGTTTCTATTTCTAAGTGTACTCTAAAAACGTCATAGGACATGCTGGCGTTGTGACATCTCCTCCCTCCTGCAGAGGACGGAGCATCATCGCTGTCCCCACTGGAGACAGCCCGGCAGGTCCAGGGCTCCTCAGGAGTGTGGATGCCGGGAGCTGCAGGAACACCATCCACACTGGAGCATCCAGTGGGAATACAATTAATAACGAATGGAAAGAATCCACTTACTAGAATTATTATGGCAAAATGTTATAATTTTACTTTCATTTGCCTGCATTTTTCTTGAAATTGATCTTTTTCCATGACTTCTCCTTGGAGGGAGGCTGGGAACATTTTCCAATATTTAATAAGGAATCGTCCCCTTCTTAAGGACAACCTTGTGTTGCAAATCTGGTGACTGGCCTCGATTGAACAGATGGGATTTTCCATCAGATCCTTTTAGAGAAACTTGGATTCTGCGTGTCTGTAATCAACCCCGAAATCCTACCTCTCCCGATAATGCTGCCATTTACTTAATTCATTAGTGAACACGTCTACGGTGCTTACCGTGTGTCAGGCACAGTTCTAAACATTCCACGAATGTTAACTCACAGGATGTATGTTTGCACCAGACCCCACTGTGTGCAGAAGCACATAGAGTCATTTACATAGTTTAAAATTTATTAGGAGTAAAATATGTTTCCAATTTTATGCTATCCCCAGCCAAAAATAAGATGTCTACAATGCTGTGATTAGAAGCTAACAGGGTGGGAGGGGGTTGGTGAAGAGTGACTGCTAATGGGTTTCTTTCTGGGGTGACGAGAATGTTCTGGAATTAGAGAGGGGTGATATTTGCACAACATTGTAAATATATAATAAGGCCTGAATATAGAAATATAGTAAAGGTAAAATGAACTACATCTCGATTTTTTTTGAAGTTAACAGAAAAAGAAGAAAAGCACCAATTCTCTCACCCCTTCTCAGGCTCCAAATACCCACCGCTCCCCACTCCGACCACATGTCCCCTTTTGCCTGGGGCTCGGATGGAGGAGAGGGGACAACAAAACTGGAGAGACAGAGACGAGAGAGTCCAGTGGTGCCACAAGAGCCACCAGAGCAGGCGTCAGTCAGAGCAGAGAGCACTTGCCTCTGTGAGAGCATGTCCCCAGGTGGCCCTTCCCCAGGTGACCCCAGCCCAGCTGCACGGGCCTGCCAGGGTGCTGGGGTGAGAGGGCAGGAACAGGCCGGGACAGGCGGATGGGCGAGAGACGTCCCTCACTGGGGGCTCCCACGGCCTCAGGAGGAGAAGTGAGAGTGGGCAGATGCCACCGTCAGCCTGAGCCGGGAAATCAGGGACCCGCTCCCCCCACAGCAGGCAGCCTGGAAGGGGGTGTTGAAGGGGGACTCCAAGTCCACCAAGAGACCCGACGGCCCCAGGCAGAGGGGCGCCCTGGAGAGCGGGGCTCGGGGGTGACCATGAATCTCCAGAGCAGGTGGGACGCAGCCCACGGGGAGGGAGGCCCCAGTGCCTCGCTGGGCGGGACCCAGCACGAGGCTGGAGGGGAGAACGAGGGAGAAGCTTGCTCTGCATCTGACAACAACTGTGCTCAGGGGGGCTCGGGTGCCGGGGGTGGGGGCCGTCGCCCGAGGCTCAGGGCCCCGGTGGCGCAGCAGCCCCTGCACTGGGGTGAGTTGGGTCTGACACCTCCATGGGCCCCACCAGTGGAGACACCTGCTCTCCCGGTGCCCGGGGACGGGGCACCCAGCAGAGTCGTGATCCCAGGAATAGCAGGCAGGTGACCTCTGTCCCCACGCTCCTGACACACACCAGGAATTCCCAGGAGAAAGCAGGAAAGAGTGCGACTTCTCGCTTTCTGAAAGAGAAGGAGGCGCCCAGACAGGCCCCAGGCCCGTGGGGGTCCGGTGTGGTCGGGGCGGAAGGCAGCTCCCCCCGTACTGTCCCCACCGGCCGCTCGGCCGCGGGGGCGCTGGCTTCTGGGCCAAGCGTGTGCTTTGGATTCAGGCCACGGAGGGGCCGCAGGGCAGGCAGCGGTTGTGCCAAGTGGCTCCCAGTGACAAAGAGGCTGCTTACAGCAGCCCCCTGCATGGGCCCGAGTCGTCCCCAAGCACTCTCAGGAAAGCACTTTCCGGAGGCTTTTTGTAAGTGCGGGATTTTCTGGGGTTGACAAAAGGATTTGTTGCGAGGGAATGAACCACCCCATGAGAATAAGAATTGTTATGGGCTATGTGACAATAACGTAGCCGTCTCTCTCTCTCTCTCTCTCTCTCTCTCTCTCTCTCTCTCTCTCTCTCTCTCTCTCTCTCTCTCTCTCTCTCACACACACACACACACACACACACCCCACCCAGAGCTGTCTGGCTTTTCCTCACTAACCCCTGCAGGGAGGACGGGGGATCTGTCCTAGCCTGGTCTAGAACCTTATTCTCCCGGCCTCTGCTGACCCCACACCATCTGAGCTAAAATAGGTCATTCTGTGTTTAAGACCCTATTACTATTTTAAAAACTTGGTTATACTTTAATCTGAAATTGCTCAGATACTCATTTAAATATATCCTTTACTCATTGGTTTCTATAAATTTCAAATCTGCCAAAAACTTTTCAAAACAGAGGTTTCCAGCCAGGCTGGCGGGCTCGGGCGTGAGCCCTAGACCCAGGCCAACCTAGCGGCCCACAGCCCCTGTCTCTGGGTCTCACGTCCCATCTGTGTGGCCTCTGCCCTGCCACACGGGAGGCAGCTCCTCACCCCGACCGGAGTCCCTGTTGAGCCAGGACCCCGTGGAGCAGGGCCGTGGCCCCCCCATGGCGTGGGGGCACCCACCACCGTTGCCCTTGGCACTGCAGCTCCGGAGGGTTCCTGTGGCCTGATCTCATGGTCACTGCACCTCAGCTCCCCAGCAGCTCTCTGAGACCCCAGGAAGCATTTGAAAGGCTCATCCCAGAACATTCTGGTTCGGTTGGTCTGGTTGGACTCCACATTTTTCCAGCCAGGGATGGGACCCCCTAGGCCATCCTGAGGTAAGGAGCCCAGCAAGGTCATTCTGACCCCACCGTGACCCTCAGGCCTCCTTGGGACCCCCCGCTGCACCTCATCACGTCACCATGATAGAGGCTGCCGTCAACCGGCCAGTGGGGCTCATCATCTTAAACCACCTGCTAGTCTTGGGGTGGAATGAGTGACCCCATGAATTTACACACACCCCAGTCCGTCCCACAAGAGCTGGTAAGGCTCACCACGCCTCCAGAACATTTTATAACAAAAAGGTAAAATAATCAGGAATGGAAAATCCCACTTTCCTTCCTGGTTTGGAGGGTCTGTGCCTACAAGGACGTGTCCCTGGGAGTCTGAGGGCACAAAAGGCGGCAGGACCCAAGCCCTGCTTCGAGAGACGGGCAGAGGGCGGGCACTGGTTTGGGAGTGGGGTGGGCCGGGAGTGCGGCCCGGCACGTGCCGAGCCTGGATTTCCGACGGCAGCCTCACCCCAAAGCAAACGTTAGGGCCCAGGGGTGACCTTGGTGCTGACCCTGCTAGCACCAGCACCTGTGAGTAGACTGTCTAGCCACCACCCAGAGAGTGGCCCACGGCAGGCGGCCGCCCACCCCACCAGGGTCGGTGGCATCGACACAGCGACAATGATCATGAAACAGAAAGAGGCAGTTTTAACAAACACACGCGCTGACTTTCCCTGACTGAGTAAGGATAAGGACGCTTCCCTGCACTAATTAACAAAGACTCCCCGGCGTGGGTCTCCCCTTGGGCTCACGAGGCAGCCTTAATTTATGAGGATTGATCATAAATCCTCATTTAATGCAAATCATTCTGCAGCTCCTGTGGAATATATCAGCTGTCACAGCACCCTGGGGGCTTCGCTTCGCTGCCCCTGGTGAGCTGAGCCTGATGCTCGGAGGGAAGACGCAGGAACCAGCGTGGAGAAATTACAGAAATCCGGGAGGAGACATGAGATCTCCAGACCATTGGTCCAAGACCAAAGGAATTACAGTAGAAAATGTGACAATAGCAGGACAGATAAATCACAGTGCACTTGTCATCTACTTAGAGGAAAAAGAAAGTGGGAGAGAAAAGAAAATATGGAAAGTTAATTAACCTGCCAAATTTTTCATCCTTCACCTGTATTTTAGCAGTAGGAAGAAAGTGACGGAGAAACAAAAGAGCCATTCCCAGGGTTCGAGAGCTCGTAGAAGCCGCCCTCCAACCCTGGCCTCGGAGAAGAGGACGCAGACCTGGGAGACGGGGGGACATGCCAGAGGTGGCACTTGCTGTGACAAGTCAGTGCCCCTGACTCCTGCGTACGCCGTCACACCAGCAAAAGGGGCTCGCTGGCAAGAGAGCTGCCAAGTGTCCTGACTTTAACCAGATGAGGACTTTGCCTTCTTCCAACCCTGGACCAGGGCAGCCAGTGTGCTGATTCTGATCTAGCACAGGTGGAGAGACGGCCACCCCCCAAACCTACGAAATGAATGTTCTAAAACGTAAAGACACGGAAATGAAATGTATCCAGAAGGCCTGAACACTGTTGATGTGGCCGCATGTTTGCAGCTCTCGTGGGGTGTTCCTCCACTCCTGTTTCCCGGGGTTCTGCGTGCTCATGACGGAGCGCCCTCTTTCCAGATCTCTTCCACCCCCGCCACGTACAGACCCATGATCCCAGCCCCCGGCCTCTGCCCCGCTCCAGGCACAACCCCCCAACCGTCCACACGGAGCTGATCCCCTCCCCCCCCTCGCCCGGAAACCTGCTCTTCCGGCTGCAGGTCCGGCAGGAGTGTTGCGCCCACCACCCATCCAGCCCTAAGGAGTGCGGGTGTCACCTCCCCTTGGGTCTCAGGCTGTGCCCAGCCCCATTTGTCCCCTGCTAACTTCTCTACTCACTCACTCCTTCTTTTCCAGTCCCTCCCCCCACCGCAGGCCCTCCTCCGCCTCTCCTGTGGAGGCTTCAGGCCTCTCTCCCACCACCCACTTCCCCCCACGTAGCCCATGCCTGCTGGGACGCCCTGGGCAGGGGGAAGAACAAGTCCCCCAGTGTGACCCACAGGCCTCCTTCCACCTCCCGTCCCTGCCCCACTTGTCTTACGCTGTATCCCAGGAACAGATTCCTGGGCCGCCGGTTGCCTCGGGCCTTCACACCTACTGGTCTCCTCATCCCTCTGCCAGCACTGCCCTCCCCACCACTGACCCGCGAACTCCTACTCATCCTTTGAAACCCCACTCAGGCATCTTCTCTGAACACTCCTTGCCCTTACAAGCTAATTCACATCCCTTGGACCCCATCCTGCCACTTGGCCCCCGCAGGCTGTTGCAAACCACATACAACCCCCCACACCACACCTATCGCATTCTTTATCAAATCCCAGAACCCACCACTCTGCTTGGCACACAAGAGACACTCAGCTGAGATTTGGGGATCCAAAGTCCCCACCGCTCCTCAGAGACGCGTCATGCATCATGCTGACGGCGTGCACCCTTGGCAGGATGAGACAACAGGGGCAGCTCTCATCTGTGGGGCCCCTGCCAAAGCCCCACAACCCTGGTCTAACCGTGACGACAGCAAACCCAAACTGACAGTACTCCTTACGATCCCCCCACACGCAAAAGCAGAAGGACGGGAAGAGGTTTCACAGCAAGTCTGAGCCCTGGTTTGCAGCCAAGGGCAGATTTCTGTGTTGGGCGGCAAACGGCAGTTACAAGGTCGCTCTTCCGTACTGTGGAAACGCACGGCTGCTCCTCCTGGCCTGGACACGGCCGTAGCCCCAGCTCCCTGCCCCTGTCCCTTGCAGGCACGATGGCCTATTTCAGCAGTGAGTCAGCACAAGGCTCCCCGCCTGGCCTCGGCTTGGAATGGGATCTGGAGTCTCTGTCTGCTCTGAAGGAGCCTGGCTGGGCGGCTCTGCTGGGCTCCCCCTCTCCCCTCTGCCCCCATACCCCTTTCCCCTCCTCTACCCCCACGGCAGCCAGGCCGGAGGGGTCCCTCCCGCCCCCATGGGCTCTGCCTGTGCTTGGCCACCCCTCCCTCACCCCTGTCACGCCCTGCCCCTTCTGGTCCTTGAGTCTCCTCTTAAACAACTCCTCGAGTGGGCTGCCCGCCAGCCCTCCAACTCCCTATCACTGTGCCGGATTCTTGTCCCAGCCTGTGATCAACCTCCCTGCCTGTGACCTCTTGGGTACCGGGGCCTCCCCGCTGCTCTGCGACCCGTGCAAGCCGGGGCTGCGTGTGATCTGGGCACCACGTCTGACACCCAGGGCAGGCGGCACACGGCGGGCACCCCTCGTCCTTGCTGAGAAGGCGAGGAGGACATGAGGGGGTGACGCCGGCAGAGTCTGGCCTCACAAAAGACTGCATGACTTCTGGAGCCAGATAGACGGGGTCTGAGTGTGACTTCTGGAACGTGCAGAGAGAAGGATGCACTTCACGAGGCTGTGGGGATTGAATAAATAAGATAAAGCATTTGAAGAGCCGAGCACAGGGTCTGGCACAGAGTGGATGCTCATTATCCCCTAATTTTTTAAAGATATGATTAGGCTGACAGTCTGTGTTGTTTAAATCCTTTCCAAAAGCAACTCCATTGCTAGCATTCTTCCCTATGCGCAAAGCGGTTCCTGTTTTATCTCGGCCATAAGTCACACAGAAACAGTCTGTTAGAAAAGAAATGTTAACCTTCTACCTTTCCCACGTATCCTGGGTTCCAAAAAGATTGCAACAATACATTTTGAAGCACATATTTCTTTTTCTACTGGTAGGAAATAAAAGGTGAATTTGAAAACTGCGTTCAGAGGTGAAGGACGGAGAGTTGGATGCATTTGCACATGTGCCCTGCAGTCGGGAGAATCAAAAGACAAGACGGATCCGAACAGAAAAATAAAAGGGAGAAGATAAGACAATGGAGCCCGGGCCTCAGTCCCGTCTGTGCTTTCAAACTTCCTCTGGTCAAATGCAAAGAGAGAAAAAAGTCCTTTTCTTAGCGACACTTACAGCTCTTACCAAAAAAAGATGTAAAATGGTTAGAAAAGCATAATTTATTGTAGCAAAGACAAATGTCTGTCAAGAAAAACAAAACACATAAAGGAAAGCAAAGACAGAAACCCCAAAACAATGGTTCGCTCTGGGGAGGGCTGGGATGGTGACCCAGGGCCTGGCACAGCCGGGCTCTGGAATAAAAGTAGAATCACACAGCTATTTGCCCCAAAAAAGGACGCATGAAAGTGGGGAGAGTGTGGCCCTGCTGGAGAGGTGTCCCGGGCTTTGTGCTGGGTGCACCAGGGGTCTTGATGGATCGTGGGGACGTGAGAGAGACCTTGTGCACGGCAATAAAGAGACATCTGGTGCGTTCCCCGTGAGAATCGGACGGTCCCCTCTGCTGGCTGTGCACAGACAGGCTCATGTCCACGGGGCCACTCAAATGAATCGCTCAGCACCCTGACCTGCCCGAGAAACAGCCACGGCTGAGCCAGCGGACCCTGAGCAGTGTCGGACGTACGAGCTGAAGAGGCAGCGGGAGGAAGTGCTGAGGCCTCGCGTGCTGACTCTCCAGCCTCTGCAGATGAGAACAGCTCGCCCAGGGTCAAAGTCACAGGTGGTTCAACACGTGGTTCGGGGCTGCTGGGAGACACCCGCTGCCTGACTTCTGAACACAAGAGGTCAGACCCAGACTCTCAAAGACAGAATTACTATATCTTTCCAGCGATGCCGGCTTGGGAAAGTGCCTAGAGCGTTGATAGCAGTGTCGCCAGACGGCCTGCTCCAGGTCTCGGTGTGACGACATTCCCTGGTTGGGTCCTGAGTCACCAGAAAGCACACAGTTGCACAGGCTGGAGCGGGCCTGGGGACGCTGGCAGGCTGGACTCCAGAGAAGGTGGCAGGGCTGTCACCAGCTCAGCCCTTCTCAGCAGAGCAGGCCATGCCTCCTGGTCCAAACCACTGGGCCCTCTGGTTTGGGCTGAGTGTTGTGGCCCCAAAAGATCTGTCTACATCCTCAAAGCTCTGAATGTGACCTCATCTGCAGAGGTTACCAAGTGGATCCTCAGATGAGACCATCCTGGATTAACTGGCTGGCCCTGAACCCAACGGCGACTGTCCTTGTGAGAGACAGGACAGGAGAATGCAGAGAAGAGAAGGTCGTGTGACGCGGGGGAGGCTGGCGTGATGTGGCCACAGGACAAGGCGTGTCCGGAGCCACAGAAGCCAGAAGAGGCAGGAAACCTCCTTCCCTGGAGCCTTTGGAGGATCCCGGCCCTTGGTTTCAGACTTCCAGACTCCAGAACCACGGCAGAATAAAATGCTGTTGTTTTAACCACTCAGGTTGCGGTGATTTTTTTAGGGAGTCCCAGGCAGCTAACACGCTCAGTTTTTTCCAAGACCAAGCCAGGCTACAAAGGTGTGAGCTGCTGGCAGCTGGCAGCAGGGACCCTCCCGCAGCGCAGCCCCACCCCCGGCACTCCCCGCCCAGCGGCGCCTGGTGTCCGGAGAGGCAGCCCCAGAGAGCCCGGGGTGGCTGGAGTTCCGGCAGCCTCCGCGGGACACTCTGGCCTCTAAGGGCGCTGCGCAGGGAGGAGGCAGAGGGCGGGTGAGGGCTCCACATGCCCATCTCACGCCAGGGCAATGCGGAGCAGGGAGGAGGGGAGACGCAGGGAACAGGGACAGGAAGGCAGGGAGCAATGGCCAGCACCGCGGTGGCCCTGCGCCTGGGCCTGTGCACTGGTCCCACACGTGCTGACCTGTCCTGAGCACTCACATGAATCGTCCCAGGACCGTCACAACACCCTGCCCTGGGCACCCCTGTCCCTACACACAGGAGGGCAGGGGCCCTTCGCCCAGCCACCGGGGCCAGCTGTGCCATGCTACCCACACCCCCTCCCTCCTGTGCCGACAGGACCCCGGTGTGCACGGCCCAGGGATGGGGACATCCTTCTGAACTGTCCACTGGTTCCCGCATGTGACGCGGGGCACAGCAACGGCCACCCTGCAGCCTTCTGGGGACACAGCTGGCATGACGCACACAGAGGGGGGCAGGCCAGGTGGAGAGAACCTCGTCCTCACAGGGTGACCGAATCAACCAGGAGCCCGTCCTGTTCTGTCCCCCTCACGTGACAGCGTCATTGCCCTCTTTTTCAGGCCCTGTGCGTTGGGTGCTCGGTTCCGAGGCCGAGGCCATCCTGGCCACCGCTGCCCACAGCTGGCGAGTCCTGGATTCCGGATTCCAGCCGCGAGACGCTGGAGGTGGCTCTCCTATCTTCTAAGGAATCATGGGACATTGGCTCCTCCCCAGGAGCCCAGAGCAGAGGTGACCAGGGACACCCTAACGGCCTCCCCCACATCCTTCCGGGGGTTTGCTTTCCTCGCCTGCTCACGTGGGACAAGCACCCCTTTCACGCAGCCACAGAACCCCCTGGGGCAGTGGGGGAGCCCGGCCCATGTCAGGAACCAGAGGGCAGGGCTGTGCCCGGGCCAGCGAACCCTCAGAGCTTCCTCGTCACCACGGGGAACCCCGTCACCTGCCGGACGCCGTGTGTGCAAGCACTGTGCACCCAGGCAAGGGTCTTGTCCTCGCGACACTCGCCTCCCCTAAAGGTGGCTGGGCCGTGGTGAAACCTGAGCCAGGAATTATTCTGGCTTCCTGGACAAGGTGACCACGGACTTGAATCTTAAAGCTGGAACTGGAGTTGGGCACAATTAATCAGGACACATAAAAGATCCGTGGGAAGTGGAGCAAGTGATTAAAATACATCTTATTTCAGAGCAATTCTTTCTTTCTCGGGTCACACTGGAAAAGTCAAGGTCAGGCGTGAGGCAGGTTCGCTGCACTGGTTACCAGCCCCGAGTCTGGAAACAGAGCCCTCACATTCATAACGTGGGGTGGGGCTGTCATGCACAGGCAGGGGCAACAGCAGCCTGCGAGCACAAGGCAGCCCCACAAAGCCCTGGATGGGGTCTCACCTGCTTGTGCCCCCTGACCCCGCACTGCAGCTGAGAGACCCAGAGAAGCGGCTTGACCTGGGTTTTGTACTCCTGGGCCACATGGCTCCAAGACACACCCCGTTTCTAGGGGGCGCTGGCACGGAGCCCGGCTGTCTGGTGGGTCCCTGCCTGTCTCAGGACGGTGCTTTCCCAGAACATTCCGGGTTATTCCTGAGAACTGCAAGTGAGAAGAGGCAGAACCGCAGCTCGGCAGGCACGGTGGGGACACAAGCCGTGGGGCAGGGCAGGAGGGCGGGCTGTCCAGCCCTCCAGCCCACCTGTGGAACATCCGTCCACGGCCCGCGGGGAAATCCAGTCCGATAGCCGGGACGCTGGTCCCAAGGACATAAGGACTCGCCTTAGATGGGCCATTCTGCTCTGCCCCGTCTGCCCAGCCCCCACATCAGCTCTGCCTCTCAGAGCCCGGGACGCTGCCCAGCTTGAGCCCGCCGAGCTGAAACAGGAGCCTGGCAGTGCCTGAGCCGCGCCCCGTGTGGGCCCTGCCCGTGGGAGCCAGCCAGACTCCCTGGTGACACCCTGGGCTGGTACTTCCACGCTGGAGGGAGACCCTGAGAACCTGGCCCTCAGGCAAGCAGGGAGCCAGCCGCTCCAGGGTGCTTTCCCAGGAGCCGATGACGGTGACAAATGGCCCCTTGTCTGAAAGGCTCAGATGTCCAGAACGGTGAGCACCCGGGCCATGCCATGGCAGCAGGGTCCTGAGAAAAAGGGGCCGCCCGGCCCCCTCCCCAGGCCTTTATTCATGTCTCCACGTTCTTTCCCAAGTGGACACGGGATCCAGCCAAGGGGCGCAGCAAGGTGGTGAGTTTGGTTTCTGAACAGCGGACGGTTGTTTCCCCTGGGACTTAGTAGACGTCCTTGACGGCAGAAAGGTTTCGAGCCAGAGGCCGAGTGAGGAGCGGAATACTGAAGCGGGGGGCGCAGCTTCGGGAGGGAGGTGCCAGGGCCACCCTTTCCTCCCCGCCACCGCCTGTCGCCCGGAACAGGCACAAGCCCCCTGGCCTTGCACGTCCAGCCCTCCGACGGCTCCTCCACCCTGCTGCTCATCCCCGGACTCGCCGGAACCCCTCCCGATCCTTGGGGTGGTTCTTTCTGCTTCCTCCCCTCCCTCCTTCAATTTCCATTACTGCAGCTCCTTTCTTGGACTTGGTTAAATGCTCACTCTAGAACGACTGATGAATTGGATTAAAAAGCTGTAAATTATTAAAAGGAAATCATTGTCTGGGAAGCCTGAGCTCATTTTCGATAGGTTTCTTTCCATAGGTTTCTCTGTTATTACCAAATGGTTAAGACGCCCTCGGCAGGACCCGGAGCTGGGACAGCAACAAAACAACGAAGTGGCATTTTGTCTTGGTGTCAGCAGAGTGGACGCTGGCGCGGGCGGCCTGGGCACCCTCACTCCGCCACATGGACAAGGCGTCACCTCTTCTTTGTGACCCCAGCCCACACTGGCTCACCACCCCTTGTTGTGCCCCCTTGCCCTTCCTGGAAACACCCCAGTTCACTGACCACCAGGACATCCACCTAGCCCAGCTTGGGCGCCCTTCACGTCGTGGGTGAACGGCCTTCATGGGCACCTGTCTGCTGACCGCACTGTGCCCTGCAGTCACCTGGCTGTGCCACCGCCTCCCCAGCACCCCTGGACCCTCCGCCTCGGCTCCTTACACGCGGGAATCGGGCTGTGGCCGCCATTGCACCACAACGCCCACTGCTCTTGGCGCACACAGCACTCAGCAGGCTTGTTTCTGACTCCCGCCCCCCACCGCACGTTCCCAAATGGAACTCCCCCTCCCGTCCTCTGACCCCTGAGGTCAAGGGGCTTGGCTCCCATGGCTTTGCCTCCCGGGAGCTCAATCAGCGTCTGGGACGTGGAAGTGCTGAATGTCACCAGGCGTTCTGGGACGTGCCTCAAGCTCTATGCTCCCAGTCCTGAGGTCACATGCACAGACCCACCACACTCCCTCCGCAGCCCCTAAATGCAGCAGCTAACAAGGCAAAGTCACCCAAACAGGCCAGACATTGTGAAGATAGGAACCTCGCTAAGACCAAAACCATCCAGAGGAACTGTAGGGCAATGGAGTAGCGGCAAGCTGGAAACACGCCCGCGGGCGTCTCTGCAGACTGAGTCAGAGAGGCTCAGTTTCGGGAACAAGGAGCCAGTGGGGTCCTCCCCTCCTCCCTGAGAACCTGGCACCCAACCCACCCTGAGTGGGCAAACAGCAGGCCGTGGGCCACGGTGTCAGTTCCCAGAAATGTGGAGAAGGGGGAGCCAGCACCTTCCGTAGCCTTGACGTGATGGGCTATTTCAGCCTCAGAGCCAGGTACGCTGGGGCGGAAACATCTCTGCCCAGACTCCGTATTTGCAGCCGCCTGACTCCTCCAGGGCATTTTTAGATGTCCTGCTGCTACACCAACCCTTCACCATCCGACTGTCCCTCCCAGTCCGGCTTTCATGTACCCAAGTGTCAGACTTTAAAGTAGCCCTCCTGCTTATCCACACAGGCCTCTGAGTGTCCCGTAATAAACACACGAAGGAAACGGCACATGATGAGGTAAGTGGAGAAGCCACAAGCACAGTATATAAAGAATATATATAAGGACTTGGCAGAACTAAGTCCTCCAGTTCCTTGAAATACACGGGTTATCACACCTGAGCAAGCATCACACAGGCCTCCTGGAAGAAAACGCAATGAGGGACGCATGACAGTTTCCACGGACAGGCAGAAGGCACCTGCCAGGCACTAGTAATACACAGGGGACCTCACGCAGCTGCGGGGCGGCGGGGGAGCCCGAGTGTCGGGTTGGAACTCCCATCGCAGCTCTTGCACTCTCCATCTGTGTGCTCCCGGGAACAGCGCTAGCCCTCTCTGAACCCCACTCCGCCTCCTTCAAGATCCCACCAAATGCCCCTCCCCCGGAAGGCTTCCTGCACCGTCCTGGGCGTTGGCCACCCCACCCCCTGTGCACCTGGAGCACCTTATGCCGATGTCGTCTCCTGTGCAGGCCCGAGCGGCCATTTGCACACTGGTCACCCCCCCAGCTCGCCAGCCCGCACATTCCTTGGACACTGACAAAGGCCGAGCCCTGTCATCTTTGTAGTCACAGTGCCTGGCACAGGGTGGACACTTCTCGGTGTTGGATAAATCACTGATTGATTGATTTAACCGACTACAACCTGGCGTCTCCTCTACTAAGAGTAAACCTAGAGCCTTGCAGAGAGTTCAATTCATACAAACTTGCAAACTCTGACAAATAAACAACTTCCTCTGAATTCTAAGAAACTCAATACCAAAGCCCTTAATAGGAGGCCAACATGTACACAGGACCGACCAGGAAGAGGAGTTTAAGGAGCTCTGGGTTTAGCAGCTTCCACTGGTCCGTGCAAGTCTCAAAGCCCCGGAGCCTTCTGCAGGTAGACGGCCGCGTCCCTCACGCTCGCCTGTCCCAGCATCAGCTTCGGGGAATGTGGCAGTCTCTGTGCGCGACTCTGCACGCAAGTGTGATTACGTGTGAATTTATCCAGCAGCTGCGGGGACAGACAGCAAGGGCGAGCTGTCCTCTGCCTGCGGATGGGGCAAGCAGGGGAGACGGTTAGGAAAATAGCTCGTCATGTGACTTTCCATGTCTGCCCTTTAATCAGCTGCAGCGATCGGGTAACAGCTGGAAAGCAGGAATATTTTGGTTCAGTCTCCCAGACAGGAAAGATTGGAAGAGAGGAAAAGTTTTCTGAATACTAGAAAGTTTGCTTGTTGGAGTAGAACCTATTTCCTTGGCTCATAGAAATGAACAGTTGGTGCATTCTCAGTCTCACATCATCTTCAGAAAATGGGGCAAACCCCAAAGCGTTAGGCCTCACGGTGTTCTCGCTGTTCCTGCAGCCAGAGCCACATCAGTATCTAGTCAGCACACCCTCACCTTCCCTCTGGGTCCAGTGCAACCTCACACAAAGCTCACTCTCTGACGGCAGCCCCAGCCTCTGAAATAGCAGGTGGAGGAGCCGCCTCCTCTAAGCCCAGCCGGCACCTCGACTTCCCAACGCCAGGGAGAGGCTGATCGAGCACGGCCAACGCGAACGCCGTCCTTCTACAGCAAACAGCAACATCGTCACTTACCGTTCATTCACTTATTTGTTCATTCGCCAAGTATTTACTGAGCACCTACTATGTGCCAGGCACAGTTCTCGGCACTGAGGATCCTACGGTGAAAATGTGGGGCTGCACCCTGATCTTCCTCCCACTGCCCACCCCGACCTCTTCCCCAGGTGCTGGTCGCCACGTGGTCATGGATCCACAAATCCCGAGGCTGCTTTCTTCCTCCCCCATCACCAGCTCCACTTTCTTCCTTTCCGCAAACCTGGAGCTACCTCCAATAACCCGTTTCCAGTCTTAGTTCCCTTCTGCCTAGAGATAGATTAAACAATGCCCTGTCCCCTCCCCAAGAAAAAGATGTCCACGTCCCAATCCTGTGCGTGTTTCCTCTCATGGCAAAAGGGACTTTGCAGATGTGATGAGTGAAAGATCTGAAAAGGGAGAGATTGTTCTGGATCACTTAGACGGGCACTGGACGTGATGGCTGGAGTCCGTATAAGCAAGAGGCAGAGGGAGATGCCACAGGAGAGGTGACACTGCTGACCACAGCAAGATGGAGGAAGGGCCGGGAGCCAAGGGACGCAGGTAGCCTCCCACTACTGGAAAAGGCAAGAAAACAGAGTCTCCCCGGAGCCCCCAGGAGGACCCAGTCCTGCCAACACCTGGCTCAGCCCAGGGAGACTGACTCACACTTCTGGCCTCCAGAACTGCAAGAGAACACGCGTGTTTTGTCAACGCACTGGGTCTGGGTAACTTGTGGCAGCAGCCGCAGGACACTCATTTGGGCCTCCTCCTTCAAGTGCGGGTTTTGCGGTGCCATGGTATTCAGGCTCGGAAGGAACATACTGGGGCATCTAATATTTCTCCGGATTTATAATATTCATAAATTCATTGATCAGGGAGATGTTACGGACCTCCCAAGTCCCCTGTGGTGCCACCACCAGGGACAGAGCTGGAAACAGCAGGCACGGACACAGGCCCCGGCCCCGTGGCGTTCACCTCCTGCCACCAGGTTTGCTCGGCACGTCCAGAGAGCTCCGTGGTCCACAGAAGCCTGTTTTACCCTCAGACGGCTCCACTGTCTACTCTCTGAACAGGACAGGACTTCAGGGACATCTCTGCTCCCAACCGCCTCCGAGGACGTGAGCGGCTTACTCACTGCTCACAGTCGCCCAGAGACGGCTTCTTTTTCTTTTTCTTTTTAATTTTCAGTATAATTTATTTCCAGCACATTTATGCTTTTCACTTAAACTAGAGAATTTACTTGTCAATTCAACTTTCTCCTTGCAGTTGGTTTTATATTCTGGTTTTGATGCACGTTTTAAATTTTCTGACATTAAATCTGGCGATGTACATCCCAAAAGCAGCAAAGGCAAACTTCTTAACTCGCTGAAATGTTAGGAAAGATCCCCTGGTTACACTCGGAGGCTTCTTCTGTGTCTCCATTCCACACACTGCACCTCTGCAGGAGCCGCCTGCAGCGGACCCCACCCTCCACTCACAGCCCTGGCCTCTCAGCGCCTGCCATGCTCACACGCAGCCACCTGTGCCTGTGCACTTGGTTTCCTGAGGCCAAGTGAATTTTGCTTATGAAACTCCGTCTTGTCAATAAGACCCAGTATCCATTCCCCCACCCTGCCCCGCCTCCGATGATGCCCTGCAGCCTATTCACAGGCTTCTCAACTCTGCGTCACAAGGAAAGGATTTCTTCTACTTTTTGGTCAAGGGAAAAACTTGAACAGCAATTCCTATGCAGACCACGCCAAGCCATGTCTTCTGTCCCTGGGCCTGCTCTTCTGTGGCCCTCTTGACACACATTCCAAGGTCCTGCAGTCCCGTGCCTACCGCCACCCTCCCCGCCTTTCCTCTCTAGGCAGCGCCAGCTCCCTGCCCGCAGGAAGTGGTGACAGCGCTCCTCGCCCTCATCTGCCTGGAGACCAGCCCCCGGCCCTACGTGTGCGCATTCCAGTGGCATTAGGGTGCCAGGCAAATCCCTCCCAGAGGGATTCCTCGCCATGCCTGGAGGCAGAGAGCGTGTGATCAGGATGCTGGCGTCCAGCAATGACCGGTGAGGCCCTCCTCATCGTCCTTACTGGGTGTATCTCCCAAAGCACACGCTAATCCTGCCGGCAGAAAACAGACATCTGCAATCAGGGGTGTGCCATTCATTAGAGACACAGAACAGTATAACTGGAAAGATAAGTCTGGGAGTGCCGGGAGGGAGCAATTGGGGGGGTGGTTGGAAGGGCCTGGTATTCACGAGCCCTCGGTGGATCCTCCCCGGCCTCCACCGCCCTCCTGCGCCAGTGGAGCACGATCTCCCCTTTTGGGCTCGCACAGTGCTTGGCCGAGCCCCTGGCTCCAGCTGAAGGAATGACAAGGCAACTACAATCTCTATACAGCAGACAAGCAAGGTTCCCACACACACCCCTGCCAGAATCCTCCTGCTACCCGGACATAACCACTAATGACAATTTGTGTTTTATCTTCCTGCACCTCTTCTTGAGCATGTACATACGTAAGTGCTATTATGGAAAATATCTGCATAAAACTACCTTCGAAATATGTATTTGGTTTGGTTTTTTTTTTTGCACGTATACACCTTATACATTACGTATTGTTGTGCAGTTTGGTTTTTCCAGTCACCAGTATAGGTTGGATTTCCTTTCTCATCTGTGAATAAACTCACTTCACTCCTTTTCGTGGCAGCAGGACATGTGTTGTTTGGACCCACTTCCGTTCGTCTAATCATTTTCTTCATGATGAACATTTTGGCTCTTTCCATCCATTTTCTATGACCAATGCACTCCCCCGAAGTCTTTGTTAACCTGCCGCCTCCGTCACCATTTGTCAAAACTGGCCTTTCCCGTTCCTTTCCCCAGTGCGTCTCCCGCCGTTCCTCCACGAGCAGAACCACGTGCCAGACCCTGAGACACTGAGGTCCCCCGACGTGGCCCACACAGGGGGCTCTTGGAATGTGCTCTGCGCTGCAGCTCAGCTGTCCACCAGATGTGCCTCCTCTTCCTCCCGTGCTCGGCCGCGTGGACACTGCTATGGGAGCCTCCCGGGTCCCCCTGGGCCGAGTTCGCTGCTCGCTGGCTTCAGACCCTGCTCGCTCCGTCAGACTCACCTTGCATCCCTCCTCCAGCGGTGCCTGCGAGGTAGCACGCACCTGATAAGTGTTTGTTGGATGGATGCAAGAACAAATGAAACCCACGCAAAATTTGGCAGATGTGGGTACCTCCTGCAGTCAGGGGACCCCCAGGCAGTGTCCAACTCACTGTTGGCCTCTTTGGGGGTACACATTCGCAACTCCTGAGTCACCGTCAGCCACCTCTCGGGGTCCTGGCCCTTTCACAGACACCTGTCTTTCCGCAGTCCCTCAACGTGAAGCCCTCGGGGGGCTGCAGGCAACAGAGGGGAGTTTACGGGGCACCCCTGTGCCCGGACACGGAGGCAGAGTCTTCATCGCATTCTGTCTCCTGTAGGAACCCGCGAGGCTGTTCCCCCACGTCTGTTTGCACTGAGTTGACCAGTGTCCCTAAAACATGCATGTCTACCGGAACCTGCAATGTGACCTTATTTGGAAATAGGGGCCCCACAGATAGAATCAAATTGAGGTCATACTGGATTTTTTGGACCCTAAACACACATGGGGAAAATGTCAAGTGACCACAGAGACGGGGATTGAGGTGCTGCAGCCTCAATCCAAGGCCCCCCAAGTATTGCCAGCCAGAAGCACTTGGGAAGACGCACGGAAGCGCTTTCTTCCCTACGGGCCTCCGAGGGAGCGTCTGTCTCCTGACTCCAGACTTCCAGCCCCCAGAGCCGCGAGAGGATACATTTGCTTGTTTTAACCATCCAGTTGGTGACATTTTGTTACTGCAGCCCCAGAAATGGAACACTGCACTCCATCCTTCCCTCCCTCTTCCTTCCTTCATTAGCAGTGAAGTCAGGACTCTGGCTACACAAAACGCTCCTGTCCTAGGACGGATGCACACAGGCCCTGGGACCCTCAGGAGGGACCGTCGGACCCCGAGTCAGCTGCATCATTTGCAGAGCACAGCGCAAGGCGAACACGCAGCCTTTCTCTCAGACTGTCACGGTGGGTTTTATCTGCTATGTATGTCACTCTGCCTTGGGCACAGGGACACTTGCAGGGCAGCTACGCACCTCCACAAGTGTCCGTGCCCACCCTGACCCTCCCCGAGTGGGGGTGGAGGGGTGCTGCAGGGAGGTGGCAGGGACCGCGGCTCCCCACGCACGCTCTGTGAGCCCCTTGCTTCACTGGCAAAGCACAGACTCAGAGATAAAACCGTGAGACGCTTCCAGACGGCAGCTGCGAGCACTGAAGCCCAAATGCAGGCCCTTCTGCGCTCCTGTCACTCACGCAGGAGGCTGGCCCTGAGCAGACCAAGCCAAGGGCCACTCAGAAGGATACAAACTCTTACGGAGCCCATCATGTGCCAGGGCTCAGGAATTTAGAACCTCATCTCCTATTTCCGCCAGGCCCTGGCAAGGGCAGGCAGATTCTTCCCAGATGAGAAAACTGGGCTCCCAGGGCTGAGCTCAGGCGCGCCCAGGCCTCGCTCCAAGTGCTCTTTCTGGGCCTGGCTCTGCCGTTCTGCCAGGTTCTGCTCCCTGTGACAGTCCTGCCTCGGCCATCAGCCTGCCACACAGCGGATAGAGACGAAAGTGGCCTGTTTCCAGGGAGGGTTTGGGGCAATTTACACTAAGAAAGTGGTAATAAATCTTAAAACCACTGAAGCAAGAATAAAGAGATAAAAGTCGAAGGAGCAGGTGGAGGGGGCAAACATTTTTACCAGAAAACCTAAGCCGAGATTAACAACCTCGACCACAGCACAGAACTCAGCTCTGAGCTTTCTGGCAGCCGAGACAAAGCTGGGCCCTGGCAGTGACACAGCCAGCGCGAGGGGACCGCTCTCCGTGAGGCGGAGCCGTGGGGAGACCGAGCAGCCGGAGCCCTCCCCTGATGATGCCGGCAGCATCGTGGGTGTGGGACGTCTGGGGAGCAGTTTTACAGAAACGTGCAGACGACGCTCCAAACCAGCCACTTCATCAAATGATGCCTTGATGAGCCCGAGGGCATCGCGTGCAGGTGACTGTGGGGCCGAGGAACAGAGGCGAAGTGCGGAGCTCGGAGGCCCCTCTCCGCCCGACCCGGTGCCCACAGGCTGAGCGGTGGCTTTCCAGAGGCCACGTAAGGAAGTCGGGGCCAGACACCGCCGGCCCGGATCTGCCCCTGCACACACTGCCTCAGCACACACAAAATCTATCTTAAATTAACAAAGTAGCCAAAATAATATTACCTTTTTTAAAAGGTGTTTTGTTCTCATTTAGAAAAAATGTGTATGTTTCTAGCAGAATGACTTGTGTTGCCGTGTAGGATGTGCTTTTGGCAAGGAGACATTCGTTTGGTGGCCTTGGCAGACGCCAGCCTTGGAGGGACTTCAAGAGAAAACACACCCGGCGGATGGGATGACGGGCTCAGAGATCCGGCAGCCAAGCGTGGAGATGGGAGGAGAAGCCACGACCGGGACGGGGCCCTGACACCCAGGGTGGCCTTGGCGCCCACTTGAAGGGCTTGGGGTGGGCCGGGAGAGGCCCTGGAGGCAGCGAAGGGGGCACCTGCCCAGCCCAGCGCCCACTGGCCGCACACGCTCATCTGCACACGGGCGACGCTGGGAGACGGGCTACACAAACAAACACCCAGTGAGACCCGCCAGGCGCTGCTTCCCGCTCCACCCCGCTCGGCCTGCGCGGCACCGCCTGCAATCTCACCTGCACGTCCCACAACACGGGCAGTGCTCGGGGCCCCGGGGGGAAGAAGCGTGTCATGGAACGCCTGTGGGGGGGCAGGTCTAGCAGCCCCTGGGAAGGAGGAGCTGCCGTCCTCCGGGGCTTGGTGACCTTAGCTCAAAGACTTAGTACTAGTGGGGAGCTTGACTGGAAAACGTGCCGATAGCCGAGCCCTCCTGCTTTTTCTTAAATCCCCGTCCATGGATGCAGGCAGAGAGGAAGACCGAGCTGCACAGGGCCCCGAGGAGCAATGGCTGGCCAGTCTGCTTCAAGCCAGGCACGGCCGCACAGGGCTTGCCCTGGTTCAAGGTCCCCTGAGGCCCACAACAGCCACCAGGAAGACCCTGGGGACAGCTGCCCCAGGAGAGCAGGACAGACTCCCGCCGGGCAGGACGGAGCAGAGGGAGGAGGGCAGGAGGTTCCTGAGGGCTGGGGCAGCATTTCAGACAGCTGGCAAGTCAGGGCCGTTGCTGTGCAGACCTGGAGGTGGGCAGCAGCCGTGGGCCGAGTCTTCTGGGCCAGAACTCCAAGGATGGGGACAGGCAAGCGTCCCAGGGTGAGTGACCCGAGGTTCCAGGCCACCCTGGGCCCCCGTGTGAGTCACAGCGTGGGTGCAGCTCTAACCCTGCACTCAACCCCGAGGGGAAGTGAAGACTCACGTAGGGAGCAATTAGAGGGTTTTGTCCAGTCTGTGGAACTGACCCGGAGACCGGAGGCCCCTGGGGAGGCTCTACCAGGTCTGGGTGTTCCCAGGGCTCACGTGACACTGAGCCGCAGTCGCTCCCCGGTGCCGGCCTGCCCTCAGTGGGAGGTCACTCTGGGAAGGTGGCAGGTGAGTGGTCCCTCAGCGACTGTGCACAGGGCACAGAAACCACCCGTCACCCCACACTAACCTTCTTGCGGACAGAAAAGAGGACCCGAACTTTAGTAAACAAAGAACAATCATTTGTTGCTTTCCAGTGAATAAACCATTCACCTAATCTCTTCTGGGGGCCCTGCTCAGTCCATTCCCACCGAGAACATTTGCTGGGAACCCTACACCACATGTGAGGCACGACAGCTGCGTGCGGGTGACGAGGTGCAGCCCCTGCCCTGGGGGACTTGCGGGCCAGCACAGGAGGCCCAGGGCACGCGGCCACCACGGTCGAACACAGTTAAACAACGGCGCACTCGGCCTCACAGGCTTCTGCCACCAGGCTCCTACCTGCTCAGAGGCCATGGCCCAGTTGGCTGGTCCCCACTCCGACGTGTGACCCAGTGGGAGACACCACAGCAGCAGGCAGGATCCCAAGTGCTGGTGCCCGAGAGCCACGATGGCCGGGAGCTTCCTCGGGGCCACCACTGTCTGGCAGCGGCTCCTGTGGGCACTGTGTTAAGAGGACTCTGAGCTGAACCTGCCGGACTCAGTGGGAAGAGAACCCTGAGCGATACGCCGCACCTGCCGTGGACAGCGGAGACGTCAGCCACGCCGCGTATTTTCATTCCTCACCTGTAGGCACTTCTGCTCAGCTGGCTTCATTGCCACAGATTGACCCTAGTGAATGACCCGACTTGTTAAGAGCTGCTCTGACTCAATCCCGCATTGACCTTCATGCTGCACGGCTCTCCTGCAGCCCTCGTGAGCCCCCTGGGGCCGAGCGTGCAATGTGAAGTCTGCCCGGCACCAGGGCTCCTCTGACATTGTCGGCAAGATAAATTTGGACCTGACTAGTTCACTCAAACTGTCCACCAGCAAGAGGCAGGCTAGAAGGTCTGGGCTGATTAATAATTGTTACTGAAGCTGAATGCAATTAGGTCTATAATTTTGAGCAGTTGTAATTCCACGGAGCTTACATCACAAGGCTGAGGCATTAGCAAGGATTACTCTCAAAAGGCTAATAGGTATGACTAACCCCGTGTGTGCCCCACTTGTGTTTGAACCACGTCCAGTGCCAAAGGCTCACTATCAACTTGGCATCGCTTTAATAAAATGTTTATGGAACCGATACACACAAGGATCTCTTTCTTGAAGAACCCCAGTGCCTGTCCCAGGGCCTGGAAGCTCCGCTCCTGGGTGGCACATTTTGCCCTGGCTGGTTTTCTCTACCCCGTCCCCCAGGGAGGCACTCGGGCTTAAGCTGTCCCTGCTGCTCCCTGCCCAAAGCACGGCTTTCCTCCTCGTCTCTCTACTGTCACGGCTGGCACACCACGGAGCTTCACCTTCCACAAGCTGCAGCTGCCGGAGACCTGAAGAGAACCCCTGGCCTCACCTTCCTCAGCCTGCCCCTTTAAGACCGTGGCTGGTCGGTGGATCCTACTTGCTCACCCTGTGGGTATGTTCTATTTACAAGAACATGAATTTGGCCCTGGAGACTTATTTTTTTTACAAAAGTATATATGGTATACGGCTAAACCTCAAAATTCCTGAACAGCCCTAGCCCCACGTGGCTCTCCGCTTTCCTGCACTAAGCCACACGGGTGCTGGGGGTGTCACGGGTGCCCGAGCTGGTCTCCCACTCTTTGGTGATACTGCACGTGTTAGTACATAAGGCACGTAGAAGAGTGTCTGGCTATAAGTGCTCTGTAAGTCTTTACCTTCGTCAGCCAGTCACAAACCTTCTCTTTCTAATTCATCCCAGACCACATCAAAAAGAAATCTGGCCAGGCACGGTGGCTTACGCCTGTAATCCTAGCACTTCAGGAGGCTGAAGTGGGAGGATCGCTTGAGGCTGGGAGTTTGAGACCAGTCTGACAATACAGTGAGACCCTGTCTCTACAAAAAGTAAAAAAAAAAAAAAAAAAATTAGCCAGGCATGATGGTGCACACCTGTAGTCCAAGCTACTCTGGAGGCTGAGGCAGGAGGATCGCTTGAGCCTAAGAGTTTGAGGCTGCAGTGAGCCATGATGATGCCACTGTACTCCAGCCTAGGTGACAAAGCAAGACCTGGTCTAAGAAAAAGAAAAGAGAAGAGAAGAGAAGAGAAGAGAAGAGAAGAGAAGAGAAGAGAAGAGAAGAGAAGAGAAAATTCATCCTATCGCACTATAAAGAAAACCAGGCCTTGGAGTGAGGCACACCCATGCTCCAAGGCCATGGTGTCACCCACTGGCCTTGTTGGTAGGAGAGACCACAAGGACACTGTCTAGTGAAGTGGCTGTGACCATGAGACATGATAGATGAAAAGCCCTCACCATGTGGTGAGAACCCAGTGTGTTGGGGCTGTCATTGTCAGGGCCACCGCTCTGTGGGGTCTGGGGACAGAAAGGAAAAGTGCCCTCCCGTAACTCAATACCCACATCTCCTCAATGTCCATCTCTCCAGACCTTCCGTCCCGTCACAGGCCTTTCCCGCCTGACTCCCAGGTTCGTCTCTTATTTAGTGACATCTCGCCTGGTGAAGGAGCTGTCATTTAAAAGCTTTGTTTTATTTTGAAAATCTAGTCCTACACAAACAAGGAACAATTTTGAGTTAGGCATTCATTATCTTGTTTAATTCCCACATTTCTGCTTTAATGTATCTAATGTGGGCTACAAATATATACAATAACTTGAGTTTTTTTTTTTTTTTAAAAAAAAAAAAAAGGCCCAAGCAAAAGTAAGAAGGTAGGTGAGCGGTGTGAGCTGGGGCAGTGGTGGGAGTCGCTGGGACCCGACTGGGCCCTGCACTTTGTCCCCCTCACCCTTGAGACGGCCGTTTGAATCAGCTTTCAAAAATAGCCGGAAAATTCTGTAGCTGACTCGGAAAATGCTGTTGGTGTCACATAGGCACCAACTACCAAGGACTCCCATAGACAGGTGGCCGGGCTGCCTCCGGGAGGGGTGGCGAGGTCACACTGAGGTCACACTGAGGACGCACGGAGTCAGAGGAACGTTGCTGTCCATGTCCTTGGAGACGCGTCAGCCACGGTGCCGTCGACTGTCGTACTGTTGCCTGCATTATTATCTCAATAAGTGAACTAATTCAAGTAAGCAGCACAGAGATGCAATCTTCTATTATATATCCATGTATGAAAGTACAATTAATAGAGAGCATTTGGGTGTGTTTTCATGAGAAGACTTACCCAGAAGGTGGCCTCTCGATCGATGAGCATTGAAAAGCACAGCGTGACTGGGTCTCCCGGGTGAGCCGGCTCAAGGGTTTCACACGTCTACGCAGCACCTCGGGGTTCCCTGGGGAGGTGGGGAAAGCTGGGGAGCCCTCGTGCCTCTGGCTTCCCCCTTAGCCAGAGCAGCTTCAATTCTTCAACTTTTGTCTGTGTTTAATTGCACCCGAAGAAGAGGTTATGTATCTAAAAATGCTGTGGCACCACTGAGCTACTACAACCTACCTTGTTTACAGATCAGGAAACGGAGGCTCTGCTCCGTAGCACCTGCCTACAGGTCTGTGGCCACCTTAAAACTGAGCCTGCCGGCGATCCAGCCTGGGATGGTCATTAAGTGTCAGGCAGCCCTGATGCATTTGACATTCCTCGCATTGCTGTCACTGTAACATCAGTCAGGTCATCTCAGCTCAGCCTTAGACACGTTTCTGGGTGATTAGATGTTTTTATTATACATTATATACATTAATAAAATTGTACTATAATATGACAGAATCACACATGGCAGACCTCACATTTTTGTCACGGGACTTGATGAGAAATGGAGATGCTGCATCTTTTGAGATTATTCCAGAAAGCAAAATGTAAAACTAATAAGCCTAAGGATACAGTGTAGCCCCTGGAGGTGCGTTGGGTTCTCAGAGACCTGTCGTTTCTGCTGGAAAACTCAGTAAATAATGCTAAGTACTGGAAACAGCAGTGACACCGACCCAAGGAGCCCACGGGTTTTTAAAGAAATGGCTAAAACCTGAGTTTTGCCTCCTGTTCACCTTGCAGCAATGCCGGGTCAGGCAGCCTTGCGACTCACAGTCAGGGAGCGTCCAGGACGGGCTCAGGCCCCGACGTCCCAGATCCCTCGTCTGGTGTTCATTAGACAGTAACATCATTTAGCTTCTAGTCAAAGAGGAAGAAAGAACTGTTTTCCTTGGAAATGTGAAGGTATTTGAATGTCAGCAGCCAGGCCCCACCTCTGGGGACAAGGCTTTCTTGAAAGAAATGTTATTGCAGCAACAAATCTGTTTTCCTGGCGATTTCACCCCATTTCCACATTGTTGTCGTCAAAATTCACTTTCAAAAATGAAGCGGTAGACACGGTAATCCTTCTCCCGGTGGGGCACGTGGCTGCCCGCTAGAAAGCCTGTCCCCGTCACCATCACCCCGCCCCCTGAGGTTAGAGGGCATCTTCCACCAGGTCCCACAGGCCCAAGGACTTGGCCAAGGTCACACCGCTGAGACGTGGCAGAACAGGGTCCCTCAGCTCCTGGCTCAGTGCACCACCCTGGGCACCACCCTGGGCACCCCTTCCACAAGCCCTGAGCACCCCAACGCCTCTGCTGTGGACTAACCTGTGCCTTCCCCAAATGCACATATTAAAGCCCTAACCCCCCCAGTGACGGCGTTTGGAGACAGGGTCTTCAGGGATGTAACTAAGGTTACATGAGGGCGTAAGAGTGGGGCCCCGATCCAGCACTGCTGGCCTTATGAGGAGAAGACACAGCTGAGACCCCCCCGCATCACACATGTGCACAGAAGGCCGTGTGAGGACACTAAGAGGACATGCCAGCACCTTGGTCAGGGACTTCCAGCCTCCAGAACTGTGAGAAATGAATGTCTGCTGTTAAGCCCTGCCAGCAGTGAGGAGCTCGTGGCCTTCCGATTTCAAGATTGTTCTTTTTTAAGCACCAAACGAGGAAGGAAAAGCTTCGTCTTTCTGTGCTGCACCCCTTTTAATAAAAGGATTTGTTCCGTAAAATTTGGATTCAGTCAAAAGGCTGCAGTCGAGGATCCAGAAGGCCACGTGTGGCCCCAAGACGGCGGGTTCCCCAGGCCTGCGTGGCGGTCTGTGGTCTCCTGTTACCGCAGCCCCAGCTCGCTGATACCGTCTCCTTGGCTCAAGGCCAGGGAGTGTGCGTAGATCTTAGAGGGCAAAGAAAGGGTCCTCTTCAGAAAAGGGTCCAGGAAGTCAGGGCCTGAGGCCATTTTGTAAGAAAGAGAGCAGGCGGGGAGTGCGGGCTGTGAGCACCTCGGCACAGGGTCTACGGTTCACCACTCCAGGGCGCTGGGGCTGCAGCCTGCAAGTGAGTGCGTGCGTGAAGACTGAGCCCCAGGGGCTCCCAGGCTGGGGCTAAATCCACGGGTGGGGGGGGTGCTCAGGAATATGTTTAAGGAGGCCCAGGCAAGGTCAAAGGCAATGCCCTCTCCTGCCCAGGGAAGGGGATGCCGGAGGTCTGGGGTTCGCACAGGAATGAGCTCAGCCAGACCCACTCCAGAAGCCTAGAGATGGTCCCAGGCAGTCTCAGAGGGACACAGACACGAGGACATAGCCGGTGCCCGAACACCTTTCCTGGACAGCCAGTCTCAGGAACCAGAGCCCTCAGTCCCCCCTCTTTCCAGCCAGTGTGGGGAGGGAGCCCAGAGGAGGAGGCAGGTGGGGACACCACTCGATGTCCACAGTGGGGCAGAGGACCGGGGGCTCTGGGGTGAGGCTGGAAGGTTCAGTCTGTCGGGTCAAAGCAGGTTCGTGTATTTATCAAACATCTGCTGGGAACCAGCTACACGGGGGGCCTGCTATGCCTGTTGGAGACACCAGAGGGGACAGGTGCAAGGGCACGGTGGGAGCCCCTGGGGGACAGGGGTGGGGGGGTGCGAGCCACCCAGGGGGCTGTGCTGTGAACAGCACTTTGCTAGAGAGTGACAGGGAAGCCCATACTCTCAGAAGGTGACTACAGAAGGGATGAAAACAAAGAATTTGAACTTGTCCCTGTAAGTGAAGAGACATCCTTAGGATTTAAAATCTAGAAGTGAAATGTTCAAGTCTGCATCTCGGAAGGGTGTTGCGGAGGAGGGTACGGCTGGAAGGTACAAGGCCATGAAGGTCAACACAACAGCCTGAACGGTGAGCCCCGGGCCAAGCTGGGGAGAGAGGGAGAGAGCTGTCTGCAAGCACCAGGAGGGAGACACAGAGGAGGAGGCTGGAGGACCCCAGACCCCAGGTGTCTGGCTCAGGCAACAGAGGATGATGGTGCCATTACTGTGGCAGGAGGACACGTGGGGACACGTGGGGAAAAGGGGGCCAGCATGGACAGGCTGGTTTGCTGAGCTCCTGAGAAGTCACCTTAAAGCCGCCCGAGATCTGGGGTGAGCAGCAGTCTGGGTCTCAGACCAGGGCTCTGGACCGGCACGCAGAGCAGGGTGCTGGCTGGCATACTTGGGGCCAACGTATGTTAAGATCACCCGTTATGGGCTGAACTGTGCCCCCAAATTTCATATGTTGAAGCCACAAGCCCAGAATGTACCTCAGAATGTAACTGTCTTCAGAGACAGGACCTTTACAGAGGCCATTAAGGTTAAATGAGGTCATAGGGTGGGGCCACCCGCTGCAAGCCCAGGAGAGAGGCCTTGGGAGGAACCAACCTGCCGGCACCTTGATTTTGGATCCCAGCATCCAGACCTGTGGGAGATAAATGTCCTCCCATCTGTGGGACTGTGTTACGGCCGCCTGAGCTAATACGTGACGCTGACATTTTATAAGTTTCGTCTTATATTTAAATGAGGCTGTTTGGGTGGGCCCTAATCAAATACGACTGGTGTCCCTATAAGAAGAGGGAATTTGGACACCCAGAGAGACACCAGGGATGGGGGACACAGAGGCGAGAGCACTCGAGGACACAGAGCACAGGTGGCCGTCTGCAAGCCCAGGAAACAGGGCTCAGGGGAAATCAGTTTCTGTTGCTTAAGCCACCCCGTGTATGGCACTTTGTGACAACAGCCCCAGCGGAGTAATCATCACCTGAGGACAACCAAGGAACGCTGCAGGTCACAGGACCCGCTGTCGGGGGCCACGGAGCAGGAGCAGCGCCACAGGCGGACACTCGCAGGGAAGAGCGCTTGGTCTGGCCGCTCACAGTGAGAATCAAGGGTGGTCTCCGTGGAGTGAGAGGGACAAAGCCAGGCTGCGTGTCTGGAAGGAGCGGACAGGCGCTCAGGCCGTGGACACAGCAGGAGCACACAGTCCCGCACTAGGCATGGCCTGAAGGGCAGAAACGACAGGGCAGCAGTGTGAGGGGGACAGAGGGTGCAGGGAGGAGCTCTGCCTTTTGTTTGTGTTTGGTAAAGGGCACGTGTGTGCGTTATGCGAGAAACCGAAGATGCTTTCACGGAAGACGGGAAGTAGCGCGTGCATGGCTGGAACGTGATGCATCCGGCAAGATCCCAACAGAAAACACAAGGCACACTCAGCCAGGTCGCCCTGCTGTCTCCACGGTCTGTGCCCAGGGCCAGGGTCTGAGTTGAGGGACAGGGGCTGGAATGGGAGCTTGAGGAGCCAGAGCAGAGCTCGGGACGTCTGGCAAGGAAGGGAGGGCGTCTGAAGAAGGATCCAGTTGCCAAGTGCCTGAGGACTCTGCCATCCACTTTATTGGCACCAGTCTACACAGTCATGTGGTTTTTCTTCAGTGGCGACAAGCCTGGAAGAGGAGGGAGCTGTGTCAATCCAGGGCTGGGGATTTGCAGCACTGCCCGACAGGACCTTCTGTGATGAAGGAACTGCCCCAGGAACCTGCGCCCTCCAGTGGGAGAGCCACCAGCCACCTGTGGCTACTGACCGCTGGAATTGTGGTTGGTGCAATGGAGGAACTGAATTTTTTTTTTCCAAAAATGTATGGGTGTACAAACGTTTAGGTTACATATACTGCCTTGGCACCACCTGAGTCAGAGCTGCAAGCGTGCCCATCCCAGACAGTGTACACCGAGCCCATTAGGTGTGCATTTGCCCGTCCCCTCTTAAAATTAACTTAAACTTAACCCCAGGTGACCTTTGGTACCACGATGGACACGACATGCAATACAGATGGCGAAGGAAAGGAGGGTCAGTTTGAGCTCCAGACTGCGCTTAGCTAGCTGGGAGGCAGGGAAACATAAGCCTCACCCAGGTCAAGGAACAGTCCGCAGTCATTAGAGTCTCTCTTTCCTAAACTTAACAACTCAGGAGGGAAACTGGCCACTTGCCTCAACGTTGGCGGTTAATGCAGTGGGCATTTTTAGGGGTGCGGGTTGTGTTGAAGCGTGACCCTACAACGTATGGTTATTTTCGAACACTGTGGCTCATTTCTCAATTGACAGAGCTCACAGTGCCCTCCGGTACCTTGTGTTCCCAGCATGAGTGAGCGGCTTTCTGCAATTTTTAAAAGCTTCCCAGATGTGCTGGAGAGATCTGTCCTGGAGAAGTTGCAGGCACAGTGTTTTCATGGTGTTTATCGTATCATTGGATCCTCCTTCCAACGTTTTAAAGAAATCCCTTAGGGGGGATAAGATGCCTGTTGATTAATTAAACTCAGTAACAAGCCATTTGCCCTCTCCTGGGGCTTATTAAGCTACAGATATTCCAGCAAGGAGCCCCTAAAGGCATTGCATGTCTAGAGAAAAATATTCGATCGCACTTGCATCATCCACTAAATTCCTTGCTAATTTTCTTGGTGACAAAAGCACTTTTGGAAATTTGGTGGTTTTCCTCCATACCTATGTGGCTCCCCCCATCGATCCTCGAGATTGGATGCAGGAACTGAGCTCCCCACCCCACATTACAGAAAAGCAGGCTGGGATGTGCTCACCCCCTGGGTCTGGGCAGAGAGGCCCAGCCCAGACCTCCCAGCTCTCAGTTCAGTCCTCTCTGCGCCACTGTGTGATGTCGTCTCCCAAACACTGCTGACCCAGAACAAAACACAAATATTTTAAACTAACCCCTCTTCACAGAGTTCCATAAAATTTCCACTCTAGGTATACGTTCAGATGCAAGAAGAAGAAGAAGAAAAAATTGTAAACAGCCACACAAAAGAATCCCAAGTCTAGAGGAAAAATAAATGCTGGAATCCGTGTGCTCGTGCTGGCAACGGAAAGATCCTCACACCGGCACTAACAGAGCAACGGGGGGACAGTCCCTTTAAGAGAGGACCGGAAACCCACTGCAGGGTCTGGAAACTTCCATTGACACCCACGCAAACGGCTGCTCTGCTCTGCAAAGCCGACCACTAGTCGTCCTAAATCTCCAATTGTTGGGGGGCCAGATGGCCCCCTGTGTGTTTCACAATGATAAAATTAACAAGATTAAGGAAAACATACCTAGTGCAATATTTTTCTTGGACTGACAAAGCATTGCATGTCTACGCTGGCTGTGGCCCTGCTGGTGCCCCATCGCAGGGGCCAAGGGGTCCGTGCCCGCGTGGTCTGTGTCCTGGACATCCTCAGCAGCTGTGGTGTCACTTTAGGGACAACTACTATCGGTGGATTTTTCGTACACAATCCCTTAGTGCTCTAGTTTTTTTTTTCCTCCCATTTATTCAAACCTAATTGAGAAAAAATTCATTCAGAGAAACTTTATTAAATACTGTCATTTCAGAAGTAAGAGTTTTTATTTTAATGTAATGGCTATGACGTCACTTGGGGATTTTTGAAAAACAACTTTGTTTCAAAATCTATGAAGTTGGCCTTACCTCTTGAAGTCCGAGTGTTATCTCAGTAAAATGAGTGTCCCCAGATACTCCGTTTCCAGAGGGGAACAAGCTGGTCCACCCACAGGAAGGTGACCGAAACGGCAACAGTTCCCTCTAGCCAAACATCACGTGAGGTTTCTCTTACTAAAGCAACATGCAAACCCTGCCTTTGGCTCCTGCGGGTAAAAACCAGTTACAGCATCAGCATGAAGCGCAGGGGCTGGTGATTAATGGAGTCACTCTGTACAGAGTATTTGGTAGTACAGCTACAGTCCTTCGTGAGCCGCAGAGCTAAGCAAACAAAAGTAACTTTGGCTTGTGAGTTTTGTTCTCAATGGGAAAAAAACCATCCAAAGTAATATTTCACATTTACCGCTTCTGAAAGTCACATGCCAGGTGCTGGGGTGCAGGTGGGAGTGGGAGAACCATGCTAGGGCCGGATTGATTGGAAGCTTCCTCATCGTCGGTTTGGAGCGGTGTCCCCATCACTGTCGTTTCCAGGACGTGGGAGGGCACATCGTGACAACACAGGTGTAGCCATGATGACTGTCGCTATTTACGTGTCTGTCCACACTCGGCCCCCACCGCCAGCCCCTGCTCCTGCAGTAATTAGAGAGGAGCCTCTCTTCCCTGGGGCTGTCATTTGTGTGTCTTGGCACGATTTACGTTGTTTGGTTTTCATTAAAGAAACCTGCAGATAGTTGCTTTCAAAAACCCAGTCTGCCCTGAGGATAGATTTGCTAAGTCTCGGCCAAATTTATGGGAGTTTCACGAAAGTGCATGAGTCAATCAGCTGTCTGAATGGTGAAGTTTCCCCCTTGCCACAAAGGGCACAGGACTCATTCGTTCGATCCTTAATTCATCAAATATGCAATGGTCCCCCTGTGTTCCGGGCCGTGTCTGAGGACCTAAAGACTCAAAGATGAGTAGGACAGCCTCCTGTTCATCAGTTCTGCTGCCTCCCCCCAACTCCTTCCAGGTGAAAAGCATGATAGAGGCCAACCCAGATCCGTTCTCTTCCCGGTCAGGGTGCTCCCAGGTGGACCTGCTTCCTAACCTTCCCACCCCTCCTCAGCCACACCCGGGATTGCCAAGCAAGCCAGGGAGTGTCCAGACACCTGGTCCTCAGAGACAGTCTGCACAGAAGGCTGCCTGGATGGAGCACAGAGAGTAGATTCTGATTCTGGTCCTAGGAGAATTCCACCTCCTCCAGGCAGCCCTCAGGGACCAGTGAAACAAACTAGAGCCCCATCTTGTTGCCACTGTTCTGTTCCAACAATCCCGAGTTCATTGACTTTAGGGAATGGTGCCTGGTCGTTACTCACTCGGGCCTGGCTGAGACAGAGGATTACATGAGTTGAGTCACTGCAGGTGGGGCCTCAAACTTGTTTTTCAGTTTCCCCACTGTTACCAATATTTAGAAATATGTGAATTCTTCAAATATTAATGCAATGTCTGTAACTGCAGCGTGTGGTTTTAGAAGCTAATCACAGAGGGCTATTAAAATAGAAAGGAACTCCTTCACCTGTGAAAGGTAAGGACAAAGACCTCTGGTCAGTCTATATAAACAGAGTGATGATGTAGACAGAATTCTCTAAGATGACCGGGAAGACTGCAAAGCAAAGGGCGGCATCTGGATAGAGTGAAATCGCCAAGGTTGCAATGGCGAAATGGAGCTACTCAGCTGGTTCCTTTGATAACCGTCCTCCCAGCCCCTCCTGTGGGTGGGCCCCGGGACATTCGCCTGCCCATCAAAGGCTTCCTCAACCATACTGTCAATCTCCTCTCACCGACAGGGCAAGGCTGGAATAGAAGGCGGGCCAGCAAGGAGACGGGGAGGCCAGCGCTAAGGGAACAAGTGCACTGTGCACAGCGGTGCGTCGGGGGCCGTCCTGGGGCTGGAATCTCACAGTCCCCTTCGAGACAGACACAGAATGGAGCCCACATTCTAGGGGAGAGAATCAAGGCTCAGAAAGGCTGAGTCATTTCTGCAGATGACAGTTTTAATCTAGGTACTTCTGGTTCCCAAACCTTGTCACTGTCTCTGTGCCAGAATGTGCCAGAGAGAGGAAGCAGCCACAGTCATCAGGCAGAGGAAGCCAGCGCGCTGGGGCCAGCAGTCCTCGAGTCCAGAACCAGTTGTGAGCTCACAAGTCTACCCAGGGGAGCACGGAGTGACAGTCTGGGCTTGGTGAGATCTTGGCAGTGCGGGTGCCAGGTGCTGGGATCTCCTGAGGACCGGTCGGATGGTCCACCCTGAAGCCAGGGATGGCCAGAGAAACAGCTAAGGTGGCACAGGGTACACTTCACCCAGAGCCCAACGCCAGAACCAACCTGGGGATCCTCATCTCCAGAGACTTGGCCAATTGCTGGGAGCTGAGTTAAAACCCAAATGGCCGGGCTCTGTCTGCCTGTCCCCTACTTGAGGGAGAAAAGGAGCAGAGCAGTCACCTCCTGCAGTCATTCGATTAAGCTAACAAGCCTCTGCCAGGCCTGCTGCTCTGCCAGGCACCGTGCTAGACCCTGAAGGTACAGGGGCCTCTTCTCTTGGAATTTGACTGAATGAGGTGCTAACTGCAGAGAATCATATAAACCACTCTGCTGAGTATTCAAATCTATGGGCGTTTTCCAGATCAAGTAACCAAAAGTAGGTGCTGGATATAGGAGAATACCTCCTTACAGAAATGCCCATCGTCTACGGCAAAGCAGGCTTTGAGATTCGAAGTGCAGCAGAACGCTTGGCCTCCCCAATAAAGGATCTTCTCAAAGCAGCACAGCCTCCGGCCTCCCCTAAAAAAGAAAAAAATCTTGTTTCAGATATTTCGAGATTACACACCGAAAACAAGCCACATAGTTTGGGTTTTCCAGCCTTCCCAGACTACGGTATCTTTAGCCCAGGGACCCAGCGTCTGAGAATAGCTTTCTACCCGGAAGGCAATGCGTATTATTTTATGTACTGTCAGGAAAAGAATGGGCTGTCAGTTTAACAACCTCAGGGTAATCTTTTAAGACCAAATCTAGCAATCAGAAAAAAAAAAGGTGGGAGAAACGAACTTCCAAGTAGGTGTATTTTGCTCAATTTTCAACCTACCTTTTCATCTTGCCTTCACTTTGAGTGGAATACCAAAGGCTCTATTTTCTATTTTCAGATATCACTCCTGGCATGCAATCTTATTTGGCCTTTGGATGACTTCTGGCTTTGGAGAACTCTGTAAAATAAATCTATATTTCATCAGGTGTATCTCCTTTGAAACCAACAAATCAAGGACTTATGCCCAAACCTACAACTTGGAAAAAGAGGGAAGAAAAAAAAATTCTTTTGTAAATTGGATTTGGGTTTCTGGCAGGGCTATGTTTTGCTCTGGGCAGCTGGGCCGACTGTCTCAGAAAATGTACTGGTTTCCTGACATGAAGTCTGCATAGACCGGTTTTTTTTCTGGAGTCAGCCAAGGGGAGTGACTTTGGAACCAGCCAGTCTGTGGTTCACACAGGGGACTCCCAATCAGCCGTGTCCAGTGGGCCACTCTCTTGGCGTTGCTGGAGCTGCGAAGTACCCCAAGCTCCAGCCAAAACCTCCAGGAGCCCCTGCTTTTGTATACCAAGAACACAGTAGCTTTCTTGTTTTTTCTTTTCACTTTGTGGGCTTGATACTACTTTATAAGTCAAAGCCCATGGAGACATTTTTCTTTCACACAGAAAAAAGAAAATCCATACACTATTCAGTATCTCGGTTCCTACTAAGGGCTCTTAGTAGGAACACATTTGACATGAGAACACCAAGTTCAAGGACGTCTCCTGAAAAGATGTGTGTTGGCAGATTCGAACTGCCTATCTGTGATAATTTCTGAACGTATTCATCAGAAAATTGTGTAATCACTTTAAATCAATCATGTGCCTGCTTTCACAGTGTTTGTTAGCACGACATTCTCTATAAAGGCAGCATAATGCAGTGCGGAGAGCTTAGGGCTTAGAGTTAGAAACTCCGACTTTCGTTCATTCATTCTTTCGTTAATTCCACAGCTATGCATGGCGTAATTGGCAAACAGCCAGGCATGGGGCTGGAAACTGTGTGTAGGGGGCAATTTGGCTCCCGGTTCATGGAGCTCACTCACTAGCTGGAGAGACACACGGGAAAGGGATGCAGGACAAAGTCCACCGAAGCCCAGGGAGACAAATCACTTCCACTGAGACTCACCCTGCCTTGGGTGCGTGTGTTTATCAGGCACTGTGCCGTGTGCTTCCTCCCTCCGTCTGATGTAATCCTCAGAACAAGCCCATGAGAAGACACCAGAGTCTCCCCATATTCCAGACATGGAAACCGAAGCTCTGAAATGTTAAATAACTTTCCCAAAGTCACACAGAGGTAGAGCGAGGACTGAAACCCAGACATGCTTGCACCCAAAGCTCAAGTGTTGATCATTCTTTTGCACGTTCTTTGTTTCGCCTAAGACCTCTGAGACCAGCCCATGGTCGTTGCCTCCCGCTTAGAACCCTGAGGCACCTGGGCCGTGGGGCAGGCGGGTCAGAAACAATGCACAGGTGAAAGGCATCATTAGGAAACGCTTGTGTTTCCCACACACGGGGTGCTCAGTGAACCAAGCAGGGTTTGGATGCACAACAACCGTGTGACTCAACTTGAGGATGAGACCTGGTCACTCATATGTAACTTATTCAACTGACTTTTAGATTCTTCTGTGCAGCCAAGGTTAGGCACTACGAGATTCCTACAAGTGGCTCGTTACAGAACCTTCTCCCCAGGATGCGGTTGACGGCCACTCACTGCCACCGGGTTACCCAAGGGTGGGACCATCCCCATTCTCCCAGGTCCCTGTGTCCCACGTCATGGCTTCATGGCACAGGCCTAGTTGTCTCCTGTTATGAAGAGGTACATTGTGGGTCAGTTCTAATCCATGACCTCAGGCTCTTCCTAAAGTAGTTTTAAATGGATTCACACATCTTGGATGTCTCCTATGACTTAATTTTTCCATGTTATGTTGAACAGATTTCTTGGGCTGGGTGGGAATACACTACAAGCCTTTGCCTGGATACCACCCAAACTGGGGGTAAATAAACATTCACAGAGGAAACCGTGCCCTCCCTGTTTTCCCCAAAAGAAGATCTAATTATTAGCAGCACAGGTAAGGCGCCCCTGGAGCAAATGTTTCCTCCGCACTCATAATGCCAGCGCAAGCTGCTTCTGTGACGTCACTTTCCTTACAGCCACCTTTCCCAACCCTTGAGCAGCACAGTTGCTCGATCGAGGTCTCTCCTTAGACGGTGTTTTCCAAGATGTTCCCCCACAGGGTGGGTCTGAGATGGATCTGCACCACCACTGACCTCTCTTCTCTGCCTCTGGGAGGTTCAGGCTTAAAACAAAAAGAAAAAAAACTCAATTCTTGGACTTTGTGGCACCTGAGTCCACGCTGTAGACTGAGTGATCATCAGAGTCACCTGGAGGTTTTAAAAAGCGTGGATTGTGGGGCCCGCCCTGGGGCTCCTGAACCCAAATACCCGAGGGTGGAACCAAGGAGACCCTACCGTTTCAAAAGCGTCCTAGTCGAGTGCCCCTCCCTCCAGGCGTGGAGGCCCTGCCATATTCCACAGCACACGACAGGCTCCACGAGCTCTGCGGCCAGTGATACGGGTTCTGCAAAGGACGGGCTCTGCGGTCAAGGAAGCCGAGATTAGGCTTTCTTTACGCCGGGACTTCCCAGGGCCTGGGATACGCCCAGGATGTACTGGGAATTTCCCACAATGCCATGTAGCACTGCTGAAGTGAATTTGTTTACGGAGCACTCGTTCTGCGCTGAGATCCCTTATGTACCAAGAACAATCCCAGCATTCTCCCTGGCAGACCTCAACCATGTCACGTGCCCTTGCTACCTCTGTTTCTTCTCCATAGAAGTGCTGGCCTGCACCCCACCGGCTGACGTCTGGGAAGTCAGGGACTATCGCCTGAGAGCCATGAGCCGGAACTTTCAGGTCCAGTCAGGAAGGGATAACTGGCCTGTGGTCAGTTTTGCTCAATATGGACTCTGACCAGGAAGATAAATGTGCAGCGTCCACACAGCCGGCCGAGCCTGCACCGTCCAGAAATGATGAATCGACTAAGTGAGCCTTGAGACAGGCTACCAGTGACCACACCTAGTTACTCACTGACCACTCGTGGCCCGACTGAATTCCGCAGCCGTGAGTCACTCAGCCGCGCCGGGCTGCCAGGCGTGTCTCCTTCTCTGGCTCACGTTTTCCATGGCAGCCTTAGAAGGCTCCGGCCTCTTGTTAGTGCCATTGCCCTTGGCACTGTCCGGTGGGTGCTGACCCTCGGCACTAGAAAGGAGGGGTTCGGGGCACAGGATTCCACTCTGGCAGCATTAGAAATGATGGGAAGTGTTACCCATGTTCATGGCAAGTACTGGAATTTACTAAAAAGAAAAAGATAAAAGAAAAATACCAAGAGCAGAGCAGTGGGAGTGGCAGGTGGGAATCAGTCCAGTTCAGCAAAGAGGCTCATTGCTAGAATCAGGGTCCACTTAGGAACCAAGAACCCAGGCCATGTGGTACGGGACCTGGGCACAGGTGCAGGGCGTGCTGCAAAGCCGTTTGAGGACAAGGAGGAAACCCAGAGACAGCGTCAGGGAAGGAACAGCACCTCCGAGGCTGGCGGGACTCAGGCAGGGGGTAGGTGACCCAAGCCCGAGGCCAAGGCCAAGTGGCAGGAGAGGGACTAGGGCCTGGTGCTGCCAGTGGAACAAGGTCACAGAGAGGAGCAGCCACGGCTGGAGACACTGACCGCAGCAAAGGGAGGAGGAAGGAAGGAACATCATGGTAGCCAGAAGCCAGTGACCAGGGCTCCCAGGAAGAGCAGTTGCCATAAGTCACCCCTTCAAGGCAGGGCAGGGGAGGGTGGTGAAAGCACCTGAGGGCAACAGGAAGAAGCCCCGCGCCCCAGCTGGACATTAGCTCTACACCCCTAACAGCCACGGACAGGCATGGAGGAGCGGAGCCCTCAGCCTTATTCCAGGAAAGTGTGGCCACATCTGGCCACAGGATCACAGCCAAGGAGGTCACCCCTGGTACCGGCCTCCGAGGACAAACTCCTTATAGAACATGCAGACGTGCAGTACCTCTAAACCAGGGATTCTTAGCCTCAGCACTGTTGGCTTCTGGAACCAGAAATTCTTTACTGTGGGGCTGTCCTGTGTGTTGAAGGATGCCTAGGAGCATCCCCGGCCTCAGCCCACTGATGCAGGTAGCCACCCCCGGCTGTGACAACCCAAACTGTCTCCAGACGTTGTCAAGTGTTCCCGAGGAGGGGAGGAATCACCCTTAGCTGATAACCACTGCTCTGAGTCATTAAAAGGTGGAAATCACATGAGATCTTCATGTTTCGGTGAACCCCTGATATAAAGCTCATCTCAAAGGACCACCCACACCCAACTCAGCCTGCAGTGAGGTCTGAGGCCCCTTCCCCACCCATCAACCTGGAAATCCACTCAGTGAAGACACTACGGCATGTTTGTATAAGCCAGTGAAACTTGTGGGGTATAAGTGTATCTATGAGGAATGACACACTTTTCTCCATCCTGTTTATTGAAAGGTGCAGAAGCGAAGGAAGAGTGGGGACAGGGACGTGGGGCAGGACCCCATTGTCCCCAGCACTGCACTGGGCACTGTGAGGAGGCACAATTGTCCTGTGCCAGATGAGTAAAGGGTTCCAGTAGATCAGACAACGTGACATCCATGGAGAGGAAGGGCAGGAACCCAACACACCACCTTCTCAGACGGACACTGTGCTTGCTCTCACCGGCAGAACCCCAGAGCAGGATATCTGGGGCAAAGCAGCTTGTGACACCTCACTGGGAAAAGTGCAGAAGTTACCCCTGCAGCTCAACAGTATGCAATCTCCAAAAAGTTAGTTGTGGGAACTGACTGCCTGACACACGTGTGCACAGGCACACACACAGACACATATATGTACAACACACACACATAAAATAACCTGAGGTGTCAAGCAGTTCTATCTCAAGACTGGGGGTATTTTGGCATCCCATAATCACTATTGCTAAAGAAGGTGCCTCTTGTTCCCGTGTCCACTTTCTCTGTTGTGGGTCAGGAAATGGAATCATGTTTGAAGATGTCATCGTGTACACTGTGAGCCGCAGTCTAGGGCACAGACTGAGGATTAACAGAATCGCTTAAAGTGTAGGAAGCACGTGAGCAGTCGCGACCTCAGGCCCATTGGCGTGGCGGGGGTCACGCTGGAGCAGTCAGCACGGCACTTTTGGGAGAACTACTGTGACAGTTGTGTCAAGGATGAGTTGGATGGACAGAGACAAGGTAGGAGACAAACCGACAAAGGGAACAGGGATTAGACTAAGGCGACAGCCCTAGTGGACGATAACAAGGATGACTGTGGAACTCTGCGGGCGAGACAAGTCCAACTTTCCTGGTAAGCACGGACGGACGGACGGACGGACGGCATTGGGCGAAATCAGCCAGAGCCCACTCAGGAGACAGGCAGCAGAGCAGGGAAACAGCAGACAACTGGCTCACCTCTCCAAAGCCTCCCTGTAAGGGCAGTGGAGAAAATAAAAATCAATAAGAAATACTTAGGTACAGAGGTGTGTGCATTCACCTTTTCCACTCTTTTGCTTTCCGTCTTCCAAAACTGCAATGAAATCAGAAGGCCGGCAGAGGGAGAAACCAACAAGAAACAAACCTATTTATGCCACAAACCCCCAAAATTTACACATGGACCAGCACCCCACCAGATGAAACTACAAGCATTATGATCTTGAAAGCCCTGGTAAGATACAGTGAGACCCCATATCTCATCCTCACTCCCGGTAGCCAGATCACCCCCACCTGCCTGGACTGGACACACTAAGTTATCCCCTGAGGAGCCCAAATCAGAGGCTCTGGCTTGGGGACACCAGGCACAGCAGATGGTGGCCACATGGCCAAGGGCTGAAAATGGGGCAATAAAGTGAAATCTATGCACTGGATGGTGAGATGCCCCCAGGCCCTCCCCAGGACGCCACGAGTCAGCTCAATGATTTCTTCCTGGACAAATAGACCAGCCCTGGAAGAAACCCCTCAGCCACTAGCACTCAGGGCGGCCACAGTGAGACATCTCGGGACCTGTCAGGTGGCTCTTCAGCAAAGTTCACTGGTCACCAACCCAGCTCAACACACAGAGCTTCCCGCCGGGTTTCCAGCGCCTCGTTGCACAGTGTGACCAGATCGCCAACGGTCAGTCGCTACTTGCGAAAGCCTGCAGTACGAAAAGCAGAAACCACAACCAGCAAGCAGGGACAGCAAGGGAGAAGAGAGACTTGAAGGGACCGTGGGTGACACAAGGCCCTGCATGTGGAGAGGCCAGTGGGCTCCTGTGTGTCCACTCTGTTAGTGGACAGGAATGTCCCTGTAGAGGATTGAATAGTGTCCCCCAAAAAGATACATCTGCCTGGAACCTGTAATTGGAGCCTTAATTGGAAAGAGTCTTTATAGATGCAATTTAAAAAATTAAGAATCTAGAGATCAGAGCATCCCAGATTTAGGATGGACCCTAACCCCAATCACAGTTGCCTTTAAAAGAGACAAGGAGGGGAAATGAGACAGAGGAGGGAACAGCCACACGAAGGCAGAGGCAGAAATTGGAGCAATGTGGCCACAAATCGCGGGGTGACAAGAGTTGCCAGCAACCATGAACCAGAGACTTGAGGAGGCAAGGACCCGGCTGCCCGCAGAGTCCCCAGAAGGAACTAACCCGCCTGACACTTTAATTTCAGACTTCTGGTCTCCAGAACTGTGAAAGAATAAATCTGTGTTGTTGTAATTCACCCAGTTTGTGGTGATTTGTTACGGTGGCTTTAGGATGCTAATAGAGTCCTCATCTTGTCCGAGCAGGAGGGTGTGCAAAGCGCTGTGCACAGGGCTGTGGGCCTGCCTGGCTGTGCTCAGATGCCGGCTCACAGGCACATGCCCTGCAGACCCCTCACCCTGACTCCTGCTTCCCACTTACACGCTAGTGCTCCTGGCTGGGACGGGGTGTAGTGGCACATGGATGAGTATTTCCATCTGTGGTTTAATTTCAAATATATACATGAGGACCCAGGCACACCATAAGTGCTTAGCAAATGCTCCTATTTCATTACTATCTGCCATGTGTGTGTCCCCCCAGAATCCATATGTGGAACCACCAACCCCAGGGTGGCTGTATTTGGAGATGGGGCCTCTACGGAAATAATTAAGGCTAAATGACATCATAAGGATGGGGCCCTGACCTATTAGGATTAGTGTCCCCATAAGAAGAGACACCAGAGAGCTTGTTCTCCCTCTTCCCACCTGCACAAAGAAGAGGCCATGTGGGCACACAGCGAGATGGCAGCCACCGCCAAGACAAGACAAGAGGCCACAGAATGAAACCCACCTCGCCAGCACCTTGACCTTGGACTTCCCAGCGCAAGAACTATAAGAAGTAAATGTCTGGGGTTCAAGCCACCCAGCCCGTGGCGCTTGTTACAGCAGCCTGAGCTGACTAACACGCTCTCTAAGGCCTGTTCTCCCGGCCCTCCTTTGGCAGGCCCTGAGCGGAGGATTCAGGAGCCAGTGCCCCCAGCAAGAGAGGAGGGGCAGAGCCTGACAGAAGGCATGAGAATGGGAGGCCAGTGTGACACACGCTGGAGTTTGTCCCACCCTGAGGCCCAGGAGTCAGGGTCTTATGCAGCCACACCACCTGCCATCGACCATGAGGACGCCAAGGCATTTCCAGCCTCTGTCTGAGCAAGGAGCCCTGGTACCCAAGGGCGGCGGCTTGTGCAAGGCAAGTCTCATAGTCTTTACAGCTAAGTGCACAGGTGGGGAAGGAACAGGGAGCTGCGGGCACCAGGCACCTCTGGCAGTGCCCGGATTCTGTTTTGCACATTGTAGTTGATCCAAAACTCTAGCTTAAAAACACCGGTGTGTGGAGGGAGGAGAAAAAGCAATGGAGACCCCAGGGCTCAGCTGTCGAGGTGAGACCGTGAGAGCCCAGGGTTTAAAATGTGGTCTCTGCCTCCTCTGTTAACCACCACAGAGCCTGGCCCAGGCCACAGTCAGCCTGCTCCGGTGCCACCAACAGAGATCAGGAGAGGAGTCCAGGCTCATGGAGAGATGCCTAATCCTTCTGGAAACACGCATCCAGCAGTACGTTCTACAGCAGGTAAGAGCTGAGTGCCATGATGCACTTAAAATTTTGCTTTCTCCTAAGTTCCAGCCATGCTAATCCTGGGGTTGTCTTGAGAGCTGTCCCTGCCTTCGGTGCTGGGTGGAACCGCTCATGGCCCTTGGCATCCGAGGGCCCAGCCCCAGCTCAGGCTCCTGCATGGCACTCCAGAGGGTCACGTATCACCCGGACTGTGCTTGGCGGGCACTGCCTGTGGCGGGGGTGTGTCCCGAGGGTCTGCCTGGTGTCAAGCGACCCCCCTGAGCAACCAGGGCTTTTCCCCTCCAGGGAGAAAAGGAAGCCAACCTGACAGATGCTGTTTTGGGGTTAAGCAGGACTCCCAGGTAGTCATGAACTTGGGCTGGCTTGCTCAACCGTGAGGATGGGGGAGGAAACATTCCAGGCTGTGCAGTGAAGCCAGAAGGCTACGCCCCCCCACCTGGAAAGCCCAGTGGCCTCTCTGTCCCCTCCCCAGACTTCCTTGTCTGGAGTCTGGTTTTCTGTCCTCAGCGGGGTCCCATGATGACCTTTGATTCCCACCATCAACATGCTTCTCCCGCACAATGATTAACATCAGTACTCATTAACTTCCAGACACCCCTCCGACACCTTCGCTTTTCCTTAAAGCACCTACTGTTTAAAGTGACGACATCCCCTGCTGTCCCACCTTGTGCCCTGGGCTTGCCTACTGGGGTCCTGGCCATCCCCAGGACAGGACAGGAGGACCCCCTTCCCTGTAAGCCTTCCTGGCTCCTCTGATGTAGAGGACCACCCCCTCCTCTCGGCTCTCAGCACTTCCAGGATCCTCCACACCATGTGACCCCGTCACGATTTCTCTACATTTTATTCCCACCTCGCCTTCCAGGCTGGGGGCATCTCAAAGGAAAAAAGCTCTGGTCCAGCCGTCTCTGACATTTTAAAGACGGGCATGGTGCATGGCACACAGTGGGCACTCAGCAAAGCTTGTCCGATCCGTGATTGAATGGACAAGTGTGTGGATGGGTGAATACATTAACGAGAACAAGCCCGGAATAAATTGCAGGGAAAGACATTCACCGTCAGCACAGCTGGGCAACTGGCGACTTTTCATTTACACGTTGGGCTCCGCACGAAATTCAAATTCTCATTACAGTGCGGCAGAGAGCACAATCCGCACTTTTAACAACGGCCCTGAGAAATGCGCCGGTGGGGGAACCTTTAATGCGTTCTTCCTATTGATTAGAGCCCTGCAAAAAGGAATGAAAAGATTAGCTTCAAACACTTTCATGTGAAAGGCTAAAAGGAAGCAAATTCAGCATGGCACGGTGAAGCCCAAGGCCCTTTCAGACATACCACCGCCACCGACAAGACATGTTTGCCGCGCGCCCCATGACATGTTGCCGTGCCAACATACATTCTGAGTCACCCAAGCAGATTTAATGCCATCGTCACAATGACTTTCTCTTTGCCTTTTCTTCTGAAAATTGTTAAAGGGACAATTCCGACCTACCTAGGAAATGATTTTAATCAGTTTAGTTCCGGAAATAACTATGGAAATTCAGATTTTTCCATTCTGCTGCTTCTGAACATTATATTGTAACAAATGGCTGATGAAGCCACCCCTGTTTTTCTCCCCAACCCGTCGGGAGAAATGACATGATTGTCAGCCGTTCCGAATCCCACACGGAAAGGTCTGAGTGCATAAGCATATGAAAAGCCAACAAAAATGAAGCGTTTGAAAAATAAGAAAAACTGCAAAATTGTGCCTGACTTTTCACATACCATCCAGATAAGCATGGCGGGGTCCTGCCCGTGGCCATTGACCTCAGAGCTTGAGAAGCACAGTCCCGAGAAACCCAGACCAAGGTCGTGTGTCCCAGGCCCTATAGCAACAGGCAGGTGCTTCAGTCTTCAGACAGAGCTGGGAAGTGTGAGGCACACTAGGGGTGGGATGCATTTCCAGGCTTACGACATAACCAAACAGCACATTCCTGAGTTAAGCATTGGGCGACACAAAAATGAATCGTGCAAAAAAAAAACAACAAAAAAGCTTAGAAAATTTGTAGGGACGTTTGTGTGACCCTACGCAGGTGTCAAAGCACATGACTCTTTCATCAATTCATCCAACTACATTTACTCAGAAATATGCTCCTTGGTCTCTACACTGAGTCTTTAATGAAGGTGAAGTAATTTTAAGGGTGAGGAAACCGAGATTCACAGAAGAAATAATGCTACCATCATCTAGCCAAGGAGAAGCAGAATTGAATCTGTCACTCTGGTCTCACGCAGCCTGTTCCCGCTCTGTCTGCTAACCATGTTCTTTCTGGGGCCTTTTAAACAAGATATTTTAAATATTAAATTGAAATGTAAAGCCTCCCAGGTATACCTAAAATTCCTGCCAGCATTTAGTTTGTGTGCACCTACTTCACAAGCATGTGTCTTATGCAAATGGCTCCTGCACCCAATTCCTGTAACTGAACACTTTCAGGCAACAGGAGAATATCGGCATGCATCCCAAATTGACTGTGCGAGTTGCCCTTGACTGTCACAATTTTGCAGATTTGAGGGGCTCTAAGGACTCCCCTTGGATGCTTTTCCAAGGTGCTCTTGGTACGCCCAGTCCTGGGATTGCCAAAGACCCCTGCTGGGCAGTGAATAGAGGCCAGAAGTCTTGTGTCTGGATGGCTGGCTTTGTCCTAGGCCAGGGTCTCTCCACCGCCACTCTCCGATGTCTGAGACACGGTCATTCTTTGTTGCTAGGCTGCCCTGTGCACCATGGGCTGTCCAGCAGCTTGGCCCTGGCCCACTAGATGCCAGTAACACTCCCCGCCCGACTTGTGACAACCACGATGTTTCCAGACATTGGCAAACGTCTCCTGGGGCAAAAATCGCCCCAGTTAGCACCCCTGTCTGAGGCAGATGTGCTTCCTCTCCTGGGTCACTGCCCACGGGCAGACATTTTCTCGCCCCATTTCTCTGGAATGCACTGTTGCTGCTGCAGAGAAGTGCAGACTGTGCAGACTGTGCCCGGGGGTGCAGGCCAGGGTGGCTGCTGTCCCCAGAGCACTAACGGTGAGTGCCCCAGGCACCGTGATTGTGTAACAGGGATTGTGTGATTGGATCATCACAATAACCCTGTGAATCAAGTACTGCCATCCTCCAACTTCGTAAATGAGGAAACTGAGGTTTAGCGAAGCTGAAACCTTGCCACCCTCCCAGGACAGAGTGCAGTGACGGCTCTTCGGGCTACACACTCTGCAAAGGCTCAGACCTGGAGAAGCGGACCTCAGCCCTGTGGCCCAGACTCTCCCTGGGATCGTCCTAAAAGTGAGCGTGGAAACCATGTCCGGGAGTGTGTGCTGGTCACACGATGGTAGTGAGTCCGGGTGTGTGCACGTGTCTGTCTGTGAGTGCGTGAGAACCGGCGTGAGGTTAGCAAGCTCTACTGGAAGAGTTTACAGGAGGGTCAGGCCGGCCTTGGCTGTCCAAAAAGCAAACGAATCACTGCAAATCCCAACTGTGTACAACTAATTTAATTCCTATCATATTTTACTCAAACTAGTGTCATTCCTTATCAAATGTCATTGGTGTCAAGATGGGGGAGCCCAGCAGGCACTGCATAAATATGCACCCCAAGAGAGCTTTTAAAGGTGCTTTTCTTGGGAAATCCGAGCCTATGGCAGAGGAAGAGAGAAGTGTTCTATAATAATGGACAGGTCTTTTGAAGCCTTTAGCCCGTCCGAAACCACCATTCCTGAAGGACTGAATATCAGTGGAGTGTATCCACGCAGAGGCAACCCTGGAGCTCGGGAGCGAAACCTGTGCCTCCAGGTGGGAACTCAGGGAGCCCACGCTCCTCACCGGCCACCCATGGGGTGCAGACTGACAGCTGCTCACATTCCCCTGAGCTCTGAGGTACCTGTGCTTAGCTTAAATGGGAAGTCTCCACACTCTTTATTTACAGCCCTGGAAAAGAAGCCCAATAAGGTAGAATTCCCATATTCCTAATAAGACAGGCCATGCCCCAGAGCTGCTGGAGAGACCCCCAGAAGTATCCCGCTGCAGGGGATTTCAAACTTCTGGCTGCTCTGCCAGATCTGAACACAAATGTCCCAGAGTCCCATCCCAGGTTGCTGTGAGTCTCCTAGAAGGACCAAAAGCCACTGACCAGAGAACAGATTTTGCGCCCAGAGGATTTTACATCTGGCATTTTCAGTGGCATTGTTTTTCTTCTGCACTTGCAGGGAACACAGCGTGTGATCAAAGCAAGTGGCTCGGGTGTCGAACCAGATGGAAAGCATTTAACACTGACTCACCGACAACGGGCGGCCTCGGGCCGCCGCCCACCACGTCTCTGGCGTTTCACCACATCACAAGGAAAAGAGTGTCAGAGCGGAGGGAGCGGAGAGGACAGTTCCCCGCTCTCTGGGGCGGATGGAGGCTCCCGGAAGGGCCGTGGAGGAAGCAAAGCTGCTTTTCTCCCGACTCTGAGGCCCTACCCTACGCCCAGGGCTCCGGACACCCCTCTTGGGGTGCGAGGGCCACGGCACTAGCAGTTTCCCACCACGTCAGGAGGCTGGTGTCTTCGCAGATCTGTCCAGAGAAAAGAAAGCTAAAAGAATGAGCCCGGAATGGGAGTTCCAGGCCCGCTGGTCCCGGGATTGAGGAGGGCCGGGGGTCTCTGCCCTTCCCTGCTCCCCGCAAGGCCCACCTGTACCTGAACCCTGCAGGGGACTCCTGCCTCTGCCACGTCCACATCCACAGGGTGGAACAGGATTCCTTTCCTGCACCCTGGAGACCAGAGACTCCCAGGGCTGTCTGGGAGGTCTGGGGCAACACAGCCACGGTGCCCTGGCCCTGTGGGGACACGGAAAAGCCCCCAAAGGTGCCACCTGGTGAGTTCAGCTCCAGTTCAGCATTGCGCCCTGCCCAGCGTGGGAGGAAGCAGCCGTGGGCCCGAGCTGCAGAGCGGCAGGATGGCAGAAAGAGCGTCTCAGGGCCCAGCCAGGCAAGAAACAGCAGCAGGAGCCGCGGGAAGCGGGTGACAGAGGACCCCCGCGTGAGGACCAGGGTGACAGAGGACCCCTGCGTGAGGACCAGGGTGACAGAGGACCCCTGCGTGAGGATCAGGAGGCAGCAGACATCTCAGGTGCCAGTGTGGACAGACGGCCATCAAGTACCGCCCCCAGCACTGTGAACTCCCCAGAACTTACCTGTAATCTAGGGCGGGGGGGGGGGGCCTCCAAACCAAAATTAAGCAGAATTGTTCTTCAGTGCCGTGCCTGTGGCACAGCTGAGCTCAGGACTGTGATTTATGTCCCCTCCGCCCCTCCCAACTGGAATGTACCACTTGGAGAGCGTGTTTCCGCCTGTACTTGGACCCTGGTGAGGCTCAGAGCAAGCGTGCGATCCATTTTTACTGTCGAAGAACACACACTTGGGTCACTTTTCCCAGCTTTGCATTGCCATCCTACTTACTTCCCTTCACCTTGGTATTTTTGCCTGTTGCTGTCTGTCAGCCCACTATTGATTATTGTTATCTAACCAGAATCCAGCATTTGACACGAGACCAGGTGTGTACACACCTGAGGACATACATGTGTACCAAGCAGACATTTCAAGTAAGTTATGAGGCTGGTTTCAAAGCTCCAGGCATGAAGCCCTTGGCAAGAAATAGGAGCCTCCCGCGGCAGGCTGGGTCTGTGCGCCCCTGGGCTACAGGGACTGCCCGAGGTGAGCCCCAGGGCGCGTCCACACGCACACGGTGCTTTCCTACCTGGTAGCAGCCCCGAGCTCACAGCCAGACTGGAGCACCTGACGTGGGTCCACCATCGCGTTGGCAAACAGCTCTCCATGCACAGCGGTCTCCTGGGAGGTGGAGGTGGTGAGGGCAGAGCCTGCGCCTGCCTACTGAGCTCTCTGTGGTTCTTGCAGCTCCACGCAGAGCTGGGGAGGGCACGGCAAGAACAGGCCACTCTGAGAGTGCACTTTCACAGTGCCAGCAACGGCATGCTCCGGCCAGGAATCCACTCGCCGTGGGGCCTCAAGAAGGTCATGGGTTGGTATAATTTAAACAGAAAGTTCAAGTAGGAAGCATTGCTCTGGGAGGTATTCACCTTAGCACAGAAGGCCTGGGGGACTGTGACACGTGGCCCTGGAAGCACACAGGTGGTACTGATGAGGACATGACTCCTGGACCCCAAAGCCATCCTGGGCAGACAGCTGGCGGCTACCAGCTCCTCTCGGCAGCCATCTAGCTGCACCTGCCGGCCAGCTCCCATCAAACCCATGACTGCCTGAATATTGTCCACAAAAGCAAAACAGCCCTTTTCGTATCATTTCATCCAAGTTAACCCCTTAGGTTTTGCTTTACGGTAGCATTCCTTTTCTAAACACATTTACACAGTGGCCTGCGTGCCATACACACCCACTTAATCCTTATCATACGTGCCACCTAATGCCAGACACGCTTTAAAACTGAGGCTCAAATGCATTGTTAGGAAACAAAAATCTTTATTAAAAAAAAATAACTTACACATTGAGAGAGCTCTCTGAAACACAACTGTTCATTCTGTGCACAGATTTGCGGCCCCAAACAGTTTTTTGTTGCTTTTTTTTTTAAATGTAACTTTATAATACTATTAATGTCACCAACTGCATTACAGAGCAGTTGCTGTTCCACATCCCGCGCTGGTACAAAACACCACACAGATATAAAACTATGGTAATAAAACATTTCAGCCAACAGTGGCATATATTTATATCTTTATATATATTTATATATATATATAATTTCAAAACAGCTAACAATTAATGTCATCCTTAGTCAAAACTGAAGTCAAACTAATCTTAAAACTACAACATTCTGAATATATGTCAGCACTATACCTCCCATACAATATTTAAAATATATTTGACTTTCAAATACATTTATAAGGTACACCAATAGTGAGAAAATAAAGTCTTAACATTTAAATACAAATCACCATATAAAACAAATTCAGGGAACACAGAAAGTCCTATCTTACAGAAGTCCAAGTAAGCCTGTCCTGACGCCGGCTTCGACACTCCGCAGTACTGCCCGTCACACGACTGTCGGGACACACAGCCAAGTGACAGCCGCGTCGTCACAGGAAAGAGAGAAAAAGACGGGCAACGCCACACGCTCCCTCTTCACGCTACTCAAGCGTCAAGACCCGAAGCGGCTCTGCTTTACTCTAGAAAACCAGGCGGCCCGACGCCCTGTGCGAAGCCAGCACCCGTGTCCCAGAGCCTCTGCAGGGAGGGTCACTTGGTGCTTTGCTCCAAAGCAGAGTACTCTGTTTCTGAGACTCTGGAGGCATCGATGAGCTTGGTGAGACCTGTTTTGGCCGAGTACTTAAAGATGAAGGCCTTCATCAGCTCGTACCTGTAGTTGCGATTGATGAAGCTGTAGAGCACAGGGTTGACGCAGCAGTGCACCAGCGACAGGCACTGCGTGACGTGCAGGGCCGTGAAGAGGGCGTGCTCCAGCTGGCAGGTGAAGGGGATGTAGTGCAGGATAGAGAAGATGTCCAGCAGCACCGCCACGTGGTAGGGCAGCCAGCAGACCAGGAAGACCACCACGTAGGAGAAGATGATCTTCCGGCTGCTGTGCTTCTCCTGGTCGCCGGAAGCCGAGATGGCTCTGGCGAGCAGGAAGTAGAAGACGGCGATGATGGAGAAAGGGACGGCAAAGCCCAAGACGACGGAGACCAGCTCCATGCCGATCAGCCACTCCTTGATGCTGTGCTCGGGGTAGAAGGACCGGCAGTAGGTCTCGTTGTTGGAGGCAGACGTGACGGTCTTCAGGTAGTAGGTGTCAGGCAGGGACACGCAGAAGGCCAGCAGCCACACCAGCACACAGACGACGCGGCGTACGATCTTCTTCCTGCTGCTCGAGGTGCTGGAGAAGTAGGTGATAGAGAGGTAGCGGTCCACGCTCATGCAGGTGAGGAAGAAGATGCTACCGAAGAGGTTGATGGAGAAGATGAGGTGCGTGATCTTGCACGTGAGCTCGCCCATGGGCCACTGGTTGTGCTGCACCAGGCTGACCACCCAGACCGGGATGGTGATGACAACCCACAGGTCTGCGATGGCCAGGTTCAGGATGTAGCAGTGCGTGTCGTAGCCCGTGGTCTTGGCCTGGATGTTCACCCAGACCACCACGGAGTTGGCGACCATGCCGATCACGAAGATGAAGATGTAAATGAAGGAGAGCGTGTACAGCAGGACGCTCTTGTTGGGCATGTTGGGGCACAGCACCGTGTCCACAACGATGCAGTCGCTGCTGTTGCAGGGCCAGGTGATGTCAGAGAAGTTCCCCGGCTCCGCGTAGTCGAAGAGATGCAGATCCATGGTTTGAGGGGAGCGATCCAACGACCTACAGGAAAACCAAACAAACAAAAGAGATGGGAGAGAAAAATCACTTCATTAGAGAAAGCTCGAGCTTAGGCAGAATGCTTTTCTAGTGCCCCAATACACTCAGCTGTTTCCCTTTAGCTCGGCAATGTCTTTGCAAAGAAAGGGGAAAAGAACCATAATAGAATTCTCCAAAACAATCCAAAATCTAAATCCACGTGAGGCTCCAAGAGAAAACCTGTGTTTGCTTTCTGTGTCTTTCCATGGCTGTGTTCTCATGGCATTGCCAGCCCACCTGTGCCCAGGTGTGAAGTCCCCACGGTGCAGGGGCCAAAGAAACCTCAAGTGGCTGAGCCACGGCCACAGCAAGGCCGTGGTCTGCTCTCTCGGCAGGGGGGCTGAGGAGCCACTTTATGTCCCCACAGAATGACAGCATGGATCTGTTCCTGGCACTGTTGTATTACAAGTGTCCTGCTGTGGTGTCTTTATGAAAGCATTTTAAATTCTCTTCTCCATATGCATTTAGAATGTGACTCAGTGCTTTTATATTTCTGCTAAATTCACATGTGAACCTGAGCCTTGGGCCGCCTTCACCTTGCAGTGGTGGAGACCTCTGGAAACAGGGTGATCGTATGCGGAGTGCCCTGCGGCTAGACTGCACCCCAAACCTGCAGACTTGGGGCTTGCCACACGGTTTTCAACCGAGAGCAACCAATCAGCTGTCTCAAGCCTGAGCCGTCGCCTGGTTTTCCACGCCTTTATTTGTTCAACTGCTCCCAAAGCAACTTGTGCCAAGACTCAAAGCATGGAAGTCAACACCTGCCGCATTTCTGGAGGGCTGGTGATTTTCTCAGCAGTTTTCCCTGCTGACCTGACGTGAGGCCAGCACCCCAACTGTTGCCACTCGACTCCCAGCCACAAGGTAGCCACGGGTCTGGATGTGATTTTCCCACAGACTGACCGGCCACGAGAGCTACCAGTGTTGCCTTCTGCTGCCCATCTGGCTGCAGTCCTGGGTCAGCAGGGAACCCCGCCTGAGCCCCTCTGTGCAATTATGGGGCAGTGTGACATGAAGAAATCAGCCCCCCGAGTGCTGTTGGGGGTGACACGGTTCAGTGGCTGTCCCTCCTTCCCCCTCACCTGTCACAGCTAAGGACTGACCTAGAGTGGAGCTTACTTGCCACGTTCAGTTAAAGTGGACTCCAGGTTACACCGAGAGCTTCCTGGAGGATCGAGGACAGCGGGCAGTGGGTCGGTGCCCAGGCGGCCACACCAGTGTGTGAGAAGCCCCAGCTGGGAAAACACCTGCCGGAGCAGGTGTTCCTGGCTGGGATTTGGGCCCCTCTATTCGTCAGTGTTTGGCCTGGGAGCAGTCAGCGACCCCGCCTGCGTCCACCTCCCTCCGCACAGGCACCCTGGGGAAAGGGCTAATACGGTCTGGCCCCCAACAGACGCCCAGTAAAACCTCATCCTTCTCCCTCCCTGGCCGAGCAGCAAACCCGGGGACTCTCCAGCCCGAGGTTGGCAGCTTTTCCCCTTTAGTGAAAAGCGGAACCTCACTTCACTCTTTCCTACATTGGAAACTGGCGCTTACTGGCTGAGTAATAAATATTCCCGGAGCAGGGGGTTCACGAGCTCACCCGAAGACCGAGCGGCCTGACGAGTCTATCCTCTGTCACAACATGAACAGGATCTCTGAGAAGTGAGAAATTCTGCCGCCTCCCAGGGTCACCTCCGCAGCCTCAGAACTCAAGCTGATGACTGACTTGGATCCCCAACTGCAGCTTCTGGGTAGTCCCCGCCCACCCCCATGGGACTGAGCAGCTGTGGGTCCCTCCTGGTGACCTAGCCAGGCCTCAGCGTCCTCCCTTGATGGCCACAGGCCACATAGCCTGACCGTCCTCAGAGCCACCCACCAGGAGGGCTCAAGCCCTGTGACCACCAACTTGCTATAAGGCCTGATACACGAGCACAGCACCCGTGGAGATGAGCAAGATCAAGTTTAGGACAAATAAACACAAATTAGGAGACTTTGGAACACCCTCCTAAGACACAGCTCCAAGGACTCCAAAAGGACTTGGGCCCAAAGGCTGTGGAGGACGCCTGGGAGAGGCTGGGCCTCCCTGACCTGCCTCACCTGCCCCAGGGCAGACAGCCTGGCCCAGACTGTGCCTTGAAGCGACTACTGCCACCTCCCCTGGGCTCTGAACAGCCTGGTGCGACCCTCCACTCTGCGTCCGGATTCTGGGAGAGAGCCAAGCGACGGTCTCACCCTTGCTCTCCTGTGGGGCTGCAATGCAGTGACCCTTCGTCCTTTTCCCACGTCCTTAAAATGAAACACATTTGCAGTGTGGCTTGGTTTATAGAAGCCACACTTTCGCCCCATGATCTCATCTGACCCCAGGCTCCCTGGGGAGCAGAGCCACTGGGGAGGATGACAAGCCACCACCCCACAGCTCGGCCGGCGCCTGCCTCGGGCGCCTGCCTCTGCCCCCACCGGCACAGCCACTGGCTTTGGCAAAAGCAGCCATAAATCCTGGGGTCTGGGGCCATTCACAGGGGCGGGAAAGAAAGAAAGGAGCGACCCTCAGCCTTTGTTGCCTGAACCTGGGTCCGGAACCCGCCCCACCGCTCTCTTCACACCAGGAGACACTGCTCTGGCTCGGCCTCCCTTGTCCTCCAGCGCAAGACTTGCCAGGTGCTGGCCGGCAACAGGCCCACGTGGGGGGCAGGGTCACAAAATGAGAAGACACCTGGCTCTCCTGTTGCCAGCACGCCCTGTGGGGACCTCCCACTCTTCCCACAAAGCAGACTCCCTCACACATGCACACCCGGGGCTGCCAGCCTCAGGTGTTCTCAGTCCAGAGCGGTGGGGGGGACGTGGAAAGGGCTCAGGGACCCCTGGGGTTTCTGCCTCTGCCCCTGGAAAAAGAAAATTTGATTTAGTGATGACTCGTCCTCTGAGTCAGTCCCGTGACCACCACATTCCCTGCCCGCTCTGCAGGGGATTTCTGAGCTGGGCACACCTCCCTCAGCCACCCTCTCCCCGCCCCTGCCAGGGCAGCACAGTGGGAAACTTCCAGCAGGGCCTCGCTGCGCCTGCCCAAGGGCTGGAGGACAGAGCAGAGGCTGGGGGGCCCGCCGATCACCGATCACCAACCGTCAACCACCCATCAGTGACGGTCAATCGCTCACCACTGCCCAGCCCATGCTCGGACTGGCCGGGAGATGAGGCCAGAGGCCCACCTTGACCACTGGCCTCCTAGAGGCCTGAATGGGCCTCTCTCCGCCCCCTGCAGAAGGCTCCGCTGGGCAGACGAAGGCAGGGGGCACAGAGAGGAGACTAAGCAGACAGTGCAGCCATCAGTCCTCTGCAAACTTCAGTGGGGAGCAAGAGAAGACAAAAAACAAGAAAACAAAAACGTCACACAATAGCTTAGCCTTTTGTCATTTCAGTATTTTCCAGGCATTAGGTTTCAGAATCAAACAAGGAGCGTTTCCAGAAAAGAGATTATTATGTGACAAAGACAATCCCCTCATTGAAAACGGGGAGCTGCGTGTAATATGGAATGTGGTCTGCAACAAAGGCCCTGCTGCCCCGCCCGTGCGCAGGACGTCTGGGGTGGGCAGGGCCACTCGCATGTGAGGTCACTCGCTGATGGCGTGTGTTCACCATTGGAGCAAAGGACCTTCCTAAATTACCTGCTTAGATCTTAACAAGTGACACTCTCAGAGCCCCCGCTATGAACAAAAGTATGACAGGGCAGACTATGAAATACCCACCCAGGGCCCCTGGTTCCCCATGGTCTGGTGACAAAGCTCCCTGCAAAATCTGAGAGTGGAGAGAGGGAGGGAGGGGCTCTAACAAACTCCCAGAGTGCCCTGCACAGGAACCCCAGCTCCCCTCGAGCAAAAGCAGGGCATTACCTCATCCAGCACAGAACGAGCCGACTGCGTCCGCCCACATCTGGACCGGCTGGCCCGGGTCCTCGTACACAGACACAATGCCTTGCAGCCAGGCCACAGGTCTGTCTGTGCCGGGAAGCGGGGACAGCTGGTAACCACAGGACCTCAACCCATTCAGCCCAGTCACCTCTGCTGGAATCAACCAGCAACTCCATTCCCACTTGAGGCCAAGACTTAAGAGAAATTTCTGGGTGTTCATCAAACCTGCCCACTGCCAGCCTCTCCACGGGTCAGTGCCCACGCCAGGGCAGGCTGGGGGTGGTGAGACCCACTTCTGACACTCAGGTTTTAAGGCTTCTGTGTAAAGACTTGAGACAGAATGAAAAGGGGGCTCAGAACAAAAGATGTTCCCAGTTCTATGCGTTTAGAAGTTCACACATTTCCCTTCTGGAAATATTACATGTCCCTAAATGTACATACAAGATGTTTATTAAAGCAGTATTTATTCACTAGCAGAAATCAGAGACAGCACGAATGTCCATCAGCGGAGGACTGACCCCACACAGTGCGGCCGGCCCGTCGGGAGCATGCACGGCTGTAAAGAGAGAGGGGAGCCCGCCTCTACGAACACGCAACACACTGTTCAGTGAAAGGCCATGTGCAGACACACACACAGAGTACAGTCCCATCTGTGCAGAAAAGAATTAAAAATGATGTGCATTTGTCTATGTAAACATACGTCCCTAAAAGCACAGAAAATGATCTGCAATACGTATAACACTCAGGGCCAGGAGAGTGGGATGAGGGGACAAGGGAGAATTGTAGTTTTTACTCCACAAATTTCTGTATTATTTGAAATTGGACATCAAGAATTCAAAAATTTTAACAGAGGGAGGAATGATCCACAAAACAATAAAGGTTCATGTATGTTCCATTTTTCTAGACCACAGAGACTCAACTGAGAACAAAAAGCAGCAAACGTCAGTTTTTGTGCCCTTTTTCCTAACATTTACTGTTTTATTTCGTTGTGTGCTTTGCACAGGGATCTCTTTTTTTGGCGACCTGGTCCCACACCTGCACCCCGACAGCATCGCGTGTCTGCCGTGACAGGAAGGGACTTTTCCTGTGGCTGGCAGTGGCCGTGGCTTATGTCTGGCCCTCCCCGCTGGCCTGGGGCCTGCCACTCTGCCACTCCTCTGCCACTCACAGTCCCAAACCATGCAAGGGCTCTTCTTTGTCGGCCGGAGGACTTTTCTGGGAGATGCCTCTCCCTTCTGAGGTTTATTATTCATCAACCAAGTATCCTTGACAACGACGGAGCGACGGCAAGCAGCCCGAGGTATTTAGCTGCATCCAAATGGTTTGCCTGAGCTCACCCAGTGAGCCGGGGGACAGCCAGAATTAGAAGTCCCCAAGTTTAGATTTCCATGGGGCAGTGGTTTGCCTGCAACCAACATGTCCTTATGCTGGTTAGTTCCTTCCAGCGGCTGCCCAGTGTTAGGGAATCTGGCCAGTGTTCACCAAAACTGCCTTGGATACGCGTGCGATCTCCCATCACAGGCGGGAGGCGCTTCTCACCTGGTGCCCTTTGCCCTCCTGTTTCTCCCACCTTCTGCCCACCCCACACTGCACATCTCCAACTGGACCACCAAGCTGTCCACATTTCTCCCCCTTCACCTTGTCCCTGCTCAAGCCCCGCAACCGGCAAGGTATCTTATTTATCTTTGTGTCGCCACAGCCCACGAAGCAACCTGGCACATAGTAGGTGTCCAACCCCTCAACAGTGACTCGAGCTCCACCAGGGCCAGAGATCCAAGGCCTGGATCGGAAATGTGAGTGCAGAAGAGACTTCTCTGACATCCTCGCAGAGCTGGTGCTGGCAGAGCCTCTCTGAGGGGCACAGCTCTGGGGCACGTGAGGATGACAAACCAGCATCATCTCACCCCGCTCCCAAGAACTCGCCTTCTCACTGGGAAGGTCAGGATGGCACGAAGGCCCACTCACCCCCACGCCTGGGCAAGGTGGTGGGTGTCCCTGCGGCAGGGCGATGAGGGATTTCCACTCCAGGGGCTCATGGGGCCTTCAAGGAGGGTGGGGTGATGGAGGAACCTTCCAGAAAGGCCCTGCCATGAAGGCAGAGTCACCCAGCCTGGCGGAGGCAAAGACCCTCCACAAAGGAGAGATGGAAGTAAGAGCTGGGCCTTGAAGGGTGGGCAGGGAACTCAGGCCTGGGCCTGCCCGTGCAGGAGCCAGGCGGGTCTTGAGCAAGGCCAGGGCTTTGGGGCAGAAAAGGCTTTTGAGAAAGGAGGCAGAGGGCTCTGCAGTGGGTGCTGGTGCCTGGGTGCAGACCAGGCTGCAGCAGACACCCCGAGGGAGGGGGCAGTCGCTCCTCTACAGCAGAGCAGATAAGATAATGCAGACAGGCCAGAGGCCTGGGTCCCAGCTCCGAAACCAGGGGCCCCTAGCCCTCTGGGCCCTTTAGGACCTCTGCCTCCTCTACTAGATTTCTGCAATTTGTGGCCTGTGACCTGCAATGGAATTTCATGGAGAAATTCAGTGTTGTCCCAAGACAAGAGCTGGTCACCTTGTGCAACTGCTCTCGCTGTTTGCACACTTGGAAACTGAGGCCAGGACAGGACTGGGTTATCTCGGGCTGGTGGCTAAGAACAGAGTTCTCTTCCCACTTCCAGCTTCTCCAGAGGCTTTGTCCAGTGGGAATCACACTACAGAAGCTCATGTTCTGGTCTCTTTACCAAAGCACCATCCACTTGGCTGGTCCCAGTGGGTACTGAGTGTGAATTCAGATAAGAATCCTCACTACCTCTAGAACCATCAGGCAATTGCACATCACAGAGTTTGATTCTTTTTTGCCAATCCTGCATCCCGTCTATGGGGGACCCAACCAACCAACCTGGGGCAGAAGTCCAGGAAAGCTTCAGTCCAGGCAGTCTGTGGCTATCTGCCAGGCCTGATGACAGAATGGGGAGCTGTCTGTCCCCCAGTGCCAAGCAAATGGAAAACAGTCTTGACCACACATTTATAGTGACCCTGAGTGGTCTTATTTTATGCAGTAAGTAAGTGCTTTGAATTCTTCAAGAACTCAAAAAATAATAGAGAAAAATCCATGCCCAGACTCACATACAGGCCACCTATCCTCGGAGTCTTCAGACATACTCCACAGTAACACATGGCCCATCCTCGTCCGCGTTAAGTATTGGGGGATAAAATAAATCCCACATCCAGAAACCCGATCTGGTCTGTTGTGCTCAGTTGCCCGCCAGGGCAGCAGAGCTGTACCCAGAAGAGCAGATCCAGAGAGTCCCACGTCACAAAGGGAGCGTCTGGGTTGGCCGGGTGTAATCAGAGCCCTAATTCCCACCCAGCTTAGGACCAGGACAAGGCAGCGGGGGGTCAGCCAGGCTGGGAGAGCCGCCTCACTGCTGCCGTCAGCTGCACACGATGGGACTCCCAGGAGACTGCTGCACAGTCTTAAGCTCTTCATATAAAATTGAGGGAAGACGTCTAGGAAGGTATCTGTTACAACAGGAAAAGTGAAAGACGCCTGCTATCTGGCAGGCCCAGCCTGCAAAATGTGAGGTCCCCCACACTGCCCAGGGCTCCTTTATCTGACCCTTGGCCAACAGAGGTTCAAGGCCACCTGAGATAGTCTCAGCCCCCTCCGCCCTTTGAGCGCTGAGGACAGAGCAGTTTGCTTCCAAACTTACTTGTAGCTCTGCAAAATAGTCACCATAAAATTATGCAATTCCCTGATCACTTTAGTAATGAAGCAATAATACTGGGTTTTTTTCCAATTCTAAGTTAATAAATTCTTAGTAAGAAAAGCATTAAATATTCCCTGCAGAAAACCATCAAGTATTCAAAATCAGGGACACTCCCTCCACCCCTCCCTGTCCTGATCTGTCTATTTCTTGCTTACGTGCTTGTCTGCTTTTGTTTTAATAGGAAATATACATATTTCCTGGAGCTATAGTTTTTCTTTACTGGGCTTTGAAAACATTGGACATGACACAACCTTTGGCTCCTTTCTAAATTATACCTACACACATGCAATCCAATTGGAAGGCATTTTAATACTATTCTTGTTCCTTAGAGTGAAACTAAATTCCTTGGTTGCCTAGTTTAAAGGCACAAATGCCTTTTGGCCCCAAATTCCATTCGTGTTCTACAAAAATCATTTGAAGAAAATCTAAAGTTCCAAAATCTCTGAGGTCTTTTCTTTCCCCTTGGTTACTCTTAAGGTTTATAAAATGACTGCCCTTCAGCCTCAGGTCTGAGTAACTTCAACCAGTTTCCCTCATGTAGACTTTAAAACAGGAGCTCTCTTCCTAAAATGATCACACAAAAAGCCACTGTTCCTGATTAAGTAGGGTTTTTTGTTTTTTGGTTTTTTTCTTTTTTTTTTTTTCCATTCAGAAAGCCTATACTCAGCCTGTTCTGGGCCTGATTAGAAATCATAATACCTTTTCAACTCTCTGAGGACTTGCTGTTAATATGGGATAAACTCACCCCCGAAGTCCTGGCTCCGTTAAGCACAGACATGCTGCCTTGGCTATACTTTCTGGAACTTTTTTTAAACTGCGACTGCAATGCATGCCCCTTTAAAAAAAAAAAATCTGATGGGCAGCAAAATACAGCCATTTCTCAGTTTTTTCCTTTGCTTTTCCACCCCCATCCTGTGTGGCTTCCCCCCTTCCCCCTCCCCAATCTCCTGGAGGTTGTGGCATTAGGCTCAGCAGTTGTGTGCACATTCAAGTGTTTATGGCAGAGACTGGGGGAAAAAGAGCAAATTGTTTCCAAGCTAGAGCTCCCATGTGCAACTCTGCTTTAGAGAAAGGCTTTGCACTGGGGAAAGCTCATATTCTGATGAAAAATAGACAAGCAGTTTATCCATTTAAAAGCCATAGAAAATTAAAGCACAGAAATCGGCAGCCTCCGCTTTCTCTGCTAGGCATGCCCACTTGATCTCCGCATTTTCCTGGAATAAATAAAGGGACACAAAGGCAGCATCTGCTTTTAAAAAGAAAAGAAAAAAGTTACCACATTGAGACTTTGCAGACTGGAGTTTCAGGGGATGTCACTGCACCAATACCTTCAAAGGGCTGTGAACCATTTAGGGAGGCTCTCTCCCACTTTTGAAAAACTAATTAATGCTGTAGTGAGCAAATGAATTGAAAGAAATAAAGGAAGGGAAAGGAGAAGAGCAAAGAGGAGGAGAGGAGACGCGGGGAGAGAAGAGGCAGGAAAAGAAAAGGAAAGAAAAGAACAGAGGAGAGGAGGAGAGACAGCCAGTCTGACTTTTACAACTTCTCATTCTCCCTGGAAGTTACAAGTCTTAGCTAACCACCCATCACGACCTCATTCCAAAGTTCTTACTCTTAGTCGCCCCTTGAATCTTTATGTATGCTAACAAAATTGAACAACATTCCTGTTTCACCTGAAGAGTATATTTAAATTACAGAATAACTAGACTTTTATGTGTGCTTACGTTTTTCCAACTGAAGTTGGACCTAACACCTTCTGAGAGAACAGTACTCAAATCAGATTAGCAAGGATGCAATCAAGAGACACGAAGACCGGGCTGTATTTAACATTCACATTTATAGCTTCCGGACTCACAGGATCTGGTAACCCCCCCAAAGCACAGCATTCAAATACATTCTGTATTTGCAAAGGTTCTCGGCACACTTATCTGTTCCACTGAAGTATGCCTCTTAATAAAGTGTTCATCTTTCTGGAATCACGTATTTGCTGCCAATTCTATTTCCAAATTGAGATACCAGAAGCAAAACATGTACACAGTGGTGCCAAGCTAATCCACGCCAAGTTTGGGCAAGCAGAATGGACAGTCTGTGTTCTTGCAAAGTTCCCCTGCTTACTGGAGCTTAAATACCCACAGCAGCAAATAAACGCCAGATTCCTAAATCCAACAGATACACATGGAAATTTCCTTCCCCAAATGACTTAAGAAAACTGCCCTTTGCTTTCTGCGGCGAAAGGTGATGCCCCGGAATTAGCAAAAGCTCTCTGCAGGGCAGACGAGCTCCGTGCAGCCTGAGCTCTCAGAAACCAGACCCGCAGACTCGAAAGCACCCGTCTCAGCGATTTAAAAAGCTCCCTTGCAAAAGGCCACCGTGCTTGAGAGCAGAAGCCCTGCCTGTGGCCCTTCCCCTCTCAGCCAGGCGCTGCCGGGCGCTTCCTTACCTGGCTGGCTGCGCTGCTCGCCTGGCCGTGCTGCTGCGCACCGCTGTGCACCGGGCGGCCGCGCTCAGCCCGAGCAGCTCGGAGCAACTGCGAGCTCTCGGCCGCAGACGTGCGTTATATACACCGCGGGGACCGCAGGCGCCTCTAGATGGCAGCTTTGTAACCCTCACCGCTCTCTGCGCGCCGCCCCGGCGCGGGCATGCGCGCGCGCACGCGCGCCCCTGCAAACCGCGCGGTCTGCAGTTTCCTGCACCGGCGCGCTCGCGGGAAACCCCAGCCGGCCTGCATCTGCAAAGTCTAACGCAGCCGCGAGGTCCAGACCCCATGGGGGAAAACGTCAGCACAGGAAAAACCGCAAAGAAACCCCAGTGATTTGCAAAAGCATCAAATATTTATCTGGTCTCAGGTATATCTTTAATAATCCCATTAACACCAAGAGGTCCTTTGAATGCCTTTTAGCTCTAGGGAAGACTTTGTTCCCAAGACGGATTACTCTGAACTCCTGAACTTCTGTGTTGATTTATTAAGCCTGGCTTTTCTTTGTTAGTTTCTCCAAAACAGAAGGAACAGTTTTGGTATGAGCAACTCATGGGTACCACACCATATATCCCGAAAGTGGGGGAAAGAACTTTTATAACAGCCTTTATTTGAACACTTTATGTGTAAAGAAATGCGGGTCCAAAATCCTTGAGAATCTAATCACGGTGGTGTTCTGCAGGCCTGCCCAGTGCCAGACACGTATTAGGAGTGCAATAAACGTCTTCTGATAATGTCTTTTCCTGAAGCGAATTTAGCAAACTCTTTATTATTGCCATTATTGGAATCTACATTCTTATCTAGGTTGCCCATCAGGGAATTCAATCTAGAAATGTGGTCCACGCTATACTCATCTCCAATGCCCCATTTAGAAAACCCAACCATAAAAAAAGACCCAAAAGCCGCCCGCCCCTCCCAAAAAAAAAAAAAAACATGTGCAACGTCTTGGCTTTTGTTGTGCGTTCTGATCCTCCTGCAGTTCTTTAAGAGCAGTTAAAGGCGAACGCGTGGTGGCCCCAGCTGTATTCACACTTTGTCCAGAGCTAAAACTTTTTGAGATTCTTTTATACTTCTACTAAAAATAACAGCCAGCAGCCAAACGCTGCAACCGGAGAGTTGGGAGGTCAGAGTCTCACGTGGCTGGAAAGCTCAGCGTGGAGAAAGCCCTTAACAAAAGAAAGATTCTGTTTGGATAAAGGCCTCCCATTTTCTCCCCTCCCAGGGCAAGGCGGGTGGGACTCGCCGGGGAGGGGCGCGCCCTGCCCTGGGGACATCCCGGAGTGCGCGGCCGGGTGGCGACCGGCCTCCCCGCCCCATCCGGGCAGCGTCCGGCCCTCGCAGAGACCCGGCTCAGCCGCTCTCCGTGCGCGCGGGCCCCGAGCGTGGGGGCATCCCCGGCGGGACGCCGCAGGCGCGCCCCAGGTTCAGAATGCGCCTGCACAGAATGCGCCTCCTAGCTTGGTTTGTCCTGTTTCCTTATGCGTCAGAAACTGATGGAAATGTCCGGGGCCCTCTGAGACGCAGCTCGGCTCCGCTCTCCTCTGCGCTGGCCCCGGGGTCTGCTCCCCTTCGCGTCCGACAGCTCGGTGGAGGACCAAACGGAAGCTCGAATTCGCTTTGCACCGTGTGCTCTCGCTAGAAGAGCCACAGTGACGAGAAATCTCCGACAGGATGCGGTTGCTAAGGCGCAGGAAGGAAAATGCAAAGTAGTTTTTAAAAAACGAGAACCCACTTCACGCGTCCGGGGCCCTCGCGCCGGGTCGGAGTCCCTGAGGCCAAAGAGCAGCAGCCAGCGTCCACCCGACCCCGCACCCCACGCCCAGCCGCCCTTCCCTCACCCACCTGTGGCCCCGGCCCTGTGCTCGACCCCATTCCGGTCCGCGCCCCGTCTCCTGCCCCACAGCCAGCCCCAGCGCCCACGAGGATTGCGCCCCGGGGGTCACCGCCCCCCAGCAGCCCCCACCTCCCCAACTTCCTCCAAGCTGGGGTGCAGAGGTCTCCCAGAGAGGGCAGGCGGACCCCTGGCTCCAAGCTCGCACCCTGCGGGGCGGAGCTGGGCTTCTGGCCTGGAGACCTGCCCTCTGAGTCCTCCCCGGGGCCCCCGTGTCGAGAAACCAGTCCTGGGGGAAGATGAGAGGGTAAGCAAGCCATGCTCTGTAGGAAAACAAGATTCCCGTGCCCTAGGACCTAAAATGGCTCTTTGAAAGTTTTGGAGCGCGCCCAGCTTTTGGAAAGATTGTATTTTTAATGTAGGAGCAGAAAAACTCCACCTGCGTCCTCTCAGGGTCCCGCTGGGTCCGAGGATTAAATTGACATGAGATAGACTACAGGAGGGAAGCATAATGTTAATACACGTTGCACGTGGCCCCGGAGCCCTCGTAAAGACATGACGACACGAGGAAGCAGAGCCAGCTGCTTGTGTACTGCTTCGAACAGAGACTAACAAACTGTGAAAATGACTAAATTATGTGGGAGACTTAAATAAAAGAAAAGAGTTATTCTGACAAGGTCTTTACAGAAACTTCTAGCTCGTGAAGATAAGGATGTTGTCTTTCTTTCTGGTATAGGGAGAGCATCTTTCACACGGGAATTTTATCTTCTTTTAAGGAGGTCAGATTGGTCTTCTTGCACCTGCTGTTTTCCTAGTGCCTTAACTGAAATAGTTAAGATGCCAGCGTAGCATATTTTAACCTCTTCAGTAAGGTCCTATATAATGGTTCATTTCCATAGGTGTTTGGCTACCCCTAATAGGAAACTTTGAGAAGGCAGGAGCAGGATGCTGTCCCTAGAGCTGTCCCAAGGGACCCAGAATTCGAAGTCCTGGGATGTTTTGCTAGCCCTGAGTACTGAGTGGAAAGGGGTCAGGAAGGGGCTTTCAGGCCAGCCCCCCTCGCCTTCCTTGTCTCTAATCTGCACCTGGGGTTTTCTGCCCAGCAGAGCAGGCTGTTTCCTTTCAGATCAGATCTGCCTACAAATGCAGCACCACCAGCCTCCCACCTGAAACCCCACTTGGCCTAAAAGCTCTGGGCTCCCGCAGAGCCAGAGCGGTGGCAGGCAGGGAGCACAGGTAGAGTTGAGACAGCGCAGTGACTGGTGACTGTGACATGGCCCCAGAGATCCTCCACTGCACCACTGTCCTGAGGACAAGACCTTACAGATTCTAGAAGCTGCGCACCTGGGAAGAAACTTCCTTATCTAGTAGCTTGGCATGGCAGGAGTCACTTCAATTATGACAGGACATTCCCCCAGAATAATCGTGACATCGAGCAAGCCCCTTGTGTGGGGCCAGGGCCTTAAAGCAAAGAAGGGCCCTACCCACAAGGAGATTGGGTTCCTCTGTCCAGACAGCCTGGCGTGGAACCATAGGGTGGGAAACTCCACCTCCGTCCTGTTAGCGTCCTGGCTAACAGGAGAATTAAACTGAAATAAGGTAGAATAGATGAACAGGGGAAAAGCATAATCCAAATGTTACATGGCACTGACCCCTCCTAAAGAAATGAAGACCCGGAAGAAGTAGAGTCGGCCAATCATATGTTGGACAAAGAATAGTGGTGAAGAAGCAAATAAGTTATGTGGGGAGGCTTAAAAGATAAGAGTTATCTTTAGCAAGATCTGGACAGAATTCTCTGGGTTTCGACTTTGAGTATAAAGATGGTGCCTCTTTCTCATACAGGGAGGGCATCTGTGTCATGGGAATTGCATCTTCTGCGTTTAAGAAATAGCAAAAAGGTCAAAGTGATCGTGTTGCACCTACTGTTTCTCAGCGTGTTTAACCTGAATAGTCAATATGCCCTAATAGTGTATTTTAACCCCCTCGACACCATGTCTTCTCGGGCAACTTAGCCTCTTTGGGTGTTAGGTCCCTGTCTTTGGTAATTACAATAAAACCTTCTATTCTCACTGGGTTCTTGGCAGGGTTAAGTGAGAGGGTGAATGTTAGCAGTACCTCGAAGGTACCCAGAACGGCTATTCTCTTCCTCTTCCCATCTCTGTCCCCAGCCAAAGTCCAGTGACACAGAACTTTTTTATGAAGTACAAAAAATATATACCCCAAGGCCTGATGACATTTTATGAACTCTGGTGAATTTTAGAAAGATTTTGTAATCATGGCTAAATCTGAGCGTTCACTGTTTTCCTGTCTTTTTGCTGAGTGTGTTGCCTACGTTCTTTCCTGTAATCTTCACAGCAGCCATACAAGTTGGCACTATTTTTGTCCCGCTCTTACCACTGAGGAAACTAAGGCCCAGAGAGAGTAGGTGCTGTGCCCACGAGTGACTGTGACTTAGTAGAGGCTGAACTCAAACCCAGGTGTGCCTGACTCCAGGCCCGTGCTCTTGCCTGGCATCACAGAAAAACATACTCTGTAAAGAAAACAACTGTAAAACATGTCAGGGTGTCTGAAGACTAAAAACTTCCCTGAGTCTTAAAAGCAGACCTAAGGTAAGAAGTCAGGGGCAGCTCCCCAAGGAAACTAGCAAGGAAAGGAGAAAAGGACAACCAAGGGTATGATTTCTGGCAAAATCTCAGCAGCAGCCTGGTCCCCATGGCTCCCCAAAGCCTGAATTACCCCCTAGTTCCATGCTGCGGTATCCTTCAACCCCTGGATAAGGGCTGCTGGGTAGAAGGTTGGGGAATGTAGCTGCTGAGCTCAACGCCTGGGGGCAGAGCAGCTGCAGTAACCCACAGCACAGGAGGTTAGGCTGGCAAAGGTTAGTTCCAGTCCCAGTCCTGGGCAGTAAACCCACATTAATGGAAACCTAAGGGGGTCCAGGACGGTGCTGCTCTCTAATTAATACTCAGACCAACTCGTTTCTACCTCAGGGCCTTTGCACTGACACTCTCTCTTCCTGGGATGCTCGTCCCAGTGACTGTTACATGGCTGCCTCCTCATCATTCTGACCGAGTCTTAACTATAATTTCTTTGGAAGAAGTTTCTTTACCCACTCTAGCCAAAGTCTCCTCGCCTCCCATGTACTCTCTCCTTGTGCTGTTTTCTTCATAGCATTTGTCACCGTCCAAAGTCGTCAGTACTGTCTGTCTTCTCCCCCCGGAGCTTGGATTCCTAGAAGGCAAGAACATGGCATCTGACACGGTGCTGTATCCCTGGTGTCACCGCTGTGCTTGGCAGATGCTTGGTGCTCATAAATACTGACTCATGAATAAACTCAGATGAATATCACTTTGGAATCAGGGTTTTGCTTTTTCTAAATTTTGCTCACCTCCTTTATCAAGAAAATTGGGGTGGGAGGGAAGGACATTTCCTAAATGTTTTAGGAAAACTGAGAACATAAATCTTGAAAATGGGCAAAGACTGGATAATTATTTCACACAAAGGGATATTCAGATGACCCATAAACACAGAAAGGTGAGCAGCTTCCTTAGTCGTTCGGGAAGTACAGATTGAAACCACAGTGCCATCCAACTGCACCCTGCTGGAAAGGCTAAAATGAAAACGAGGGAATGTTAGCAAGGGTGTGGGACAACAGGGTTCTCATATGCCAGTGCTCCTCAAACTGTGTGTGCTGAAGGACCAGCTTGCTTGCTTTTTTTAAATTTCCGATCCATCACAGACCAAAACGTGGTCCCATTGGGCACGAAGCTCGTACCACATGTGCCTCATTATCCAAGCGTGACGTCTGAACTGGTCGACACACTGTTCAAGAAGAGCCTACACTAATGTATTTGTGTGTCACAACAACATCAAATTTCCGTAAAGTTTCTAAATGCTCATGGTGAATTTCTGCACTTATCTCGTTGCAGATAATAACAAATCGCTCACAGTCCACATTTTGAGTCGCGCTGCCAAACCCTGGTGGTGGGGAGTGTGAATTGGCACAATCACTTGGGCGGAATTTACTAAAGTTGAACATACACGTACCCTACCACCCAGAAATTCTACTACAAGGTACACACCCAACTTAAAGGGGTATATATTGTACAAAAGAAATTACTCAATAATGTTTACAGCAGGACTACTTATAAGAGCCCCAAACTGAAAATAACCTATGTTACCGGAAAAGAATGTTGTAGACAAATATCCTTGATGAACACAGACATAAAAATCCTTTTTAAACAAAAAAGCAAATCAAATCCAACAGTTATACAATATATTGTAAGTGGGATTTATCCCTGAAATGTTAAGGCAAGTTTAACATTTGAAAATTTAATATAATTCACGAAATTAATAAAGCATTTGAGAAAATTCAAAATCAATTCATGATAATTTTCAGTACACTAAAAATGGAATGATTTTGATTTGACAGTTTCCCTAATTTGATATAGGACACGTATGAGCTTGACGCAGGCCACATGTGAATACTTAGAGCTAACATCATATTTATGGTGCAATGTTGAACACTTCATTTCTAAAATTGAGGAGCAGGTAAGAATACCCATTGTCACCACTTCCCCTCAGTGTTGTACTGGAGATGCTAGCTAGCACAATTAGGAAGAAATGAAGAAATAAAAGGCATATGGATTGGAAAGAAAGATGTAAAACCACTTTTATTAGCAGTTGACAGGATTAATTATGCAGAAAATCCTGATGAATCTACAAAACAACTTCAAGAACTAATAAAAATTTAGAAAGGCCACGGAATACAAAGTCAGTGTGCAAAACTCAATTGTATTTCTACATGTCAGCAACAATTAGAGAATAAAAATTTTAAAATTCCTTTACAGTAGCATTAAAATGCATAAAATATATAGGAATAAATTTTATTTTATTTTATTTTTTTTTTTTTTTGAGACAGAGTCTCACTTTGTTGCCCAGGCTAGAGTGAGTGCCGTGGCATCAGCCTAGCTCACAGCAACCTCAGACTCCTGGGCTTAAGCGATCCTACTGCCTCAGCCTCCCGAGTAGCTGGGACTACAGGCATGAGCCACCATGCCCGGCTAATTTTTTTTTTTTGTATATATATTTTTAGTTGGCCAGATAATTTCTTTCTATTTTTGGTAGAGACGGGGTCTCACTCTTGCTCAGGCTGGTCTCGAACTCCTGACCTCGAGCGATCCACCCGCCTCGGCCTCCCAGAGCTAGGATTACAGGCGTGAGCCACCGCGCCCGGCCAGGAATAAATTTTAAAAAGACAAGTGAGACTTCTACACTGAAAACAACAAAAATAGCCCTGAGAGAAATTAAAGACCAAAATAAATGGGGAGGGATCTTGTTCATGGATTAAGAGGATCAGTATTGGTCTTGTTTTCTTTCTATGACCTTCTTTATTTTTTAAAATTTTGTTTTATTGTAGTATAAGCATACTTAAAATGAGAACCACCCTCTTAACAAATTTTAAGTGTGAAACATTGTTGACCAGGGACAATGTTGTATATCAGCACGTCACACTGTCCCTAGTAGCCATCATTCCACTCTCTGAGTCTGTCATTTTGACTATTTTAGATACTTTGTGTAAGTGGAATCATGCAGTATTTGTCTTTCTGTGACAGGATTATTTCATTTGGCAAAATGTCCCCAAGGTTCACCCATATCGTCACATACGTCAGAATTTCCTTCTCTATTGAGACTGAAATTCCATTGTGTGTGTACCCCACATTTCCTTGAACAATTCATCTGTCACAGGGCATTTAGGTTGTTTCCACATCTTGTCTGTTGTGACTAGCACTGTAATGAACTTGGGAGTGCTCCCGTTTCTTCAGGATCCTACTGTCAATTCTGTGGGATAAACACACAGACCTGAAGCTGCAAAACTTCTAGCAGGAAACACAGGGGAAAGCTCCATGATGTTGACCTTCGCGGCGATGGCTGGGATAGCAGAAGCACAGGCAACAAACCCAGGATAAACCAGTGGTGTCACATCAAGCCAGAAAGCTCCTGTAAGAAAGGCAACCTACAGAATGGGAGAAAATATTTGCAAATCATATATTTGATAAGAGGTTAATCTTTAAAATAGCTAAGGATCTCCTACAATTCAATAGGAAAAAAAACACTAATAGCCCAATTTAAAAATGGGCTAAAGATTTGAAGAAACATTTCTCCAAAGAAGATATATAAATGACCAATAGGTATATGAAAAACATAGTCAAACTCATGACTAATGGCTGAATGTTACTAGTTGCCAGGGAAATGTAAATCAAAATCAAAATAAAATATCACCTCACACCTATCAGGATGGCCATTCCCAAAAGAACAAAGGCAACAAGTGTTGGTGAGGATGTGGAGAAATTGGTGGGAATGCAAAATGGTGCAGTTACTATGGAAGACAGCGTGGAGTTTCACCAGAATATTAGAAATAGAACCACCATGTGATCCAGCAATGCCACATCTGGGTATTCATCCAAAAGAGTTGAAATCGATATTGTTAATATGTCAGTTCTCCCCCAAATTGGTCTTCAGATACAATGCAGTCCTAATCGAAATCCTGGAAGTTCCTTCTATAGAAACTGGCAAGTCGATTTTTAAATTTTATTGAAATGCAAAGGACCCAAAAATAGCTAAAACTCTCTTGAAGTGGAAGAATGTTGGAGGGCTCACATTCTGTGATTTGGTGACTTTCTGGAAAGCTGTGACAATCGACCTAGTGTGGTGTTGGCATTATGACAGACAAACAGAGCAAGGACAGAGTCCAAAAACAGACTCAGGACGGACAATTGACAGAGGCTCCACGGCAACTGGCAGTTTGAGGAGCCACGTTAACCTGTGGTGCTAGAAATCAAACAGCCATCCATAGCCGTGCGGAACACCTGAAGGGAAGTTTCTCGAGGTGCTGCAATGTTCTGTAGCTCCTCTAGAGTAGGGGCTGTGTGGGTACCCATTTATCCAAACTCATCAAACTGAACACTTCAGACCTGTGCTTGTCATTAAATTTTACCTCAGTAAAAAAGCGAGTGGCAGAGTGTTCCCATAAAGTGACATCATTTATGTAGAAACTGAAAGCACTCGAAACAGCACACGTTGCTTGTGGAACTGCAGAGAAAGGCACAGGGGGAGGAAAGGCCACGCACGAACTTGAGGGCCGTGGCTGCCGTGGTGCAGGGAGGAGAGAGCAGCGGAGGGCTGCGGTACACAGGTGCGTTTACATCGGCCCCGTGATGTTTGCGTTTCTTTAGGCAACATGTGAACATCCGTTAGATCGTACTGGTGGGCGGATGGGTATACTTTATATTACTGACTGTTTCCCGTGTTTGAAATTTTTCCCTCTTAGCTTTTCTTTTTTTTTAAGAAAAGGAGAAAATCTTGAAAGTTCTGAATAAAGGATCATTTTCTCTACTTTCACTTCGTTGTGAAGTTTGACACAGAAAAGAATGTTTCTGATCTCGCAGTGAGGCCGGAACGCGTTTGCCGTGGCAGCGTGTGGAAGCATGGAGGGCCTAATGAGATACCCAGCACGCTGGGTCAAACCTAATCTCGTTTTCCTAAAACGTTGACAACGTTCTCAAGTACTGTGATTTCATACTTCTCAAACTTCAATATATAGATTTTAGCTTCAAAACATAAAAATGATCCAGCTCAAAAAATATCTAAACCCTAAGGCAATTAAAGAATAAATATCTGAGTATAATGTAATACAATTATTTCAGCTGGCGTGGGTTTTAAGATTTCACATTTTATCTATGCTAATAGAGTTATATATTCTCATTTCTACTGATGTTTGAAAATATCTCTAAAGAGCTTAAAACAATATGTGAGGTAAAATTAGTAAGGGAGACCCTTCCTTCCTTCTTTCTTTTTTATTTTGAAAGAATCGTAAACTCGCGGAAAAATTTCAAGAACACAGACTCTTTTCTCCCTGAGCTATTTGGGAGAAGCTGCTGGCCGGGTACCCCCTCGCCCTCTAAGTCCTTAGTGAGCCTTTCTCGCTAGCAAGAGTTTCCTGCTTTCTCCCAACGCGACCACCAGCCCAGGGAGTCAACACCAGTCCTTTCCTACCTTCAGGTTTCCAGGCCCCCTCGAGTTTCACCGATTTCCCCATCACGTCCTTGCCAGGGAGAGGCTCCTCGGGGTCTCATGTGGCATTTGGTTCTTTCTCTTCGTTTTCCGTCAGTCTGGCAGTTTCTCAGGCTTCCCTTGACTTCCTAACCGGGGCATATCCCAGCGTACCGGGTGGTTATTCTGTAGACTGTCCTTTAGTCTGGGCTCGTCTGCGGGGTCCTCACAGGGAGGTCCAGGTCTCACGTCTCTGGCAAGTCTGTCCCAGGAGTGAGGGTGTTCTCAGGGCAGCCCACGTGCCAGTGACCAGTGTCAGTGTCCCGTGACCAGTGATGCCCACTTCAACCCCTTGATTCGGAAACTGGCTGTCAGGCTTCTCCACTCTGTCTCTTCTCTATACATAATAAGTATTTAAATCTCTGCAAATATTCCATTCTTTCTCAAGCCTGCAGCTTATTCATTTGTTTACTTATATCTGCATGGCCTTGCAGCTTACTGTTTTATTTAGTGAGCTATCCATTACTCTCAGTGTTTGTCTGGCAGCTCAGATTGTTCCTAATACGACCCTTGGGGACTCGCTTCTGTGTCCTTCCGATGTATCCCCATCATCCTTTGAATAAGTCCTTGTTGTCCGGCAGAAGTGAGTGCAGGCTCATCTTGCACTTTCTCTAACATTCCCTGGAATCTCCCTTTCCAAGGAGCCTTAGGGGAAAATGTTATTTAGAAAACAAGATCTGGGTGCAAAGTGTGCTCATTGCTGTTGGTGTTTACAACTCCCAGGCTCTCTCAGTGGACAGAGCCAAGACATATGTATGTACACATATGTGTATGTATGCACACACACGTATACACACACATTAAAATACATGTACATATCTCTGCATGAAAAACAACGGGTTCACTCAAGTTTTCTCCCTTTCCACGTTTGCAACTTCCTTCCCCTCGGCGAGAGACCTACCCTTCATTATCTTTACTGTATTAATAGTTAATTATTCGATCAGTCCCATTGGCTGTAACTTTATTAGTTTCCTAGTTGCTGTCACAAATTACCACAAACTCAGTGGCTTAAAGCAAGACGTTTATTTCCTTACAATTCTGTATATCCTGAGTGTGAAATGAGTGTACTGGAGAGCTGCGTTCCTTCTGTAGGCTTCAAGGGAGCATCTGTGTCTTGTCTTTGCAACTTCCTGAAGCCGCCTGCATTCCTTGCCGTGGGCTCCCTCCTCAAATTACTCCACCCTCTGCTTCCATCCTCGAATCTCCTACTACTGATTTCCTGCTTCCCCCCTGTAAGGACTCCTGTGACTACAATGGCTCACCCAGATAATCTGGGATAACATCTTCATCTCAAGACCCCTAATTTAATCACATCTACAAAGTCCCTTTTGCCATATACAGTAACACAGGGTCTGGGGGTTAAGATCTGGGCATCTCTGGGGGTCCCTTATTCAGCCTCCCACAGTAACTAACCTCCCATTTCTTCTGCAAGCCCCACTGTGGCCACAGGCAGCTCCCTGCTCTTCCTGTCTGGGCTCTGACTCACATTCCTGGGCCCCTCTCCCCTCCCGTGGGTGTCCTCCTCACCCTTTCTAGGCCTGGTACCTCCACTGGGTGTCCTTCCATGAGAATGCCCTCCTCACCAGGAGCCCCTCCCAGGGACACCCTCCTCACCCCACCCTGAGGCTCCGTGGCTCCCCTACCTGATTGCTTCGAGGCTAAACTGTTCAGAAAGGAAAGGGAAGAAATGGGGAGGAGCAAGATCTTAGTTTCTAAGCACAACTTCGCTAAAAATCATTAACAACAAATTCCCAGAGTTTCCATCTAAAGTTCTATTAGCTTCTGCAGAAACCCTATGCCCAAGGAGTGAGCCAGTAGAATCTTTCCTCCTTTCTCTGTTTTTTTAAGGCAAGAAGGCTGTATAAGTTTGATATCATTCATTGTTAATTTCCAAAAACCCGACCTGAACTGGTCTAGGCAAAAAAAGAGGCCCCTGTTGGCTCCTGTGCCCACGCCAAGGCAGGATGGCAGAGCTGGGGCTCCAAGGGCATCCGTGGCACCACCTACTTCTTTGTCTTCTCTGTGCTTGCCCGTCCGGGATGCACCGTCACGCTGGAATCGGGGATGAAGGTGGCCTTAGGGTTCATATATCCTTAGCTTCATCACTGGGGTGAAAGAGACTTCTCTTTCCTAGCACCAGTCTGGAAAGCCCCATTTCTGACACAGAGCGGGAGTCGCTCCATAGACCTATCGCTGTGGCCCAAGAGCCGGGGCCAGTTATGTGTGAAACGGCAGAAGATGAAGGTCCCGCCCCGCCTTGGCTATCAGAGCACATTGGAGCAGGGTTAGAGGGGGATACTCCCCACCCCCGACATGTGGAAGTGCGCTCACACCCAGGCGTGGCACGTGGGAAGACTCTGCATTGCGGCCGAGGTGGGAAGGATGTGTGGGCTACACAAGACAAAGGTTTGGGGAAAAAGCAAACCAGAGAATGGGGCCATGGATTGAAGAGCTGTCAAGCAGGAGGCACACGGGACTCACCTCCAGAACCAGAACCAGCCACGCCGCTGGCTCAGTCTGGCAGGAACTCTCCGGCCAGCGCAGGGAGCAGGTAGCGAGCTGCCCGTTGCTGTGGATGCCTCATCAGCTTGGCAGCCTCTTGATTGGGATATGAAGATTTGGGATCCAAACCTGGGGGGGGAGGATGGCATACAGGACCTTTAAAGTCCCTTCCAAACGTGACATTCAGTGGAACCCTACTGTGATGCTTATGGATTTGTTGTCTCACAGAGATAAATGCACCCTTTTTGCTCGTTCTGTGAAAATTGGTGTGAGCCCTTTAAATATTTTTACTTTGGCAGCTGGCACGATGCCAAGTTTGTCAGGAGAGGGTGCCAGAAGGATGTGGCAGGAGGAAGGGGTTGTCTCCTAGTTTGGTGTGCCAGCTCTGCCCACTCCTGCCGGGCTCACGGCTTCTCCAGTGCCCCGTAATCTGGTGCATGGCAGCCAGCAGCTTCCCCTCTCAAGCCCTGGTGGTTTGCGGCAGATGCCTCTGATGAGACCCTCAGTGTCCTGGAGGACAGGTTTCTGCCATGCAGGGAGCCCTGCCATAGCCTCTGCGGTGGGTCTGCATCTCGGCCCTGGGGGCCACGGCCACTCCTCTGCCTGCTAACCTGACCTTCTCACTGGCCAATCCCGCCATACTCCAACCCTCTGTTATAGTTAGACATTCATTACATCAAACACCCCCTGTGCAAGTTCCGTGCAGTTTCCCCCCCTGACTGGTGCCTCCACCCTTAGTCCAAACATCACTTTCTTCCAGCTGCCTCCCATGCAGAAGTCTTCACTCCCCCATGGATCCAGACACCTTTCCATAGATCTGTTGGCACAGCCTTAATGGTGCTTCGTGTCACAGTTACTCGTGTGAAATGCACGAAGGATTAATCAGCCCTCAAGGTCAAGGGGCTGAGCCTCGCTCACTGTTGTGTTCCCAGAGTGCAGGGCAGGAGAGGGGCAGGTATCAAAGTCATGGGACTTCTCAGACCACCCTCTCCTCCCTAGACTGAGCTCCAGGTCCACGAGGACACGGTCAAAGCTCGCCATTGCTCCTTATGGCGCTGTGTCCTCCAGAACCTCTGCCCTGCAGCCTCCCCAGCTGTGGTGCAGGCAGCAGGTGTGGAAGAAGTTTCTGAACGAAGCCCACACAGTGGGAGCGGTACATACAGTGCAGGTTCAACTTCCCAAAATGACTGGAACAAGTAGAGATGAAATAATTAAAACATTACTGGGAAAACATTTTGTTTTTCTGAAACCTTTATTTTTTGGGACACGTCCCACCCCCTTTACCGCATCGGATGCTGACAAGCAAGTGGCTTCAGTCCCCAGCCCAGAAGCA